>NC_086098.1:17308642-17615903 GCF_963921235.1 Mobula hypostoma
ACCCTCTCATCTCTTGTCCAATCTTGATGAAGGCTCTGGGCCCAAAATGTCGACTGGCCTGCTGAGCTCCTCCATTATTTTGTGTGTCTTGGCCCAAGTAAGTAAGTTTTAGACTGAGACCCTACTTCAAGAAGAAGTGCTGAAGAAGGGTCTCAGCCTGAAACAATGATTGTTTATTTATTTCCATCAATGCTGTCTGACCTGCTGAGTCCCTCCAGCATTTTGCGAGTGTTGCTTTGGATTTCCAGCATCTACGGATTTTCTCAGATTTATGCAATGCTAAGAACTGTTTGATGTGAAAAGAATTCCATTATGAACAGTTAGAAGAGCATGAAATCACAAAGTGAAAAAATCATTCTGTCAATGAACAATTCTTAGAGTTGCAAACAATGGAATTTACCACAGTGCTTTAATAGCAGAAATTTATCCTTGTATTTGGTTGGTACATTTATTAATGAAATCTGCCAAATCCACTACTACTACATCGACTCAGGCCTATGTCAAATCCAGCAATATTGAAAACTGTAAATCTCTAGTGATGTGCACTTTATATTAAACTTCAGTGAGTTACTGAGTGATATAATCCTGTCTATGATGTTTTATAATCGATAAATCACTCCATCTTTGGAAATACCTATAGTATGTGGATACTGAGACAACACCAAAACCTCTCTTCAACTGACACTAAAAATCAGAAGAGTAACGGTTTGGCACAGACTATAGATGGGCCAAAGTTCCTTGTTCTGTGTTGTAGTGCTCTCTGATGCTCTGACCCTCTATATGCCACTTGGCTGAATATAATACATAAATTTCCAAAATGACAGCGAAAGGCAAATTTTCGTTTTTCACCTTTCAATAAGACCATTAGACATTGAAGCAAAAGTAGGCCATTTGGCCCATCGAGTCTGCTCTGCCATTCAATCATGGCTGATCTTTTCTCCCCTCCTCAGCCCCACTCCCCAACCTTCTCCCCATAAGCTTTGATGCCGTGTCCAATCAAGAACCTATCAAGCTCTGCCTTAAATATACCCAACAACCTGGCCTCCACAGCTGCCTGTGGTAACTGATTGCACAAATTCACCACCCTCTAGCTAAAGACATTTCTCTGCATCTCTGTTTTAAATGGACAGCCCTCTATCCTGAGACCATAAGACTTAAGAGCAGAATTGGGCCATTCATCCCACTGAGTTCTCCACCATTCCATCGTGGCTGATCCCAGATCCCACTCAGCCCATACACCTGCCTTCTCACTATATCCTTTGATACCCTGACTGATCAGGAAACTAGCAACTTCCACCTTAAACATACCCACGGACTTGGCCTCCACTGCAGTCTGTGGCAAAGCATTCCA
Source organism: Mobula hypostoma (assembly GCF_963921235.1). Taxonomy (NCBI): domain Eukaryota; kingdom Metazoa; phylum Chordata; class Chondrichthyes; order Myliobatiformes; family Myliobatidae; genus Mobula; species Mobula hypostoma. The sequence continues at coordinate 17,309,994 of NC_086098.1, forward strand.
CAGACTCACCATTTCTTGGCTAAAAAAAATTCATCCTTACCTCCACTGTATCCAGTCCTTTCAACATTCGGTAGGATTCAATGAGATGCCCTTGCATTTTTCTAAATTCCAGTGAGTACAGGCCCAAAGCTGCCAAACGCTCCTCATATGTTAACCCCTTCATTCATGGAATCATCCTCGTGAACCTCCTCTGGACTTTCTCCAATGACAACACATCCTTTCTGAGATATGGGGCCCAAAACTGTTGATAATATTCCATGTGGCCTGACTAGTGTCTTATAAAGGCTCAGCATTATCTCCTTGCTTTTATATTCTATTCCCTTTGAAATAAATGCCAACATTGCATTTGCCTTCTTTACCACAGACTCAACCTGCAAATTAACCTTCTGGGAGTCTTGCACGAGGACTTCTAAGTCCCTCTGCACTTTTGATGTTTGAACCTTCATCCCATTTGGATAATAGTCCTCTCTATTGTTCCATTTACCAAAATGCTCTATCGTACATTTCCCAACACTGTTTTCCATCTGCCACTTTTTTGCCCATTCTTCCAATTTGTCTAAGTCCTGCTGCAATTGCATTGCTTCCTCAGCACTACCTACCCCTCCATCTATCTTTGTATCATCTGCAAACTTTGCCACAAAGCCATTATCCAAATCATTGACAAACAATATGAAAAGTATCAGACCCAATATTGACCCCTGAAGAACACCACTGGTCACTGGCAGCCAACCAGAAGAGGCCCATATTATTCTCACTTGCTGCTTCCTCTCTGTCAGCCATTCCTCTATCCAGGCCAGTATCTTTCCTGTAATGCCATAGGATGTTATCTTGTTAAACAGCATCATGTGTGGCACCTTATCAAATGCCTTCTGAAAATCCAAGTAAATGACATTTACTGCCTCTCCTTTGTCCACCCTGGTGTTACTTCCTCAAAGAACTAACAGATTTGTCAGGCCAGATTTCCTCTTACAGAACCATGCTGATTCTCACTTATTTTAATGATAATTAAATTGGAGGGCACTTGGAGACTAATGATAAAGTGCCCTGAAACTTCATCCTGAATAATAGACTCCAACACTTTCCCAGCCATTGAGGTTAGGCTAACTAGATTATAATTTGCTTTCTTTTGCCTTTCTCTCTTCTCAAAGATTGGAATAACATTTGCAATCTCCCAGTCCTCCGGGACCATGCGAGAATCAGGTGATTCTTGAGAGATCACAACTAATGCATCCGTTATTTCTTTGGCAACCTGTCTCAGGGCTTTGTGATGTAGTCAATCTGGTCCAGGTGACTTATCCACCTTAAAACCTTTGAGTTTGCCGAGCACTTTTTCCTTTGTAATAGCAATGGCACTCACTCCTGTCGCCTGTCACTCACGGACTTCTGGCACACTGCTAGTGTCTTCCACCGTGAAGACAGATGCAAAGTACCCATTCAGTTGATCTGCAATTTCTTTGTCCCCCATCACCTACCTCACCAGCATCATTTTCCAGGGTCCAATATCAACTCTCACCTCCTTTTTACTCTTTATAGAACTGAAAAAAACTTATGGTATCCTGCTTTATATTATTGGTTCGTTTGTCCTCATATTTCATTTTTTCCCTTCTTCTAGCTTTTTAGTTGCCCTTTGCTGAATTTTAAAAGCTTTCCATTCATCCATCTTCCCACTCACTTTTGCTACCTTATATAACTTTCCTTGGCATTTATGTAGTCCTTAACTTTCCTTGTTCTTTCCACAGTGCCCACTGGAATAAACGATAGACAGTAGACAATAGGTGTAGGAGTAGGCCATTTGGCCCTTCAAGTCAGCACCACCATTCACTGTGATCATGGCTGATCATCCACAATCAGTATCCAGTTCCTGCCTTATCCCCATAACCTTTGATTCCACTATCTTTAAGAGCTCTATCCATCTCTTTCTTGAAAGCATCCAGAGACTTGGCATCCACAGCCTTCTGGGGCAGAGCATTCCATATATCCACCACTCTCTGGGTGAAAAAGTTTTTCCTCAACTCCATTCTAAATGGCCTACCCCTTATTCTTAAACTGCGGCCTCTGGTTCTGGACTCACCCGTCAGCGGGAACATGCTTCCTGCCTCCAGCGTGTCCAATCCCTTAATAATCTTATATGTTTCAATAAGATCCCCTCTCCGCCTTCTAAATTCCGGAGTATATAAGCCCAGTCGCTCCAATCTTTCAGCATATGACAGTCCCACCATCCCGGGAATTAACCTTGTGAACCTACGCTGCACTCCCTCAATAGCAAGAATGTCCTTAGTGCAGTTATAACCCAGATCTTGCTATTGTCAGCATCGACATCGCTGGCCCCTGCAAGAAGCCTGTCACAGACCCAACACCACAGACACAGCACCGTCCTATTGGTTTTCAGATAAATGCAACAGTGTTACCAACCGTCGTACCATTCAAAAGGTGCTTCAACTACAAGACGGCCGATTGGAACGGGTTCACAAGAGCACTTGACCATAAGGTTAAACGTATTAAACCACTACCTGAGCCCTACAACCTGTTTGCAAAAGCTGTCCAAAAGGAAGTTTCTCTGAGGTGGTAGAGCACACTACGTCTCTGGTCTCACCAAAGAGAGTGCTGAATTCTACAGGGAGTATGTCTTAATGTTTGAATCTGACCCCTTCTCAGAAGAAACAATATCTACTGGTGAGAGGGTGATGTTAAGTATCCCTCAAGAGCGTCAAAACACCTGGAACACCTTGACAGAGACAACAGATCTTACAAAAAAACAACAAGAAGCCATGGTCTCTCATACGCAAACTTGGAGGTGATCCCAAGAAAGCTGCCCAACATCCCAATGTGTCTACTAACCAAGGTTCTCCTAAATGGAAAAACCAACAAGAGACAACCAAGAGCACAACTCGATAGGAAGAAGTACAGCAAGGACCCTGGCTTCACTGGACCATTCACCATGGAAGAGCTGGAAATTGGTATATCCAGTCTAAAACACGGGAAAGCAATTGGTCTTGACAGCATAGCATCGGAGCAGATAAAGCATTTTGTACAGCAAACAAAGAAATGGCTCCTACAATTGTTCAACCACTGTCTGGCAACACACAAGCTACCTAATATTTGGCAGAAGTCACATGTCATAGCACTATTAAAGCCCGGAAAAGATCCCTCAGATCCTAAGAGTTTTTAGCCAACCTCACTGCTTTGCCACACCGATAATCTGTTTGAATACCTGATACTCAATAGGATAGCACCAACTGTAGATAAGATCATTCCAGAGCAAGCAGGTTTCCGCCCTGGCAAGTCAACAACAAACCAACTGCTCAACCTCACACAATGTATCGAAGATGGTTTCAAGCAAGGGGTGGTAACAGGTGCTGTTTTTGTAGACTTGTGAGCAGCTTACAATACAGTGAACTATAGACGTCTCCTCTGCAAGATCCTAGAGATGACAAAAGACATTCACTTAACAGAGCTGTTAGAATTGCTTCAGAATTGCCGGTTCTATGTTGAACTAGGTGGGGAGCGCAGTAGGTGGCGTATTCAGAAGAATGGTCTTCCTCAGGGAAGTGTATTCAGAAGAATGGCCTTCCTCAGGGAAGTGTGTTTGCACCACTGCTGTACGACATCTACACGAATGACCAACTTATAGATGATGTCACACGCCATTTTATATATGCTGATGACTTATGCATCACTGCCCAAAGTGCTGATTTTAACACCGCGGAGAAAACGCTTTCTGAGGCCTTGGAGGGAGCAACATCCTACTATGAAGAAAACCACCTTCGCGCAAACCCATCAAAGATGCAGGTGTGTGCATTCCACCTCAGGAACCATGAAGCCAAACGACAGCTTAAAATAACCTGGTGTGGCACAACACTGACACATTGCGAGCACCCGATCTACTTAGGAGTCACCCTTGACAGATGCCTCACTTCCAAGAAGCGCAGCAGTAAGACAAAGGCAAAAGTGAGCACACAAAACAACATCCTGAATAAGCTCACTAACACAAAATGGGAAGCAAGCTCGAAAACATTGCGAACCAGTGCACTTGCTTTTTGCTATTCCACTGCCGAATACGCCTGCCCTGCATGGGAAAGATCTACTCATGCTAAGAAGATGGAGGCCATTCTGAATGCAAGCTGCCAACTTATCACAGGTTGTTTAAAACCAACAAACACCAACAGCCTATATATCCTGGCGGGTATCACTCCCCCTGGTATAAGAAGAATGGTAGCCAGCAAGAAAGAATGACTCTGTCAAAGATCAGATGAGAGGCACCCTCTACATGGTCATACACCTACACCCAGCCACCTAAAGTCAAGGAAGAGCTTCATGAACAATGTTGTTCCATTACAAATAACCCCATCCGTAGCCTGCATCGCCTTGTGGAAAGACTGGCTCGCCAGTCCCAAACAACCCACAGTGATGGGAATCCCACCAGAGGAAAGCCTTCCCCCAGGAGCTAATTGCAACTGGGCAACCTGGAAGTGCCTTAAAAGACTTAGGACTGGTGTAGGCCGTTCAAAGGTGTCACTAAGCAAATGGGGATATACAACCAGCCCGACTATTTGAGAATGTGGAACTGATCTACAAACTATGCAACATCTCCTGCGATGTCTATCGCTAGAGGAACCCTGTACTGCTGCAGATCTTGCTGAATTCAACGACAAGGTCCAAAAATATGTCCAGTTCTGGCTGGGCCATGTATAGACTGTCCATGGACACAATAAGAAGAAGAACTTTCCGTGTCTGCCATGGTTGCCTAGCCCTGCCATTTGAGAACTTCTTCAACTGTGGGACATTTCTTGCCTGTGCCTTGTGAACTATTCCCAGAATCTTCATCCATCTCTGCTCTGCTGCCATCCCCACCAATATCCCCCTCTAATCCACCTGGGCAAGCTCCTCTCCCATTCCTCTGTAACTCGCTTTATTCCATTGTGATACTGATACATATGACTTAAGCTTCTCCCTCTCAAGTTGCAGTATGATTTCAATCATATTGCAAGCACTGCCTCCCAAGGATTCCTTTACATTAAGCTCCCTGATAAGATCTGGGTTATTACACAACACCCATTCTTAGATAGCCTTTCACCGAGTTGGCTCAAGCACAAGCTGCTCTAAAAAGACATCCTGTAGGCATTCAACAAATTCCCTCTCTTACAATCTGACATTAACTTGATTTTCCTAATCCCCTTGCATATTGAAGTTCTCCACTACAATTGTGTCGTTACTCTTATTACATGCCTTTTCCAGCTCCCTTTGTAATCTCAACCCCATATCTTGGCTACTACTTGGAAGCCTATATATGATTCCCATAATGGCTTTTTTCCCTTGCTGTTTCTTAATACCACCCACAAAGATTCAACATTCTTTGATGCTACGTCACCTCTTTCTAAAGATGTAATTGTATCTCTTACCAACAGGGCCACATCACCGCCTATGCCTTACTGCCTGTCCTTTCGAGACAAAGTATATCCTTTGACGTTAAGTTCCCAACTATAGTCTTCTTTTAGCCACGTCATTCCAACCATTCTCTAATTGCGCCACGAGTTCATCCACCTTATTCCGAATGCTACACGCATTTAAATACAGCGCCTTCAGTCCTGCATTCTTCACCCTTTGGAATTTTGCCTCTGTGGTACAATTTAACTCCTTGCTCTTCCTGCATTTGTACCCAGTTGTTGGTTTACCCTTCCCTACATTCATGTTACACCCATCATCTACTTGTAAACCTGCTGGCTCATCCTCAGCTCTATCATCCTGGTTTCCATCCCTCTACCATATTAGTTTAAACTGTTCGCTAGGCACACTAACAGATTGAATGAAGGATTTACTCTGTTTAGAAATTGTCTTATGAAAATCAATGGAACAGAATATAAATGAGTTCCTTACCAGATGATGTTGAGCCTCATAATGAAACTGAAAATTGATGAAAAAAGTTCAGGATGTTCATGATTATTTAGAAGAACTTAGTAAGATTACCTCTCCAGGCCTTGGCTGGAGTGATACCAACAGGCAGAATTACACATCTCCTTCCAAACAGACATCCAAAAATCAAGCCTTAGGCAATAACCTCTTGAACATAGAGCCACCTGCAAGAAGAAGAAGAAGAAGAAGACTTGTTGGTTTCTGTGGAATTCATGGCCACAGACAGCTGTGGAGGCCAAGTCACTGGATACATATAAAGCAGAGTTTGCTAGGTCCTTGATTAGTCAAAGGTTATGGGGTGAAGACAAGAGAATGGAGTTGAGAGGGATAATAAATCAGTCATGATGTAATAGTGGAGGACATTCGATGAGCAGAATCGCCTACTTCTGCTCGCAAGTCTTATGGTCTAAAACTTGTGGATCCATGCTGTTGAACAATTTACTGAATGTAAAAGAAGTAGAAAGCAATTTAGTGACAAGTAGCATTCAATGGATGGATTTTGTAGAGTTTAATATTACCACTTGGTGAGGAAATCTCTGCTTCACAGAGAATTCCTTACAGCTGGCAATTATGTTTGATATAATAGCATCACTGAATTTTTACAAAGTACCAAAACAAAATATCATATCAACCTGAATGAATTACACAAAAGAAGAGTTTTCTGAAGAAATGGAATCTACTGACATATGAAATGGAAGAATTTTTGTTACAGAGCTCTCAATACGTTAAAACTGACTGACTGCCCGTTACACCGCTGGTGTTTAAGGCAGCAATGAAGACCCTTCATCTCTGGCAATCTTCAGGCTTCGTTCATCATGTCAGTAGCTTCCTCTTAGTTTTCACTACTGTCAGTCATGGGTAGAGACTCAGGAATGCTATCACATTCAGATGTAGAAGGATTCTTCACTGATATTCCTGTAACAATTTTGTTTTACCAGTCAGGGCTCCTTGCCCTGAGCTGAACCCTTGAACCTGGAGGACTGATGGACCACTCTTCAGCTGGCCTCTACCCATTGACCTATTTGGCATGGGTAACCCTACCGAGAGCCAAAGCATAAAGTCCTGCAGCCAACACAGCTCTCCAGGTCTTTGAGGCATGCAGGCCTCCAAACCATGACAAGGTTGTGCTCCTCCTGGAGGACAGGAACACTGCACCACACTGATTAAAATAACTATAATAATTTGACCCTCAGAGAAATGCCAATTCCAGAAAAGTTAGAACAAAAGTAGGCACACCATTCTGGCTTCTTCCCAGTGCTGACGAAGAGCCTCAGCCGAAATGTCAACTCATTATTCCTTTCCATAGATACTGTATGACCTGCTGAGATCTCCTGCATTTTGTATGCGTAACAAAAATGGCCTTATTAATTAATTTATTTTTAGTTATTTAGAGGTACAATGCAGAACAGGGCATATCAGCCCAACGAACCGGCCCACCCACCTAATTAACCCTAGCCTAGTCACAGGGTAATTTACAATGACCAATTAACCTACTAACCAATACGTCTTTGGACCTGTGGGAAGAAACCAGAGCACCTGGAGGAAACCCACCTGCTCACGGAAAGAACATGGAAACTTCTTACAGAGGATGCCGGATTTTAACTCCAAACTCAGAGTTGTAATAACATCTATAATGAAGTCACTCACCATCCTGACTTGGAAACATATCGCCGTTCCTTCATTGTTGCTGGGTCAAAATCATGGAATTCCCTCGCTAACAGCGCTGTGGGTGTACCTACACCTCAGGGACTGCAGCAGTTCAAGAAGGCAGCTCATCACCACCTTCTCAAGGGCAACTGGGGATGGGCAATAAATGCTGGTGTAACCCTCGGTTCGGCTAGTGGCATAATCTGGGGGATGATAGCCCCAGCCCAGCCAAACTTAAGAAATTTCATTTGGGTGGATGCTGTGCGATATGTCCTCTGTTACAAATCAGTACCATGAAATAACAAACAGTACACAAAATGCGATTAAACGATTGAGCTTTATAATCCTTAATTTGACTACATGGTTAATAAGGAATCCAAAAAAAAGTGCCCTCTCATGACACAGTCTAATGCGCAAACATTGGAGCTCTCAGTGTCGTCCATTTGTTCCCATCGACCTCCTCCGAGCATAGCTGACCCACGGACCCTCGGACCCTCGCTCCTCAGACACTCCGTCTGGCAATCTATCAACTCTCTCCATTTGAGTCCTCTCTCTTTATCGCTCCTCGGTAAAAGACCGTGAATTCCCGGCTCCCAGACCCACAAGAAGGAACAATATCCCACTCATTGGCTAACATGCCCCGTTATCTCTAGTCATAACCCAAACATTGCTGCTACAGAGAAACCACTACCTCAGCAGTGAAACATTACGGAGAGGCCATTACACTAGTTTAGCTGGTGACGCCCACATCATGTAAATAAATAAATTTTAAAAATCTGCAGTCCGGTTTGTAAAAGACCATTGAGTCATTATTATGTCTCAGAGTTTTGCTCATGAGAACATATCAGGAACTCAGGTTCATTGATACACTCTTGAAGTAGATGACTGACAGGCAGATTTCCAGATTATCACTTGTTTGTAAAATTTATTTTTTATAGTTTGACAGAACTTCAATAACATTGTATGGCTCTGCTTCTTTGGGTCTTGCTATTAATGCAATAAAACAAAAGCAGAAAGTAATTCATGAAATTAGAAAAGCATATCACAGAACTATGCCACAGCAAGAATTGACACTGAGCCAAAGAACAGGATATTCAAGCAAGTGGCTAAAAGTGCCAAGATCCCGTCAGACCAGCAAGGAGCATCGGGTAGTGGCAGGTCTCGACACACCTGAACGTCATTTACCTGAGTTTATCAGAGTTGTTTAATGACTACTTTTATCATTAAGCTGTCACTGTGTTTTTTTGTGACACTCGTTATTAGAATAGAACTTCCTTATGCTTCTCGTTCTTAAGTGATTAGTTTTTGATTTTGACCCACACAGGTTTCCTGAGTTTTATGTTCTAGTTAAGGCTAATCTGGACCAACGCTCCTCACAGAGTCCTGGATTCGAGTTCTGCATGAACTGTGTGCTCAAGTCCCAAATAAGTAAACTCTTAATTTGATTATTCCTTGTATTATTCTCCGAATAAATCTTCATCATTAATTTCCACTACCGATTCCCATGTTTACTCTGCTCCTGGGTCCACTCGCCTGAAAAAAATTTATCATAGTTTTCTGTAGATTAAGTTTAAGTATTGTAAACAAAAATAAATTCCATCCTTTTGTTCAGCTAGCTTGATAAAGAAATTGAGTTAATAATACCAAGCAGCTGCATTTGTATCAGTTGGCAAATAGGCTTCTGTCCAGGGAGAAAGCTAAGTGAGTTATAACTCTCCTTTCACCTCAGACCTCCCCCTCACCCATTTATACTGGCTGTCTTTCCTCTCTCAGTCCTGACGCTGCTTGCACCTGTGGCGGGTGGCAAATAGTGCAGGCAGTTGGCACAATTCGCTTTACAACACCAGCATTCACCGATTGGAGTTCAGTTCCTGACACGGTCTGTAAGGAGGTTGCAATTTATTCCTATGACCATGAGTTTCCTATGGGTGCTCCAGTTTCCTCCCACATTCCACACACAGTTTAGTGTTAGTGAGTTCTGGGAGTGCTATGTTGACATTTGCAGGCTGCCCCTGCACAATCCTATGACTGTGTTTGTCATTGACGCAAAATGAGGCAATTCACTGTATGTTTTGTTGCACACGTAACAAAGGTTACCTCAAAATCTTATCTGACCTGTTGAAATAGTTTCTTTTTACAGTTTCCGCATTTACAGTTTCTCCTGTTTTGTGAGTACGCAAGAGTTTGCTGATAATATAAAGGTATTTTACTTCCTCTTTAGTCCTAGCCCAAATCATTTAATCTATCTTTCGTATAATGAAACCAAAGCTTTAGAAAGAGGTGACATAGGATTGGAAGATGTAAAATCCTTGTGGGTAGATTTAAGAAACTGCAAGTGTTATAAACTGGCCTCCATACAATAGCCAGGATGTGATCTACAAATTACAGAGGGAAATATAAAAAGCAAGTCAAAAAGGCAAAGTTTTGTTCGTCATGGGGATTTCAATATGCAGATAGATTGGGAAAATCAAACTGATGCTGGATCCATTCTAGTGAAAATGCATCAACTAACAGAAGCCTGTCAGTCTGGATTGCATTAGCTACAGCAGCAGGCTTGTGTTACATTTCACCTTTGAGCTATTAATGACATGCAGCATTCAGTAAGCTTGTGAAGTTACGCATTTTGATTTCTCTTCAGTTGCACACTGGTATAAGGTATTATAATTTAGTTGTCCAAGCTGGCAAAGCATTTTAGCTTTGTGATGAATCATCTACGCATGCTACTCAGCATTTCTTTTCCCTTGCGGTCGAAGGAACGTCTCTGAAGGTTGTTAGGACAACAGTCAGTTTCACTGTTCAGAATCAGGTTTAATATCGTTGGCATATGTTGTGAAATTTGTTGGTTTTGTGAGCAACAATGCAATGCATTATATTAAAAAGCTATAAATTACAAGTATATATACAGTATATATAACTTAACTATTTAACTTACTTTAAATGCTACCTTTTTGAGTCATGTTGTTGAGAGTCTTTCAAATAATGATTTCTCCTCTGCAAATGTTAAACATGGGTAAAGTATTGTAGCTAATTCCTAACATATTCTTGCATATTACATTAATTTTGATATTGAAACCGGCATAAATATTATTTAATGTAATGCTGCTTTATTGTTTTTAGTTGTACTTGTTTTTAGTTTACTTGTGAAATGTTGCAGTACATTCAACTGTCAAATTGCGATTTGTCTCTAAGTATGAAATGATTTTGTACCACAGCAGAAACATCGATTTTATTTACTCTAGCATGGATACTGTTTCTCTGCTATGTGAACACATGGGTGAAATTATGATACTTTTGCATCAAAAGTGTCCAAACTTTTCATATTCATTTCCTTTGGGTTGATAAAAGCAGTTTTCCTGTTCCAGGGGAGCTTTTCAAAATTCATAAGCTTCCTGCTGGGGAACTGACAGGACAAAAAATAGAGAGCAAGATTTAGCAAATACTCCAAATGTAGGTAAATCAACAGTTTTGGGTCCCATATCTCAGAAAGGATGTGTTGGCATTGGAGAGAGTCCAGAGGAGGTTCACGAGGATGATTCCAGGAATGAAGGGGTATTTGGCAGCTTTGGGACTGTATTCTTTGGAATTTAGAGGAATGCAAGTGGGATCATACTGAAACTTACCGAATGTTGAAAGAACTAGATAGGGTGGATATGGAGAGGATGTCTCCTATGGTGGGGGCATCCAGAACTAGAGGGCCGAGCCTCAAAATTGAGGGCAACCTTTTAGAACAGAGATAAGGAGGAATTTTTTTAGCCAGAGAGTAGTGAATCTGTAGGACGCTCTGCCACAGACTGCAGTGGAGGCCAGGTCAGTGGGTATATTTAAGGGGGAAGTCGATAGTTTGCTGATTGGTCATGGCATCAAAGGATATAGCAAGAAGGCAGGTGTACAGGGTTGAATCAGATCTGGGATCAGCCATGATGAAATGGAGGAGCATACTTGATGGGCTGAATGGCCTAATTATGTTCCTATGTCTTATGATCTTATGGTCTTATTTAGATTTTTATTTAGAATTAGAGCAGCATGGATACAAATTACTTAAAAGATACATTTGCAGAAGAATAACAGGTATGACTAATATTCCTGTTAAGAAGAGCTAAATACTTGAAAATAACTTGTGGGTTTGTAGAGGAACACACAGAAAATGCTGGAGGAACTCATCAGGCCAGGCAGCATCAATGGAAAAGAGTAAACAGTCAATGTTTTGGGCCGAGACCCTTCATCAGGACTGGAAAAAAAGAGGAGAAGTCAAAGTAAGAAGTTGGGGGCAGTGGAGGAAGAAGTACAAGATGTCAGGTGAAATTTGGTCACTGAGTTTCAAGAAAAGGATAATGAAATTTTCTTTTATCATCATCCTCATTATGTGCCAGGTTGTATGACATGGACGATTATGGTCTTGTGATCATGGTCCATTGATAGATTCACATCAGACACTCCTCTGCCAAAAAGCAGGCACTAATGGGGATAATGGCTACCTTTAAACATTTGACTTTATACACAAGGATTTCAGCAACTACAATGAGAGGCAAAGGGGCACCCACTGCATTATGGAGGTCATGACCGATGTCATAATGCAGAGAATCCGTTGGGAGCACTAACCTGTAGTCAGAACGTGGAAAAGCAAGAAAAATGTTGGCTTACTGTCATCTTCTGTACCATAAACAGAGAAAGTCTACAGATGCTGGAAATACAAGCAACACACACAAAACAACACACATCAAAGTTGCTAGTGAACGCAGCAGGCCAGGCAGCATCTCTAGGAAGAGGTACAGTCGACATTTCAGGCCGAGACCCTTCGTCAGGACTAACTGAAGGAAGAGTTAGTAAGAGATTTGAAAGTGTGAGGGGGAGGGGGAGATCCAAAATGATAGGAGAAGACAGGAGGGGGAGGGATGGAGCCAAGAGCTGGGCAGGTGATTGGCAAAGGGGATATGAGAGGATCATGGGACAGGACAACACACACAAAATGCTGGAGGATTACAGCAGGACAGGCAGCATCTATGGAAAAGAGTAAAGAGTCAATGTTTTGGGCCAAGACTTCCAATCTGTGCGGATTGGTGATAATGCCTCCTCCTTGATGATGATCAACACTGGTGCACCTCAGGAATGTGTGCTTAACCCACTGCTCTACTCTCTCTGTATCCATGACTGTGTGGCTAGGCACAGCTCAAATACCATCTATAAATTTGCTGATGATACAACCATTGTTGGTAGAATCTCAGATGGAGATGAGATGGTGTAGAGGAGCGAGATATGCCAGATAGATGGGTGGTGTCACAGCAACCTTGCACTCAATATCAGTGAGACGAAAGAGCTGATTGTGGACCTCAGGAAGGGTGAGACAAGGGAACATGAACCAATCCTCTTAGAGGGATCAGAAGTAGGGAGAGTGAGCAATTTTAGGATCCTGGGTGTCAAGATCTCTAAAGATCTAACCTGGTCCCAACATATTGATGCAGCTATAAAGAAGGCAAGACAGTGGCTATATTTCAAGTTTGAAGAGATTTACTTTGCAAACTAAGCCCATGAGACTATAAGACCATAAGGCACAGGAGCAGAATTAGGCCATTTGGCCCATTGTATCTGTTCTTCCATTCAATCACAGCTGATCCTTTTTTCCCCTCCTCATCCCCACTCCCCAGCCTTCTCCCCGTAACCTTTGATACCAAGGGAAATCAAGAACTTATCCATCTCTGCCTTAAATAAACCCAATGACCTGGCCTCCACAGCTGTCTGTAGTAACAAATTCCACAATTTCACCACCCTCTGACTAAAGAAATTTCTCCATTTTAAATGGATGCCCCTCTATCCTGAGACTGTGCCCTCTTGTTCTTCCTAGACACCCCCAGCATGGAAAACATCCTTTCCACATCCACTCTGTCTAGGCCTTTCAACATTCAAAAAGTTTGTATGAAATCCCCCTCATCCTTCTAAATTCCAACAAGTACAGACCCAGAGCCAACAAACATCTCTCGTATGATACCCATTTCATTCCTGGAATCATCCTCATGAACCTCTCTGTATCCTCTCAATGCCAGGAAATCTTTACTAAGATGAGGGGCCCAAAACTCTTTGTGATAGTCAAGCTGAGACCTCTCCAGTGCCTTATAAAGCCTCAGCATCACATCCCTGCTCTTGTATTCTAGACCTCTTTGAATGAATGCTAACATTGCATTTACCTTCCTCACCACTGACTCAGCCTGCAAGTTAACCTTTAGGATGTTCTGCACAAGGACTCCCAAGTCCACTTGCATCTCATATTTTTGGATTTTCTCCCCATTTAGAAAAATAGTTTGCACATTTATTTCTTCTGGCGAAGTGCATGACAATGCATTTTCCATCATCTGCCACTTTCTTGCCCATTCTCCTAATCTGTCTAAGTCCTTCTGCAGCTTTCCTGTTTCCCTAACACTGCCTGACCCTCCACCAATCTTCATATCATCTTCAAACTTGGCAACAAAGCCACCTATCCCTGCATCTAAGTCATTTATATGCAGCATAAAAAGAAGCAGTCACAACACTAACTCCTGCAGAACACCATTAGGCACTGGCAGCCAACCAGAAAAGGATCCTTTTATTACCACTCACTGCTTCCTACTGATCGGCCAATGCTGTAACTATGCCAGTAACTTTCCTGTAATACCATGAGCTCTCAATTTGGTAAGCAGTCTCATGTGTGGTACTCAGTCAAAGGCTTTCTGAAAGTCCAAATGTACAACATCCACTGCATCCCCTTTAACTAAATTCCAATAGGTTCGTCAGGCAGGATTTTCCCTGAAGGAAACCATATTGACTTTGTACTATCTTGTCCTGTGTCATCAAGTACTCCATCACCTCATCCTGAACAATTGACTAACATCTTCCCAACCACTAAGATCAGGCTAACTGGTCTATAATTTCCTTTCTGCTGCCTTCCTCCATTCTTAAAGAATGGAGTAACATTTGCAGTTTTCCAGTCCACTGGCACCATGCTAGAGTCCAATGATTTTTGAAAGATCATTTCTAATGTCACCACAATCTCTAACGCTACCTCTTACAGAACCCGAGCATGCAGTTCATCTGGTCCAGGTGACTTATGTACCTCTAGGTCTTTCAGCTTTTTGAGCACCTTCTCTCTTGTAACAGTAACTGCACCCACTTCTCTTCCTTCACACACTACAACATTAGGCATACAGCTAATGTCTTCCACAGTGAAGACTGATTCAAAATTCTCATTTCGTTCATCTGCCATCTCTTTGTGCCCTATTATTTCTCTGGCCTCATTTTCTAGCAGGCCTATATCCACTCACATCTGTCTTTTATTTTTTACACACTTGCAAAAGCACTTCTATCAACCTTGATATTGTTTTCTCGCTTGCTTTCATATTTCATCTTTTCTCTCCTGTTGATTCTTTTAGTTGCTTCCTGTAGGGTTTTAAAAGCTTCCTAATCCTCGAGCTTCTTGCTAATTTTTGCTTTGTTGTATGCCCTCTCTTTTGCTTTTACCTTAGCTTTGACTTCCCTTGTGAGCTACAATTGTACTATTTTGCCATTTGAGTATTTCTTTGTTTTTGGACTATGTCTATCCTGCACCTTTCTCATTTTTCCCAGAAACTCACACCATTGCTGCTCTGCTGTCATCCCTGCCAGCATCTCCTTCCAATTTATTTTGGCCAACTCCTCTCTCAGAGCAGTGTAATTTCCTTTACTCCACTGAAATACTGCTATATCAGACTTTACTTTCTCCCTATCAAATTTCAAGTTGAACTCAATCCTATTGTGATCACTGCCTCCAAAGGGTTCCTTTACCTTAAGCTCCCAAATGGCTTCAGGTTCATTACATAACACCCAATCCAGTATAGGTGATTGCATTGTAGCCTCAACAATAAACTGCTCTAAAAAGACAACTTGCAGGCATTCAACAAATTCACTCTCTTGATATCCATTATCAACCTGATTTTCCCAAACTACCTGCATGTTAGAATCTCTCATGACTATCATAACGTTGCCCTTTTGACATGCCTTTTCTATTTCCCATTGTAATCTGTAGTCCACATGCCAGCTACTGTTGGGAGGCCTGTATATAACTACTATTGGGGTCCTTTTACCCTTGCAGTTTCTTAACTCAACCCGCAAGGATTCAATATTTTCTGATCCTATTTCACATCTTTCTAATGATTTGTTGCCGTTCTTTACCAGCAGATCCACACAACCCCCTCTGCATACCTTCCTATCCATAAGACCATAAGACATAGGAGCAGAATTAGGCCATTCAGCCCATCGACTCTGCTCCGCCATTTCATCATGGCTGATCCCGGATCCCATCCAATCCCATACAACCCCATATCCCTTGATGCACCGACCAATCAGAAAGCTATCAATTTCCGCTATGAATGTACTCACAGAATTCCGGTGAGTACAGGCCCAAAGATTCTAAATGTTCCTCATACGTTAACCCCTCTGATACAATGTTTAGCCTTGGACATTCAGCTCCCAGCTACAATGATCCTTCAGCCACGATTCAGTGATGGTCACAATAACATATAGCCAGCAATCTGTAAAAGTGCAACAAGATCATCCACCTTATTTCTTATACTCTGTGCAGTGATAACACTTTGAGTACTGTATTTGCTACCCTTTTTGGTTCTGCATCCCCAATACACTGATACTCACTCTGCCGGCTGCAATTTTGTCCTATCATCTGCCTGTCCTTCCTGACAGTCTGACTGCATGCTATCTTTGCTTTTTTACCAACCGTCGTATCCTGAGTCCTTTCACTTCAGCTCCCACTCCCGTGTCAAATTAGTTTAAACCTTCCCCAACGGCTCTGACAAACCTATCCACATGAATACTGGTCCCCCTCGGGTTCAGGTGCAACCTATCCCTTTGCTACAGGTCATACCTCCCCCAGGAGAGATCCCAATGATCCAAGCACCTGAAGCCCTGTCCCTTACACCAGCTTCTCAGCCATGCATTTGTCTGCCAAATCATCCTGTTTCTACCCTCACTGGCACATGACCCAAGTAGCAATCCAGAAATTACTACCCTGGAGGTCCTGCTTCTCAGCTTTCTGCCTAGCTCCCTAAATTCTCTCTTCAGGACCTCTTTGCTTTTCCTCCATATGTCAGTGGGACCAATATGTACCAGGACATCTGGCTGGCCCCTTCCCCTCCAAAATGGTGTGGACACAATCCGAGATTTCCCTGACCCTGGCACCTTGGAGGCTCCATACCATCTGGGTGTCCCGTTCACATCCACAGAAGCTCCTGTCTGTTCCTCTGACTATTGATTCCCCTACCATTACTGCTCCTGTCTTCCCCCTCTTTCCCTTCTGCACCACGGACCTATACTCAGTGCCACGCTCGAAAACTTCTACAGATGGACAGCGCAGAGCATTCTGATAGGCTGCATCACCATCTGGTACGGGAGGTGGGGGTTGTTACTGCACAAGACTGAAAGAAGCTACAGAAAGTTGTGAAATTAGTCAGCTCGATCTTGTGCACTAGTCTCCGATGTACCCAAGGCATCTTCAAGGAGCAGTGACTCAGAAAGATGGTGTCCATTATTAACAACCCCCCATCACCCAGGCCATGCCCTCTTCTCATTGTTACTGCCAGGAAGGAGGTACAGAAGCCAGAAGACACACACTCAGCAATTTTGGAGCAGCTTCTTCCCCTCTGCAATAAAATTCCTAAATGAACATTGAACCCATGAACACTACATCATTTTTTTAATATATATTATTTCTGCTTGTGCACTATTTTTTAATCTATTCAATATACTTACTGTAATTGATTTACTTCTTGTTTTCTTTTCTTTTTTCTTTATTCTTCTATTTCTATTTCTATTTTCTTCCCTGCTATATTATCATGTATTGCATTGAGCTGCTGCTGCTAAGTTAACAAATTAGTACATCCATAGGTACATGGAGCTTAGAAAAATAGAGGGCTATAGGTAAGCCTAGTAATTTCTAAGGCAAGGACATGTTCAGCACAACTTTGTGAGCCGAAGGGCCTGTATTGTGCTGTAGGTTTTCTATGTTTCTACGTTTCTATATAAATTTCACCACACATGCCAGTCATAATAAACCCGATTCTGGTTCTGATTCTGATCAGGACTGGAAAAAAAAGATGAGAAGTCAGAGTAAAAAGGTGGGGGGAGGGCTTCTTCTGTACTAAATTCACTCTTACCATAGCGCAGACAGGTTCTCATCTGTAGTAACACATTGAGGGGATGGGGAGGAGACAAAAGATAAAAAGGTCATGAAAGCCCCCCACATGTTTACCATCAACATAGAAGAGGAAATGAAACACTCCATGCCAGCATACAACAAAACCAGATCAACATTTGGCTTGGCTGATAATTCACAAGTGATACCTCAAAAGTACCAGGAAATTATTATTTGGGAATGAAAGGGCCCTCTCATTTCTCATTGATTGTAAGATAGTATTTTTTTTTATTTCTGAACACTAATCCACAGAACTAGATTTAAGATCTGGAGATCTGGGTACAAATTAAACCACAATATCTGGAGAAATTAAAATCTGCTAAGTAAATTAATCAAAACAATTCAACAATTGTGATCATGAAAAAAACTGCGTTCTCATTAAAACCCGTGTTGCTCAGGAAAGGAAATCACACTCCCTTATCCACACCCTGGAAATGTGGTTTCTTCATGGTCTCTTCAACTCAGGGTAATTAGAGATAAACAATATAATTTTGTATTTTATCTCTTTAGAGATATAGCACAGCAACAGGCTCTTCTGGCTCAACAAGGCTGTGTGACCCAATTATACCCATGTCACCAGTTAACCTCATCCGAGAAGACCTCAACCTTGTCGTTGGGTTTGAAGGCTTGCGTGCTCAATAACCCAGAGACCTATGTTGGCTGGAGTCAGGGCTTTATGCTTTGGCTTTTGGTAGGGTCACCCATGCCAAACAGGTCAAAGGGTAGAGGCCAGACTTAGTGTGGTCCACCAGTCCTCCAGGTTTCTAAGAGTGGTCCACTGGTCCTCCAGGTTTGGGGGTTCAGCTCAGGGCTAACGACCCTGACTGGTAAAACACAATTGTTACAGAAACATTAATGAAGAATCCTTCTATGCAGAGAGAGATGGAGGACTTCATTGCTGCCCTAAATGCCAGCAGCATAACGGGTAGAAAGTAAGTACCAATTAGCCTACTCACCTGTGGAAGTAAAATGGAGCATCCAGAGAAAACCTACACGGTCACGGAGAGGATGCACAAATTCCTTACGGACAATGGCAGAACTGAACCCCCAGCTCGCCAGCGCTGTAATACCGTTATGCTAACCGCTATGATACTGTACCCCCCGTGGTAACCTGGACAGCGACATTCACCACCTATGAATGAATAAACAGAGAAACACTCATTGTAACAAGCCTGAGGATCATCTTTGACCAGAAATGTAACTGGATGAGGTACAGGATCACCATGACTACCAGGTGCTCTGTAGTGATGAACTCAGGTTCTGGCTTTTCTCTTATAAAAGGCACACGTTCAATAGTTCAATAGATCCATTTAATATCAGAGAATGTACACAATATACAAACTGAAATTCTTGTTCTTCGCAGACATCCACAAAAACAGAAGAGTGCCCCAAAGAATGAGTGACAGTAAAAGCATTTGAGCCCTAAATTCCCCTATTCCCCCCTCCCATGCACAAACAGCAGCAAAGCAACAACCCTCCTTGTCCCCACTTACTTCAGCAAAAAAAAGCATCAACACCCTCCACCCTTCAAACAAGCAATAGCAAAGCCCCTAATACCACATGCACTTTCTCTCCCTAATGAAGGGACAAAGATGTTCTCTTTTCACAGCGAGAGGGGAGACCAACAAAGACAAACAATTCGCTGACTTACGGTGTTAATATCTTAAATGCAATGAAATGTTCTCTATTTGCCTGGGTGAGTGCAGCTCCAGAACATCAAAGAATATTCTATACTCTTCTGCAAGAGTGCATCGCCAGAAGAACTCAGGTCATGTTTCTCTTTTCTGGATTCATGCAGCTCTAATCTCACTTAAAAAGAGCGGCATGGCCACGTAATGGTTCGCACAACGCTTTCCAGTACAGACGACCCGGGTTCAATTCCTGCCATTTCCTGCCCGGAGTTTGTACATTCTACCTGTGACTGCCTGGGTTTCCTCCAGGTGCTCCAGTTTCCTCCCACAGTCCAAAGACGTACCAGTTGGTAAATTAATTGGTCATTGTAAGTTGTCCTGTGATTAGGTTAGAATTAAATTAGTGGATTGCAGGGCAGAGTGGCTTCAAGGGCCAGAAGGGATTATTCTCCACAGTTTCGCAATCAATAAATAAATAAATAAACAAACCTTTATAGCATACACCCTGAGTATTCATTCTAACTGTGAGCAGTGCACTGTGGCTACAGTTGGTGCCAAACCTTCTTCAGCAGTATTTGGGAAGCCCTAATGTCACAATGACACAAAATGCTTGCATTCTACTGTTAATCACCTCAGTGATCATAAAATATGAACAGAATGATCAATTACATTAACAGCCTTAGGTACGTCTGTGTCTCGGTAGATCGATTCAGGTTCAGATTCAGATTTATTTATCTGATGTACATTGAAACATGCAATGAAATGTGTCGTCTGTGCTAGCAGCCAACATAACCTCAGGATGTGCTGGGGGGTAGCCTGCAAGTGTTGGCACACATTCCGGATCCGAAGTGGCTCAGCAGAACAACAGAGAACACAACAAGAAAGAAGACAAAAACAGCAAAATAATGACCACCCCAAGAAATTCTGCAGATGCTGGAAATCCAAAGTAACACACTTAAAATGTTGGAGGAACTCAGCAGGCCAGGTAGCATCTATGGAAAAGAGCAAACAGCAAAATAAACCCCTTCCCTCCCTCCCACCCAATATAACCGTGCAACCCTAGTACAGGTCTCTGGGCCTCCAGACTTTGGCTATTGGTCAACAACTTCTGAACTTGCAATCAACATTTGGGCTCCAATCTTTGGTATCATCCCCTGCACTAGCCGATGACAAGACCATGAATTCTAAGTTTGAACTCCAGCTTTAACAACTGAATGGCCCTCAACACCTCCAGCTCGCAAAGAAATCCAATCCCAGGGACCGGAACAGTCCGACATCCTTGGATGTCCTTCATCACCCATCCACGTCCTTTGAGTGTGGGACAGAGTCATTGACCAAGGCTGTGTTTCGTCAACCTTCCTCATTACTGTTCTTCGAGCACAGATTGCTCAGTACACAGACTTGCCACAGACATGACTTGGGATGACTAGCTGACATGTTTAACGCACATTTCCAGCACAGCTGAAATTCTTCTAAACAACACTTTGAGGTATTTCTAAACTGATCAGAGTCAGAATCATTTTACTGCCAGTATGTGAATCATATCAGAAATGATTGTGGTTTGACGCCAAGCATAAAACACAGAGCAATACCACAACAGACAACACAATACCAACCAACATACGAGGGGTGATTAGTCTGTGGCCTAAGATAGAAGGAGTCAATTTTAGAAAACCTAGCACATTTATTTTTCACCATAGTCCCCTCCTACATTTACACACTTAGTCCAGCGGTCGTGGAGCATACGGATCCCTTCTTGGTAGAAGTGATCCACAGCAAGGGTGATTGATAAGTTCGTAGCCTAAGATAGAAGGAGATGAGTTATTAACTTCAGACTTTCTGCATAATCACTCAATGTGTTGAACTGCACATGCATGTAATGAGAGCATCTTGGACCTCCAGATGGTTCACAGCAGGGGTGATTGATACGTTCGTGGCCTGGGTAGAAGGAGATGAGTTATACAGCTCTCGTTACATGCACGTGCAGTTCAACTCTTTGAGTGAAAATGCAGAAGGTTTGAAGTTAATATCTCATCTCCTTGTACCTTAGGCCACAAACTTATCAATCACCCCACTGTCGACCACTTCTGGAGGTCCAAGATGCCGACTTCTACAAAGAAGGGATCCGTATGCTCCACGACCGCTGGACTAAGTGTGTAAATGTAGGAAAAATAAATGTGCTAGGATTTCTAAAGTTGACTCCTTCTACCTTAGGCCACAAACTTATCAATCACCCCTCGTATTAGAGTTCAAAGTAATAATAATAATAATAATAATAATAATAATAATAAGTACTTTATTGATCCCGAGTGGGAATTTCTTTCGTTACAGCAGCAACATTTAAAAATACACTTAGCAGTGTGGCGATCTGAACTAATAATAAAGTACAGAATGATAATATGCACAATAATAATTTACCAATTTGCAATAATGTGCAATAATAATGTATGAAATAATAATGTAGAGACTATTGTACTATGATGTGTGTCGTCCTGTCACACAGAGATGAACTGTTGTATTTGCTTATTATATTTGGTAGGAAAGATTTTCTGTAACGACCCTCGTTGCAAAGGAGCTGAATACAGCAGTGTTCAAAAGTCTGAGGCACATTTATAGCTAGGGTGCCTAAGACTTTTTCACAGTAGTGTGTGTGTTTGTCAATGTGGATTGAAGAGCAAGTATGTAAATCTGGAGGAGCAAAGTGGCGGGTTGGAGCATCACGGGAGGGGTGTGGGACAGGTGGCAGAGAAGGAGTGCCAGGGCGGGTGGGGGGTGGGGGAAGGGGTGCAGATGCAACCAATCCTGTGACACCAGGCAAGGTCAGTCAGTTGATTCCAAACAATTGGTTTATTGCCCCTCAGTCCACAATAGAGACCCATATCAGAATCAGGTTTATCATCACTCCCATATGTCATGAAATTTGTTTCTTTTTGTGGCAGCAGTACAGTGCAATACATAAAATTACTACAGCACTGTGCAGAACTCTGAGACACCCTAGCTATATGTATGTGCCTAACACTCTTGCGCGGTGCTCTACATTTATTATCAAAGTATGTATACGACCTTGACATTCATCTCCTTACAGGCAGCCATAAATCAAAGAAACCCAATAGAACCCATAAAAGAAACAAGACAGTCAAACACCCAATGTGCAGAATAAAAAAACAAATCATGCAAACAATAAAAGTAAGCAAATAACATTCAGAACTGAAGTTCACAAAGGTGAGTCCACAGCTGTGAAGCCACAAAGCCAATAGTGAAAACAGCCATGATTAATCAACACTTCCCATATTATTCTGGTCAAGGTGTTGCCTGTGTACAATTCTCCTTTGATCAACATCTTCTGCATTGTTCATGAAACCATCTTTATCACTTCTTTTAAGTCTTTTATGTTTGTTTCTCTTCTTGAATGTGATTCTGGAACTGTTGGAGCCTGTGGTTTGCTGTTTAAGATTGTGTGGGTGCTTCAGTACTCCGCAGTCTCCGACAGGATTGTAGGAGGCAGAAGCAGTGTGAACTAACCTCGTGGTGAGAAGGCTGTAGGATGGCACGCAAGCTGATGTCTGACCCTGTTTTGCTAATTAAAACTTCCATTGTTCACCAATTAAAGTGAGAAGGGCGATTGAAACATCAAAGTGAGTGCGGGAGTTTGGAAATCGTTTGGGAGTTCCAGCCCTCCGCAGTCTCTGAGAAAATTGCGGGAGACAGCGTAAATGAACCTCGCAGTGGTTAAACTGATATTTGGCTCCATTTCACTGATTAAGGCTCCCATTGTTCGCCAATTAAAGCAACGAGGGAGATTGAAGCATCGAAGTGAGTGCAAAAGGATGAGCATTGGCGGTTTGTCTTCTGATTGCTTGTTCTGTACCATAGAGGGGAAAGCCTGCTTCTGTGGAGAGTGTTGTCCAGGTTTTTTCTGCATTTTGGATTTGGACTTTAGACTATAGACTCATTATATTAGTCTTTTAGTTTTTATATTCTGTGTTTTTTCACCTGATATTCTCAGTTTTTTTTTGTGCGGGGAGAGGATTTTGAGGGTCGTTATGCCTGATCCATTTTGTTTTTTTTTTGTGTGCTGGGGGAAGGGATTTGAGTGTCGATGTGCCTGATCTGTTTGGCTCAGCTTCTGTTCAGGAGGTGGAGTTGGTGGTTGATGAATGAGATGCCTTTCTTTTCTTTCTTGGTTTCATGGCTACCCAAAGAACTAAAGAACTTCAGAGTTGTATACTTTGATAATAAATGAACTTTTGAACCTTTGAATCTTTGACCATTGAGAAGAACGGTCACATTCACAGACATCAATAATCAGATATAAATAAATGTGAACATAAGAACAGACTCAATAATTATCAACAGAACAAGGAGAGCAGGAAAGACCATTTAATGGATATTGTGGTGGGATAGTTAGGATATTACCCCTCAGTAAGTTTTGTTGAGAAGCTGAATAGCTGGATCATCTGTAGTCTGTCACTCTAATGTCAACTTATCCTCCATCTCATATGAAGGTGAATAATGGGAATTGTTGCAATCTGATGCAAGCTATTGTTCCATTTAATCAGTTTTCACATTTTAAAGTATGGAAGACCCCTGAGTTTTTATCTTTTTATTTATTGAGATTAGAACATGGAACAGGTTGGCACCCAGCAATCCTAGTCTAATCACGGGAATTTATAATGTTCAATTAGACTACCAACTGGTATGTCTTTGGAATGTGGGAGGAAACCATAGAACCATAGAACCATAGAAACTACAGCCCAGAAACAGGCCCTTTGGCCCTTCTTGACTGTGCCAAACCATTTTCTGCCTAGTCCCACTGACCTGCACACAGACCATATCCCTCCATACACCTCCCATCCATGTATCTGTCCAATTTATTCTTAAATGTTAAAAAAGAACCCGCATTTACCACTTCGTCTGGCAGCTCATTCCACACTCCCACCACTCTCTGTGTGAAGAAGCCCCCCCAATGTTCCCTTTAAACTTTTCCCCCCTCACCCTTAACCCATGTCCTCTGGTTTTTTTCTCCCCTTGCCTCAGTGGAAAAAGCCTGCTTGCATTCACTCTATCTATACCCATCATAATTTTATATACCTCTATCAAATCTCCCCTCATTCTTCTACGCTCCAGGGAATAAAGTCCTAACCTATTCAACCTTTCTCTGTAACTGAGTTTCTCAAGTCCCGGCAACATCCTTGTAAACCTTCTCTCCACTCTTTCAACCTTATTTATATCCTTCCTGTAATTTGGTGACCAAAACTGAACACAATACTCCAGATTCGGCCTCACCAATGCCTTATACAACCTCATCATAACATTCCAGCTCTTATACTCAATACTTCGATTAATAAAGGCCAATGTACCAAAAGCTCTCTTTACGACCCTATCTACCTGTGACAACACTTTTAGGGAATTTTGTATCTGTATTCTCAAATCCCTCTGTTCCACTGCACTCCTCAGTGCCTTACCATTAACCCTGTATGTTCTACGTTGGTTTGTCCTTCCAACGTGCAATACCTCACACTTGTCTGTATTAAACTCCATCTGTCATTTTTCAGCCCATATTTCCAGCTGGTCCAAGTCCCTCTGCAGGCTCTGAAAACCTTCCTCACTGTCTACTACACCTCCAATCTTTGTATCATCAGCAAACTTACTGATCCAATTTACCACATTATCATCCAGATCATTGATATAGATGACAAATAACAATGGACCCAGCACTGATCCCTGTGGCACACCACTAGTCACAGGCCTCCACTCAGAGAAGCAATTCTCCACCACCACTCTCTGGCTTCTTCCATCGAGCCAATGTCTAATCCAATTTACCACCTCTTCATGTATACCGAGCGACTGAATTTTCCTAACTAACCTCCCATGCGGGACCTTGTCAAAGGCCTTACTGAAGTCCATGTAGACAATATCCACTGCCTTCCCTTCATCCACTTTCCTGGTAACCTCCTCAAAAAACTCCAACAGATTGGTCAAACATGACCTACCACGCACAAAGCCATGTTGACTCTCCCTAATAAGCCCCTGTCTATCCAAATGCTTGCAGATTCTGTCTCTTAGTACTCCCTCCAATGACTTACCTACTACTGACGTTAAACTCACCGGCCTACTTTTCGATCCTTTTTTAAACAACGGAACAACATGAGCCACTCTCCAATCCTCCGGCACTTCACCCGTAGACAGCGACATTTTAAATATTTCTGCCAGGGCCCCCGCAATTTCAACACTAGTCTCCTTCAAGGTCCGAGGGAACACTCTGTCAGGTCCCGGGGATTTATCCACTTTAATTTTCCTCAAGACAGCAAGCACCTCCTCCTTTTCAATCTGTACAGTTTCCATGGTCTCACTACTTGATTCCCTCGATTCCATAGATTTCATGCCAGCTTCCTTAGTAAATACAGACGCAAAAAACCTATTTAAGATCTCCCCCATTTCCTTTGGTTCCGCACAAAGCCAACCACTCTGATCTTCAAGAGGACCAATTTTATCCCTTACAATCCTTTTGCTCTTAATATACCTGTAAAAGCTCTTTGGATTATCCTTCACTTTGACTGCCAAGGCAACCTCGTGTCTTCTTTTTGCCTTCCTGATTTCTTTCTTAAGTATTTTCTTGCACTTCTTATACTCCTCAAGCACCTGATTTACCCCCTGTTTCCTATACATTTCATACATCTCCCTCTTCTTCTTTATCAGAGTTGCAATATCCCTTGAGAACCAAGGTTCCTTATTCCTATTCAATTTGCCTTTAATCCTGACAGGAACATACAAACTCTGCACTCTCAAAATTTCCCCTTTGAAGGCTTCCCACCTACCAATCACATCTTTGCCAGAGAACAACCTGTCCCAATCCACGCTTTTTAGATCCTTTCTCATTTCTTCAAATTTGGCCTTCTTCCAGTTCAGAAACCGGAACACCTGGAGGAAACCCAGGTCAGAACGTACAAACTCCTTACAGGCAGTGACGGAAATTGAGCCCAGAGGAAACCATATGGTCATTCCTGCTCGTCTCAAGAAAGATCTGTTTATGTGCACCATACCTTGACCAACACAACTTTTAGAGAACGTTAGAAGAAGAATCGTAGAGATACATCAAGCTATAAAAGCTAAAGACCTGAGTGGTCATCAGTCCTCAGTAAGAGGAATTGTCCACAAATGTAGGAAACTTGGTACTGTTCCTACTCTGGAAGAAGGTTTTATAGTTTGATGAAACCAAAACCGAGCTTTTTGGCCATCAGACTAAACACTATGTTTGGCGTAAGCCAAACACCGCACATTAGCAAAAACACACTATCCCTGCTGTAAAGCATGGTGAAGGCAGGCTTGTGAAGGTAAAGGATAAAATTAATGCAGAAAAATACAGGAAAATCCTGGAGGAAAACCTGACGCAGTTTGCAAGAGAACGATAACTTAGGAGAAGATTTGTTTTCTACAAGACAATGACGTCAAGCGTAAAGTCAAAGCTACATAGGAACGGCTTTAAAGCAACAAAGTTAATATCCTTGAGTGGCCACGTCGGAGTTTAGACCTCAATCTAATTGAGAACTTGCGAGTGGGCTTGAAATGGGTTGTTCAGTCATGAACCCCGTGCACACTGACAGAGCTTGAGCAGTTTTGTAAAGAAGAATGAGGAAAAATTGCAATGCCCAGATGTGCAAAGCTGATAGAGACCTATCCACACAGACTCAAGGCTGTAATTGCTGCCAAAGGTGCATCTACTAAATACTGACTTGAAGGGGGATGAGTAATTATACAAGCAACTATTTTGTGTTTGATAATTGTAATAAATTTAGAATTTTTTTCACTTTGACACAAAAGAGTCTTTTTGCTGATCAGTGTCAAAAAAGCCAAATTAAGTCCACTGTGATTCGATGTTCTAAAACAATAAAACATGAAAACTTCCAAAGGTGGTGAAAACTTTTTATGGGCACCATATGTCATAAAATTTGTTTTTTTTCGCAGCTGTACAGAATAAATAGATAAAATTACTATTTTACTGTGCAAAGGTCTTGGGCTACCTAGCTATATATGCATGTGCCTAAGACTTTGGCAGCGTACTGAAATTTCGTGGTAATTAGTATTCTAATCTCTGTTTTTACTGATACTGAATCAATAATACTGCAATTCCTGCATTAGGATTTTCTCAGATACAACAGCTTAAAATGCGTTTATTTGAAATAAAGTTTATTTATTTTATTTTTTAGCAATAGGATGCTGATAGGTTCTTCTGGCTCAGTGAGCCTGCACCACCCAATTACACCATGTGACCAATTAACCTACTAATCCATACATCTTTCCAGCAACGCTGCCTGAACTGTGCAGTTCCTACAGCATTTTGCAAGTGTTATGCTGGATTTCCAACATCTGCAGAATCTCTTTCATTTACAATCAATTGTATAATTGTCATTATTCCAAAATTTATGAAAATACGCAGGCAATTTGAAGCAATGTTTCAGGTTTTGATTTCCAAGGGAATCATTCAGAAATAGTGCAGGTGCCATTCAGTTTCACAGAGGTAATGAGCATTAGGCTTTTGATCAGCAATCTGTGAAAATTGACACCCAGTTTGTCGCAATCACTAAATCTTTGGAAAGGAATATCAACCCGACTCAGAGTCAGTCAGATAGGAGAATCGGAACTTATCATATTGTCTCGTGTTCTTTTGCCTCAATTTATCTTTGCCTCAGATCTTCCTGACTCCTGGACCAATCCCAATATATCCGGCATTAAATGCTTCACAGGTCTTGTGGTATCAACGTCAATCAGCTCCAGTTCATGCTTCATCTTAAAGTGAACCAACTGAAGCAAGTTTTAAGGCCTTTTATTCCCTTTTCAGCCTTCATGAAGGTTTTCAAGATTCAAAATAAGTTTAATATCAAAGTTGATACATGCCATCTACTACTAAAGATTCATTCCTTGTAGACACTTGAAAGAAAATAAGAAATACACCAGAATTTTACAAGCAAAGACTAATTTAAAAAAAACAATGTACAGTGTGTGAAAAGAAGACCAATAAAGCAAATAAAAATAATACTGAGAACAGAGTTCCTGAAAGTGAGCCTGTACATCATAGAATCTGTCCAGAGTAGTGGTGAATGACGTTATGCAAACAACAGGAATTCTGCAGATGCTGGAAATTCAAGCAACATACATCAAAGTTGCTGGTGAACGCAGCAGGCCAGGCAGCATCTATAGGAAGAGGTGCAGTCGACGTTTCAGGCCGAGACCCTGACGTTATGCACGCTGGTTCAGGAGCAAGAAGAGGGCATGGACTTGGTGGGAGGGGTCTTTGACAATGGAGCCTGCTTTCTTGTAACATGTTTGAAGCGCGTTCATTATAAAAGTATGTATATAGTATACAACTCTGAGGTTCATCTTCCAGACAGCTACAAAACAAAGAAACACAATAGAACTATTTAAAGAAAATCCCCCACACAAGACATCGGCTGTGGGGGAAAAAAAAAGAACAAATCATGCAACAACCAAAAGTAAACAAATAACACACAGAACGTTGAACATGAAGCCGCAGAGTCCCTAAAAGTGAGTCCACAGCCATGAGCTACCAAGGCAATAAAGCCAGTCCAGGACCCGATGGCCGTGGTTACAGCCGCCGAGTCGGTCAGTTCAGGGTGGTGTCTATGGTTACGGACCACAGCCGCAGAACCAGTTTCACGCTGGAATGCCTCAATGAAATTGCACAAATAGAATCAGAATCAGGTTTAATATCACAGGCAAATATCATAAACAATTTTGAGAATTGTATATAGGACTCTGTTAGAGTGATTTTTGGGTTTAGGTCATAGTCATAGTCATACTTTATCGATCCTGGGGAAAATTTGTTTTCGTTACAGTTGCACCATAAATAATAAATAGTAATAAAACAATAAATAGTTAAATAGTAATATGTAAATTATGCCAGGAAATAAGTCCAGGACCAGCCTATTGGCTCAGGGCGTCTGATCCTCCAAGGGAGGAGTTGTAAAGTTTGATGGCCACAGGCAGGAATGACTTCCTATGACGCTCTGTGCTGCATCTCGGTGGAATGAGTCTCTGGCTGAATGTACTCCTGTGCCCACCCAGTACATTATGTAGTGGATGGGAGACATTGTCCAAGATGGCCTGCAACTTGGACAGCATCCTCTTTTCAGACACCACCGTCAGAGAGTCCAGTTCCATCCCCACAACATCACTGGCCTTACGAATGAGTTTGTTGATTCTGTTGGTGTCTGCTACCTTCAGCCTGCTGCCCCAGCACACAACAGCAAACATGATCGTACTGGCCACCACAGACTTGTAGAACATCCTCAGCATCGTCTGGCAAATGTTAAAGGACCTCAGTCTCCTCAGGAAATAGAGACGGCTCTGACCCTTCTTGTAGACAGCCTCAGCGTTCTTTGACTTACCCAGTTTATTGTCAACTCGTATCCCTAGGTACCTGTAATCCTCCACCATGTCCACACTGACCCCCTGGATGGAAACAGGGGTCACCAGTACCTTAGCTCTCCTCAGGTCTACCACCAGCTCCTTAGTCTTTTTCACATTAAGCTGCAGATAATTCTGCTCACACCATGTGACAAAGTTTCCTACTGTAGCCCTGTACTCAGCCTCATCTCCCTTGCTGATGCATCCAACTATGGCAGAGTCATCAGAAAACTTCTGAAGATGACAAGATTCTGTGCAGTAGTTGAAGTCCGGGTGTAAATGGTGAAGAGAAAGGGAGACAAGAGAGTCCCCTGTGGAGCCCCAGTGCTGCTGATCACTCTGTCGGACACACAGTGTTGCAAGCACACGTATTGTGGCCTGCCAGTCAGGTAATCAGGAATCCATGACACCAGGGAAGCACCCACCTGCATCGCTGTCAGCTTCTCCCCCAGCAGAGCAGGGCGGATGGTGTTGAACGCACTGGAGAAGTCAAAAAACATGACCCTCACAGTGCTCGCTGGCTTGTCCAGGTGGGTGTAGACACGGTTCAACAGGTAGACGATGGCATCCTCAACTCCTAGTTGAGGCTAGTAGGTGAACTGGAGGGGGATCTAAGTGTGGCCTGACCATAGGCCGGAGCAGCTCCAGAACAAGTCTCTCCAGGGTCTTCATGATGTGGGAGGTCAATGCCACCGGTCTGTAGTCATTGAGGCCGCTGGGGCGCGGCGTCTTCAGCACAGGGACGAGGCAGGACGTCTTCCACAGCACAGGAACCCTCCGGAGCCTCAGGCTCAGGTTGAAGACATGGCGAAGTACTCCACATAGCTGAGGGGCACAGGCTGTGAGCACCCTAGTACTGACACCATCCGGTCCTGCAGCCTTGCTTGGGTTGAGACGTTTCAGCTGTCTTCTCAACTGTTCAGCTGTGAAGCCCACCGTGGTGGTTTCGTGTGGGGAAGGGGTATAGTCATGACAGCAGGGTGGGGAACTCTGAGGAGGGGTAGGAGGGGAGAGTGGAATATGTGTTGGTTGGGAGCTGACAACAGATGGCTCATGTGGGGGATGGGCAGGGGCCACAGTGTCAAATCTGTTAAAGAACAGGTTAAGTTCATTGGCCCTGTCCACACTGCCTTCTGCTCCTCTGTTGCTAGTTTGCTGGAACCCAGTGATGGTCCTCATCCCCTTCCAGACCTCTCTCATGTTGTTCTGCTGGAGTTTCCACTCAAGCTTCCTCCTGTACCTGTCTTTAGCCTCCCTGATCCTGGCTTTCAGGTCCCTCTGTATTGCCCTCAGCTCCTCCCTATTTCCATCTCTAAATGACCTCTTTTTAGTGTTCAAGATGTTCTTAGTGTCCTTTGTTACCCATGGCTTGTTATTTGAATAACAAAGGACAGTTCTTGTCGGAACATTGCAGTGCACACAGAGGTTGATGTAATCAGTGATGCACTCTGTGAGCCCATCAGTATCCTCTCCATGTGGCTCACAGAGTGCCTGCCAGTCTGTCACCTCAAAACAACCCTGGAGCACCTCATGAGCCTCCTCCAACCATTTTCTCACTGTCCTCGAGGTTGCAGGTTTACTCTTCACCAGAGGCACGTAGCAGGGTTTTAGATGCACCAGGTTGTGATCTGACCTTCCCAGTGGGGGGAGGGGAGAGGAGCTGTATGCATCCTTAACGTTAGCGTACATCAAATCCAGAGTCCTCTCCCCTCTGGTTGTACAGCTCACGTACTGCGTGAAGTTGGGCAGTCATTTACATTTAGCAAATGGCTTTGGCTACCAGTCTTCTGTTCCTTGATAATGCATTGTGGATTTAATTTGGAACAATGCTTTTCCTAAAAGCTGTGGATCCCAATCCAGATGCTGCTGGCGCTGGTGGGATGGATGGAATCAGAAGGTGTGCAGTTTGTATGTAGCTTCAAAAGAAAGCATTGTCTATACTTTGTAAATATAGATTGCCCTTTGTGTTTAGTAAATAAATATCGAGCTCCATGTTGAGCCAGCAGACGTTTCCACCGAAAGCGTCTCTGAATGATACCTGCTGTACCTTGTTTTGTCGAATAAAGAAGCTGCTTTGTATCTACCAGTAACTCTCTCTCTGATGATATCATTCAGACTCTAAATAGCAGCCAGATGCGGGGTTGATATTGCAAAGGGAGCTAGAAAGGGCATGTAATAAGGGTAATGTCACAGTGGTAATGGGGACTTCAATAGGCAGGGGATTGGGAAAGTCAGGTCGGTGTCGGATCGCATAAGAGGGAATTTGTTGAATGCCTACAAGATGCTTTTTAGAGTAGCTTGTGTTTGAGCCTCCTCAGGGAAAGACTATCTTAGATTTGGTGTTGTGTAATAACCCAGATTTTATTAGTTTAACATAAAGCAACCCATAGGAAGCAGTGATCATAATATGATTGAATTCATGCTGCTATATGAGAGGAAGAAGCAGAAGTCACATATATCAGGATTGCAATGGAATAAAGGGAATTACAGAGGTATGAGAGAGGAGCTTGCCCAGGTGGATTGGAGGAGGATACTGGTGGGGATGATGGCAGAACAGAGGTGGCTGAAGGTTATGGGAATATTCAGATGGGAGAAGAAATTCCCATAGAAGAAGTTGTTCTCAGATGGCAGGGGTACGCAACCATGGCTGACAAAGGAAGTTAAGGACTGCATAAAAACCAAGGAAAGGGCATATAAGGTTGCAAAAGTGAGTGGAAAGATGGATGATCAGGAAGCTTTTAAAATCCAACAAAAGACAACTAAAAAGCTATAAGAAGGGAAAAGATTAAATATCAGGGCAAACTAGCCAATAATATAAAGCAGTATACTACAAGTTTTTCAGTTATATAAAGAGTAAAAGGGAGGCGAGAGTAGATATTGGACCACTGGAAAATGATGCTGGTGAGGTAGTAATAGGGGACAAAGAAATGGCAGATGAACTTAATAAGTTCTTTGCTTCAGTCTTTACTGTGGAAGACACTAGCAGTGTGCCAGAGGTCTGTCAATGTCAGTGAGCAGAAATGAGTGCTATCGCTATTACAAAGGCAAAAGTGCTAGGCAGACTGAAAGGTCTTATGGGGGATATGTCACCTGGACCCGCTGGAGTACATTCCAGAGTCCATAAAGAGATTGCTGAAGAGACAACGGATGCATTGGTCATGATCTGTCAAGGATTATTTGATTCTGGCATGGTCCCAGAGGAATAGATAATTGCGTATGTCACTCCACTCTTTAAGAAGGGAGGAAGACAAAAGAGAGGAAATTATAGGCCAATTAGCCTAACCTCAGTGTTTGGGAAAGTGTTGGAGTTCATTATTAAGGATGAGTTTTTGAGATACTTGGATACTAATGATAAAATAAGTCTAAGTCAGCATATTTTCTATAAAGGGAAATCTTGCCTGACGAATCTGTTAGAGTTCCTTGAGGAAGTAACAAGCAGGGTGGCCAAAGGGGATGCAGTGGATGTCATTTACTTAGATTTTCCGAAGTTGTTTGATAAGGTGCCACACATGAGGCTGCATAACAAGATAAAATCCTATTGGGTTACGGAAAATATACTGGCATGGACAGAGGAATGGCTGACAGGCAGGAGGCAGTGATTGGGATTAAAAGGGGCTTTTTCCGGTTGGTTGCCAGGGACGAGTGGTGTCCCTCAGGGGTCAGTATTGAGACAGTTAATTTTCACATTGTTCGTCAATATAGTGAAATTGATGGTTTTGTGGCAAAGTTTGCAGATGATAAGATAGGTGGAGGGGTTGGTAGTGCTGAGGAAACAATGCAATTGCAACAGGACTTAGACAAATTGGAGGAATGGGCACCAAAAAGTGGCAGATAGAATACATTTTTGGGAAATGTACGATAATGTATTTTGGTAAAAGGAACAATTGTGTGGGCTGTTATCTAACTGGGGAGAAGGCTCAAACATCAGAGGTGCAAAGAGACTCGGGAGTCCTCGGTTAATTCTCAGGTTGAGTCTGTGGTAAAGAAAGCAAATGCAATGTTGGCATTTATTTCAAGGGGAATAGAATATAAAAGCAAGGAGATAATGTTAAAGTATTATAAGATACTAAGTCAGGCCACACTTAGAGTATTGTCAACAGTTTTGGGCCCCACATCTCAGAAAGAATGTATTGCCATTGGAGACAGTCCAGCGGAGGTTCACGAGGATGATTCTCGGAATGAAGGGCTTGACGTATGAGGAGTATTTGGCAGCTTTGGACCTGTGTTCACTGGAATTTAGAAGAATTCATTGAAACCTACTGAATGTTGAAAGGATTAGATAAGGTGTATGTGGAGAGGATGTTTCCTGTGGTGGAGGTATTCAGAACTTGAGGGCACAGCCTCAAAAGTGGACAAAAGTGAGGCAGTGGATGTCATTTACTTAGATTTTCAGAAGGTAATTGATAAGGTGCCTCACATGAGGCTGCTTAACAAGGTAATATCCTTGTTTTTAGAACAGAAATAAGGAGGATTTTTTTTTAACCGAACAGTGGTGAATCTGTGGAATACTCTGCCACAGGCTGCACTGGAGGCCAAGTCCATGGATATATTCAAAACATAAGTTGATAGGTTCCTGATTGGTTGGGGCATCAAGTGATATGGTGAGAGGGCAGGCGTATGGGCTTGAATTGTGTCCAGGATTAGCGAGATGAAATGGCGGACTGGATGGGCTGAATGGCCTAATTCAGCTCCTATGTCTTATGGACTTAAGGTCTTCTGGTCATGAAATGTGTTAACTTTACGGCAGCAGTACAATGAAATGCATAATAAATAAACATAGAGAAAAAAATCTGAGTTACATTAAGTATGTGTATATATGTCTATTATTAGATTAGATTATGAGGACACTCAGTCCTTGTTTATTGTCATTTAGAAATGCATGCATTAAAAAATGATACAATGTTCCTCCAGAATGATATCACAAGAAAACACAGGGCAAACCAAGGCTAAAACTGACAAAACCGCATAATTATAACATATAGTTACAATGGTGCAAAGCAATACCATAATTTGATAAAGAGCAGACCATGGCACGATAAGAAAAAGTCTCAAAGTCTCGATAAACTCATCATCTCACGCAGGCGGCAGAAGGGAGAAACTCTCCCTGCCATGAACCTCCAAGCACCGCCAACTCGCCAATGCAGCACCATTGGAAGCACCCGACCGCAGCAGACTCCGAGTCCGTCCAAAAACTTTGAGCCTCTGACCAGCCCTTCTGACACAGCCTCTCCGAGCACCATCCTCTGCCGAGCGCTTTGACCCCGTCCCCAGCCGCCGAGCAACAAGTAAAGCCAAGGAGTCGGGGCCTTCCCCTCTGGAGATTCTGGACCACACAGTAGCAGCAGCAGCGAAGCAGGCATTTCAGAAGTTTCACCAGATGTTCCTCCGTGCTCTCACGTCCATCTCCATCAAATCAGGATTGTGCAGGCACCCTACTTGACAAATAACAGACATCACCACCGGAGTGACTGTAGCGAGCTGCGTCGCGTCGCCATCTTCTCCTCCCTCCATAGGGAGTTAAGTTAGTTAAAATAAGTAATGCAAAATAACAGAAATAGAAAAGTAGTGAGGAATCATGGGTTTAATGTCCATTTATAAATTGTCTGGCAGCCGGGAAGAAGCTGTTCCTGAATCGCTGAGCGTGTGTCTTCAGGCTTCTGTACCTCCTTCCTGATGGTAACAGTGTGAAGAGGGAATGTCCTGGGCAGTGGGGACACTGCCTACCTGAGGACCACTCCTTGGACACTATGGAGGCTAGTAACTAAGAAAGAGCCGACTAATTTTACAAGTTCCTGCAACTTATTCGATCTTGTGCAGTAACACTCCACACCACCCGGCCCCACACCAGACGCAGATGCAGCCATTCAGAATGCTCTCCACAGTACATCTATAGAGGTTTTCGAGTGTTTTAGTTGACAAAAAAATCTCTTCGAACTCTTAATGAAATAAAGCTGCTGCCTTGCCTTCTTTATAGCTGCATCAATATGTTGCATCCAGGTTAGGTCTTCAGCGATATTGACACCCAGGGAGCTTGAAATTGGATGCTCTCTTCATTTCTGATCCCTCTGTGAGGATTGGTGTGCGCTCTCCCGTCTCACCTTTTCTGAAGCCCACCATCGGCTCTTTGATCTTGCTGACGTTGAATGCAGGGTTGTTGCTGCAACACCGCTCAGCTAATTGGTATATCTAAAGTCCATTCAGCACTGAGAATAAAAGTCAAACTGCACCCAAGCGAGTCCACAGCCACGAGGCAGGAGCCGCTGAGGTGATCAGACTTTGCAACATGGCACCCAAGACTCCTGCACCTTTTACTGTTGTCAGTGAGAGGGAAATTGGACAAATGCAGAGAGATGGTACTGAACACCCATTCATTTTCTGCTCTCACCCTGTTGATTTTAATCTTGCCCAATGCTTTAATGGGTGCGGAGTAATGGCGTTGACCATGGGTTCATATTCTGCTGTAAGCAATCAACATAGCGTATACCCCCAGTACCAGCTATAGCTGCAATCTATGCTGAATTCCACCCCCCCAGGAGATTACAGAGCACCAGATCATTCAGTCAGCCCAAAAACACATTCTTAAAAGGGAAATTATAGGCTACAGTCGATGCTAGATCAGAAGAATAATATATTTTGAAGAAGGAGAATATCCAGCTGTCTGAAAGATGTCGCCATTGGGCACTGGCACACCTTTGGCCATATCTTCACTGGCACCATATTGGCCACTGTGTTGTCTGTGATGGACTGGATTGTATACATCAATTCCTGTACCCTATCCTTTCCTAAGCATTGGTGTTTCCATATCAGGCCATAATGCAACCAGTTGGGATACTCTCCACTGTGCGTCTATATCAAAGTTCAATGTTCAAAGTAAATTCATTATCAAAGTACACAAATACTATCCTGAGACTCATTTTCTTGCAGGCATCCACAGTAGAAGAAATACAGTAGAATCAATGAAAAACTACGTACAAAGACTTAAAAGCGATCAATGTGCAAAAGAAGACAGACATGCAAATAACTCATAACCAATAAATTAAATAAATAGATAGATAAATAAACATGACATGAGTTGTAAAGTCCTTGAAAATCAGTTCATTGTTGAGTGAACTGAAGTTATCCACACTGGTTCAGGAGCTTGATGTTTGAAGAGTAATAGCTGTTCCTGAACCTGGTGTTGAGGAACCTATGGCTCCTTCCAGCTGGCAGCAGAGAGAAGAGAGCATGGCCCAGATGATGGAAGTCTTCGATGACAGGTGCTGCTTTCCTATGGCTGTGTTTCTTGTCGATGTGCTCTGTGGGAGAACTTTTCCGACGGTGAACCGAGCTGTATCCTCCACTTTCTGTAAGCTTTTCTGTTTGTGGATGTTGATGTTTCCATATAACACCTTGATGCAACCATTCAGGATACTCTCCACCAATGTTCCCTCTAATTTGCAATGACCAGTGTGCGCAAAAATCTTGTGCTGTGCAATTTTTTTGCCAAGTGACAACAACATGTGTGCACCGAATAATTTCTTCAACAAAAACATTATAAATAAGGCAGTTCTAAAAACTGCAGGTGAATCATCGCAAACTCCACGTTGTCAACATCGTCTGCATCAGAAACCGGAAAAGGAAACATGATTGCGTACGATCGTGAAATATGCTTAACATTCAAATGAGGGAGAGGGTGACAACCTTTTGTGCACAGTTTAAATTCCTTTGTGCACATACACACCTTAGAAGGAACATTGCTCTCCACTGTGCATTTATAGAAGTTTATCAAAGTTTTAGATGATACGGTTTTGAAAAAAATTCATGATTTGCTGGGCAATATTATTCTGTCTCAAAATTAAGCTGTAAGAGCCATAATCTTTTCTGATTCATATTGCAGATTTCTCCTAACAGCAGAAGTTATACATCATTTATACTGTATGTCTCATTGTCCAATATATACTGAGTATATTTGTCGTGTTTACATTTGGAGTAAGTTATCAGTAATGCCAAAATTATGCCGCCTTTACTCGTACATCTGTCTTCCTTTCACTTAAAGGGAATTCCATTGATGAATCGGTTTAAGATGGCACTGGTGAATCTCAGTATCTACTTGTCGGTGGCCAACGAAACCAAAAAAACAATCAAATACTTTGTTAATCATGTTATTTCTATTAAATGATCACCACAAACAATGGCCTGTAACTTCCCCTTGGTCTTTGAGGTGATTCAACGAGGCAGAACTGAGGTGAGGCAGGGCAGCGGGAAATACTCGAGGTTCGATCGGTTTAAGCACTGAGCCAAATTGGAAAGGGCAGGTACAGGCCAAATCGAGGCAGCGGGGTCCAGGCCCCGGAGTGTATCAAAGCGGCAGAACCCAACAGTTGGACGACAATTTCAGCGCCGGATCCAATTGAAAAGGTCAGGGTGTCAGGGCTCGAGGTAAGCGATTGGCTGATTCAGCTTGCCGCTCCGTGACATTTACTGAGCTCTGCATGAACAGATGGTCTGTGGACACGCACTTTTACAGCTACACAACACTAAATCAAGGTCAAATGCTCCAAAAATATTAAACATTATAATAAAACTATTCAACAATTCCGCCTTCAGAAGTTGACTATTCCTTATCCAAGACTGTAATATATGGTGTTATATCAAGGCAATTTAAAAAAAATGATACACTTGGGACGATTATTTTTGGCAAGGAAGTAGAAAAGATTGAGACAATTGTCAGTCTGTCATCTTCAAACAGATTCACAAGGAATAGCTTGTGAATAGTGTGCGTGGGGAGTCTAGGGAGGGGTAGCACCTCTGGTGAATGGGATTGTCATCTCTATCCTGGAGCAGCTCACTCACCTTCGGTCCCCACGGGACACTCAGCTCTCACCTGTGGCTCTCACCCCAGTACACCTCTTCGACAGGTGGTTTAAACCAGGTGGGGATAGTCAGCAGGCCTCATACCCTTGTCCTGTCCCGGCACATCCTGTTGCCTGTCCTAGCATCTGAA
Organism: Mobula hypostoma; assembly: GCF_963921235.1. Lineage (NCBI taxonomy): Eukaryota > Metazoa > Chordata > Chondrichthyes > Myliobatiformes > Myliobatidae > Mobula > Mobula hypostoma. The sequence goes on from NC_086098.1 coordinate 17,348,797, forward strand.
GTCAGCTCCGATGGACTGGACCGATGAGGTCTACAGTGAGATCCAGCAGCTAGGAAGCTGTTACTGTGACAATTCATGGAGAGCGAGGTACATGACAAGGCACAGAAGACATCATTGCCATCCACTGCAACCAAGGAAGACCCCAGTTTGTGACGCCTGTTCGTACCACTGGACCCAGACTTCTGAGGTCAAGAGAGTGGAACTGCCCAAGTCCGATGGCTTTTCTAATTTAAAAACTCTCCGCACAGGTCTCCTGTCATCGTCAGACACGATGGACAGCACCGAAGACCAGCAGTAGTGTCACAGATATCCAGTACTATGCAAAAGCCTTATATATACGTAGCTAGGATCCTTAACACTTTTGCACAGTGCTGTATTTATCAGCATGAAGTGGAGAGCAAGTTTGTAAATCTGGCTGGATCAAAGGTTGTTGTGTATTGTGCATTGTGTATTGGAGGACAGTGTGTAGTGGTGTGCCTCAGGGATCTGTACTGGGTCCAATGTTGTTTGTCATATATATTAATGATCTGGATGATGGGGTGGTAAATTGGATTAGTAAGTATGCAGATGATACTAAGATAGGTGGAGTTGTGGATAATGAAGTAGGTTTTAAAAGCTTGCAGAGAGATTTAGGCCAGTTAGAAGAGTGGGCTGAAAGATGGCAGATGGAGTTTAATGCTGAAATATGTGAGGTGCTACATTTTGGTAGGACTAATCAAAATAGGACATACATGGTAAATGGTAGGGCATTGAAGAATGCAGTAGAACAGAGGGATCTAGGAATAATGGTGCATAGTTCCCTGTAGGTGGAATCTCGTGGATAGGGTGGTGAAGAAAGCTTTTGGTATGCTGCCCTTTATTAATCAGAGCATTGAGAATAGGAGTTGGGATGTAATGTTGAAATTGTATAGGACATTGGTAAGGCCAAATCTGGAGTATTGTGTGCAGTTCTGGTCACCGAATTATAGGAAAGATGTCAATAAAATTGAGAGAGTACAGAGGAGGTTTACTAAACTGTTGCCTGGGTTTCATCTCCTAAGTTACAGAGAAAGGTTGAACAAGTTAGGTCTTTATTCTTTGGAGCATAAAAGGTTGAGGGGGGACTTGACAGAGGTGTTTAAAATTATGAGGGGGATTGATAGAGTTGACATGAATAGGCTTTTTCTATTGAGAGTGGGGAAGATTCAAACAAGAGGACACTAGTTGAGAGTTAAAGGACAAAAGTTTAGGGGTAACATGAGGGGGAACTTCTTTATTCAGAGAGTGGTAGCTGTGTGGAACAAGCTTCCAGAAGAAGTGGTTGAGGCAGGATCGATGTTGTCATTTAAAGTTAAATTGGAAGATATATGAACAGGAAAGGAATGGAGGGTTATGGGCCGAGTGCAGGTCAGTGGGACTAGGTGAGAGTAAGAGTTCGGTATGGACTAGAAGGGCCGAGATGGCCTGTTTCTGTGCTGTAATTGTTATATGGTTATATGGTTATATAGTATGTTGTGTATTTAATATTTGTTATATTTGAGTAACCTTGTGTGTGCATGTGTGTATATACAAGGAGTAGCGAAACAGAGCAGCATGTGTCTTCAGAAGAGAAGACATAATTGAGTTTTTTTTTACAAAAAAGGTATAAATGGGAGAATTCCAGGTTCGTAAAGATTAAGTACTGGATGATAATAATCATTAAAAAAAAGCAGAGATGTCTGGCTACTTTGAAAAGATTGATGTTTTGATTACACTGGGTTAATTGGCTCATGGATAAAAGGGTAATGTTATGATAGTCATGGGAGATTCTAACATGCAGGTAGTTTGGGAAAATCAGGTTGGTCCAGGATTTCAAAAGTGTGAATTTGTCGAATGCCTGCAAGATGGCTTTTTAGAGCGGTTTGACGTTGATCCTACTAGGGGATCACCTATACTGGATTGGGTGTTATGTAATAAACCAGAGGTGATTAGGGAGTTTAAGGTAAAGGAACACTTCGGAGGCAGTGATCAAAATATGATTGAGCTCAACTTGAAATTTGATAGGGAGAAAGTAAAGTCTGACATAGAAGTATTTCATGGAGTAAAGGAGACTATAATGGTATGAGCGAGGAGTTAGCCAAAGTAAATTGGAAGGAGATGCTGGCAGGGGTGACAGCAATGGCTTGAGTTTCTGGAGAAAATGAGGAAGGTGCAGGATATCTGTATTTCAAAAACAAAGAAATACTCAAATGGCAAAATTGTACAACTGCGATTGACAAGTCTCACTGAAACCTAGAGAGACCGACCTATTGGTCAGGGTTGACAATGGATATTGTGTCCTAGCTGTCTACATGATATGCAAGCCAGTATACAAGATGGGGAGGTACGATATGGAGAGCAAGCTGTTGCCCATACAAGCTGACTCCCCCTCACCACATAGCTGGTGAATCCAAAGGAAAGGCAGAGACTGATGCAGTTTAGCACCAGCATTGTCATAGAGATTGACAGTCAGCATTGAACTTGACATAATATTGCCTTAGGGACTCCAGCTCTGGATTTTTTTCTCAGGGTTTATTCCGAAGCCTTCCCCAGGGGTGGATATAGCTGCCAGGCAGTGGAGGTTTGAGATCAAAGTTTTCCTTCTCCAAGATGAGCTATAAACCATGGCTGACAAGCCCCGTCTGCCCAAAGCGACTGGTTTTAAGGTGCCAGTAACCCGCCTTTTCCCCTTCTCCTGTCAGTGGAAACGATTCCACCGGGCTTCATAGCTGAGCAACACATAAAGGCCAGGAATTGGACTTGGTTGCCAGAGGCTATTTGAAGCTCATGTCATCGAGAGTATATAATAGGTACTGGGAGCTTATCCCCACTATAATGTCATAATTCCACATGCTGATCTATGCCCTAAGCTCATCCGCCTTTCCTACAATACTCCTTGCATCGAAATATGCACCGCTCAGAACTTTAGTCCCACCATGCTCAACCTCTTCATTCCTGACCTTGTATGTCGGCTTAACAACATCTTTCTCCACAACCACCTCCACTCTCTGGTTCAACTCTGGAATGAACACTCCCTCCCCCCTGTGCAGCACTAAATTCATCAAGAAAAGCTAATATTAGCAATAAGTTAGCAAACATAAGAGCAATGAGGATATTACCAGTATTTATTTATGCATATTTTATTCGATATCAGTCCCCTAACATCTAACTTTATTAGTTTTTTAAAATCTATTTATGTATATTTTCGTTACATATTGCGCCCTGATTAACACGCCACAGCAAATCCGTAAATGTAAATATATATGGCGGATAAACTTGGTCCTAAATTCCCCGCCGCGCGAAAATAATGAGCAGCTGCATTAATTCCCCCAATTAGTAGAAGTTTTTGACTCCTACAAGCTACAACAGAACGCTTTATAAAATAATTTGACCTCAGATTTGTTTAATGGATTTATCAGTTATAACACGGGCGACACCATCGTGTAGCATTTAGCGCAAATCTATTTATTACAGCTCAAGGCATCGGAGTTCAATTCCTGTGCGGTTCTGTAAGGAGTCCCTGTATGTCCTCCCCACGGAATGCGTGGGCTTTCCTCGGGTGCTCCAGGTTGTTCTTGCACTCCAAATTGCAAATTGCTCCGTGATTAGGTTAACGTTAATATGGGTTCTCGGGAGTTGCCGGGGCTGGGCAGCCGCTATGTTGTATCGCTAAATAGTATGTCTTAGAAGATGTGAAGAAATAAAGATTTTGAACCGAAAATTTATAGTGGATAGTAACTTAATCTTCACACTTTAAACTGGGTGATGTTACCTTGAAGCTTCCTCGGGATTAGAGCTGTATTCCCGAAGCACATTGATAGGTCAGGACAGGTACACAAGCAAGTTTCTCCTTTGTGTCTTCTGATGCCTACAGCTGACAATAACTTGGTGCAGGAGAGCTAAGGGATAATCAGCAGATTATACAAATGCATTCCTGCTGAGGGATTGTTAAAGCATTTTGAGTTTTCATTTCTGTCTCAGACAGTAGGATTGTGATCCACGTCCTCCAGATTGATGCAAAAGGAAAGCAGCGCTGGAGGAACTCGCAAATCAGGCAGCATCAATGGGGATGAATGAACAGTCGACGTTTCTGGCCGAGACCCTTCATCAGGACCGAGGCGGCAGAAGGAAAGTAGTTTTGGAGTTAAATCGATTACGTGAATATTTCAAGGATCCATTGCAGTAGAATTCTTAACTTTGTGCAGTGACTTCTTGAAAACGAACTAAAATTGGCTGAGAGGGAGTATCGCACAGTATGACGTGCTTTCAACTAACTGAATTCCAAGTCAGAAAAGTACGTTAAATCCTTTACTACAAACCGACAATAAAATCATTCAACTCTTCCGTAATTTGTGTAAAAGTAATTGGATCAATTCAAACAAGGACGATCAGTCAATGAAAAATACGGGCTCCTTATCCGACCCCTCTCTGTGCTGCCAAATAGGTGAGCAGGGGACTACTATATCCGTTCATTTAACCGCCACCCAAACCTACGTGACAAAACACCTTAACCCAGAGTGAAGGTGCACAACACCAATACAATGCAAACTGACAATAAATAGATACGCAGCTTCTAGTCTTTATTTGGAATAATAATATTGTCCCAACTCATTTCTTCGGTGGGCTTAAGGCTGTTCTTTAAGTGCTGCTACAATAACTCTTTTAAAATTTGTACTTGGCATGTAGGTGATGATAATGGGGCTGAGTTTATCCTGAAGATGCCGGCAATGGATTAAGTCTTGCTGCCTTTTACCAGCAGTTCTAAAGGTTCATTTGTGTGTGTGTGTGTGTGTGTGTGTGTGTGTGTTGAGTCCATTAGTTTAGTCATAGTCATAGTCATACTCTACTGATCCCGAGGGAAATTGGTTTTCGTTACAGTTGCACCATAAATAATTAAATAGTAGTAAAACCATAAATAATTAAATAGTAATATGTAAATTATGCCAGGAAACAAGTCCAGAACCAATCTATTGGCTCAGGGTGTCTGACCCTCCAAGGGAGGAGTTGTAAAGTTTGATGGCCACAGGCAGGAATGACTTCCTATGACGCTCTGTATTGCATCTCCGTGGTTTTGTGCTTTATATTCTATGTTTTTGCTCCTTTTATTTTTGCTATTTCCATGATTTTTTTTGCATGTGGGGAGGAAGGAAAGTTGATTTTTTTTTATTTGAAAGGGGTTCCATGGGTTCTTCTTTGCTTCACAGCTTTCTGTGGGGAAGACAAATTGCAGGGTTGTCTCTGAGTTTACTCAGTGACTTAGTGTGGTACGTTATTCATAACACTCCAGCGCTAAACTCTATGACCAATATTATGCTGGGAAATTGCTACTCAGATCCTTCACCGAGGAATACCTGATGTCAGCACCCAGACCCCATTTACTTCAAATGAGGTTCTCGCTCCTCAGATGGAGAGGCAAAGGAAAAGGTAAAACCCTGGTGAGCGAAAGTTGGTGGGTGGGGAAGGGAGGTGAAGTAAGAAGATGGATGGAATAGTGGGAAGAAGTAAAGGTCTGAAGAAGGGGGAATCTGATTAGAGAGGAGAGTGGCTTGCAGAAGAAAGTGAAGCAGGAGGGGCAGTAGAGGGAGGTGACTGGCAGGTGAGAGGGGAACCAGAATGGGGAACAGAAAAAGAGAGAAGGGGAAATGGGGAAAAAGTACTGGTAGCTAGAGAATTGGATGTTTAAGATATCAGATTGGAGGCTACTCAGATGGGATATGAGGTGTTGCTCATTGTGTAGGGCTTCATTCTGGTCTCCAGCTTTTTTAGGATTTTCTTCCTAACTGGGAGGGAATGAAGTGAACCACGAATAGAGAGGATCAGTCCAAATCCAGATTAAAAAAAGAAAGAGCAGCTAGGAGGTCCAGCATTCCATGGAAGTTCTATAATCAGCATCAAACTACAGACCATAAGACATAGAAACAAAGTTAGGCCACTCAGCCCATCGAGTCTGCTCCACCATTCCATCATGGCTGATTTATTATCCCTCTAACCCCAATCTCCTGCGTTCTCCCCTTAACCTTTGACGCCCTGACTAACCTTGAAAATATCAACCTCTGCTTTAAATATACTAAATGCCTTGGAATGCACAGCTGCCCGTGGCAATGAATTCCACAGATTCACCACCCTCTAGCTAAAGAAATTCCTCCCCATCTCTGTTCTAAGTGGACATCCCTATATTCTGAGGCTGTGCCCTCTGGTCCTACATGACTCCCTCACTATAGGAACCATGCTCTTCACATCCTCTCTATCTCAGCCTTTCAATATTTGATAGGTTTCAATGAAATTTCCCCCCCACCCCCACCCCACCCCACACTCCTCTAAGCTACAAATTTAATTTCCTATAAATCTAAGATAACTAAGGCATGAACTCGGGCTCATAGACGGTAGTTCCAACAGCTGCTGGATTGTTTGATGGCTACGAGCGACTGCAATTCCAAGAGAACAAGACACTGAACACTCTGATTAAAAGCACAGAGCAGCATTGCGGCAAGTATGTCACACAGCTATTTTGTTCCCAGTAACAAAGCAATGTAAGCATAACAGGGAACGTGTGAATCCAGAGATTATAACAGAAACCTCTGTAAGATTACTTCAATTGTGTTGTCAAAACTGAAAAGATAAGCAGAAAGGCAATGTTTGAAACCAGCTAAACCTCCCGCAGCAATAAATCTGTCTACTGCATAACATATACGATCAACTGACAATGTATTGCAGTCAATTTGTGATTAAGCACTTAACTACCATATGATTATAGCATGATCAGTCATTGTTTGTGCAATTCTATTATATTTCATTGTTCTTCTGTGAATGGCTGAATGAAATGTATTTCAAGATAAAATATGGTGACAGACAATATATGGAAACATAGAATGTAGTTTAATAATATTTTTACTTTGAACTTGAAACATTATATCATGTGCATTAATTGTAATTTTTACTTTATTTTACAAAACTTTGATGAGAGCACAGTTGGAGCACAAGACACGATAAACTAGAATTATATAACTGGAGTGAGAAAATCATACACTCCATTTCTTGCCGAGCTAAGCATTGAGGAAGATTGAAACACTGAGGTGAGCGAGTGTTCAGTGCCATCTACCAGCTTTGCCGCTGCTTGGTGGAAGGTGTCCGTGTGTACAGTCTTTCCCTTTTCCTCTTGTTTGCTGCTCCTGAGGGAAGTCCCCTGTGTTTGAGTGGTCTCTCTCTCTCTCTCTCTCTCTCATTCCTCTCTCTCTCTCTCTCTCTCTCTCTCTCTCTCTCTCTCATTCCTCTCTCTCTCTCTCTCTCTCATTCCTCTCTCTCTCTCTCATTCCTCTCTCTCTCTCTCTCTCATTCCTCTCTCTCTCTCTCTCTCTCATTCCTCTCTCTCTCTCTCTCTCTCTCATTCCTCTCTCTCTCTCTCTCTCTCTCTCATTCCTCTCTCTCTCTCTCTCTCTCTCCCTCTCTCTCTTTTATATGGACTCCGTTGATTTTTTATTTTCTGTCTTTTCTCGCGTTCTTTCTCGTTGCTGATTGTGTGATTTCTGATTGCGCTTGGAGGGGTGGGGTTGATGCTCTTGTTGCCATTTGCACAATTGTTTTTCTTTTGCACTGAGGGTAGTTAATGTTTTTCTTTATACAAGTTCCATGGTTCTCTTTGTTTCATGGCTGTCTGTGGAGAAGAGGAACCTCAGGGTTGTATACTGAATTCATACTTTGATAATAAATGTACTTTGAATCTTTGAATTTGCCAGAACCAAACATGAACTTTAAATTAAATAATAAGCAGACCTTGCACAATGAGACAAACTCAAGCACTGCCGAAAGACTGTCAACTTGATGAAAGACGCAATTTGCTCTGCCCAAGATGCATTGGACGGTGAGTTACCTGTAAGTGAATCTCGCTGCCTGGAACATTGCAGGCTGCAGGAGTGTGTGCTAGGGACTGCACTTGATTCCTTGTGGGTAAGAACTGCAATCCAAAGTTGCGAAGAGCTGGGTCCTGTGTAACAATGTATAAACACATGGAGGATGTATTGTTCAGAGTTGCATTGGTGCTTTGTACATAGAATATATTAACTCGACCCTATAAATGTACAGACTATGAAAGGATAGACTGGACAACACCAAGATTATAGAGAAAGCCAAGTATAGTTTTGTATTTTTTGCATTATTTTTAATAAATAAAACACTTTTGAGGACAACAGATTATGCAGATGCTGGAAATCCAGAGTGACACATACAAAAAAATTGAGAAACTCTGCAGGTCAGGCAGCACCTATGGAAAGGAGTAATTCGTCAAATATTCAAAGTGCATTTATTATCAAAATATGTAAGCAGTATACAACCCTGCAATTTGTCTTCCCCACAGAAAGCTGTGAAACAAAGAAGAACCCATGGAACCCCGTTCAAATAAAAAAAAATCAATTTCCCTTCCTCCTCACGCGCAAAAACAAATCATGGAAATAGCAAAAATAAAAGGAGCAAAAACATAGAATATAAAACACAAAACCAAAAGGGCATACTTCAGTTCAGCTCAGTGTTCGCTGTCTGCAGGCTGCCCTGATTCAAAATTGATGCTTCAGGGTGAAACCCTTAATCAGGACATGATGAAGGGTCTCAGCCAAAAACATCGGCTGCTTAATGCTTTCCACAGATGCTGCCTGACATGTTGAGTTCCTACAGCATTTTGCACTTACTTTGAGAATTAAAAGTTGTTCAAGCTTCTATTATATTTGCTGAACTTAGTAGGTTAAGGAAAGACTCAACTGAAATTTTTTCAAGATATTAAAGGAACTGGAAGCGTAAGAGAGCAAATCTATTTCTACTGGATGGTGATTTTAGGATGAGAGAATTTTAAAATATAAATATTAGAGCCACACTAATTAAAAGTGAGAAAACACTTGTTGTGCACACAGAGGAATAGAAGGCCAGGACTCCTGTGAAATGTCATCCATATATAGACAATTATTAATTTGTTGGTTTTGTTATTAAGAAATATGACACAAAGATATGGCGTTACATCCCAGATTAGCAATCTGAATTAAGTGAATGCTAAAAACGTTAAGAAAATTAGTCCTTTACGTCCTTTTCACGATTTCAGGACACTGTTGGTTATTAAGGACATCAGGTGGTAGGTCTGCTCCACTAGCATGTTGCTGGTTAGTGGCGGAGGGAGCTGGATTTGTTGCGCACCATCATGTATACTGCTCCAGCCACCCAGGGAAGAAGGCGTCAGTTGTGTGCTGAGGCAGTGCGTGACCTAATGGATGGGGGTGGGCTGAATGTCTTGGACATTTTTGCTGTGATCGCATGACCCTGTTGGACAGTCATAACGTAGAATATTAGAAGTCCGATTCACTGTCTCATTGGCAAGACCGATGGTGGGCTAGCCGCATGGCCTTGGAGGCACGGACTAATCCACATTCATGTTGCCTGTTGCGGCCGCCAGAGAAGGAGATGCCAGAGCTGGGTGACTGCCACTGGATCCTGTGCTGGGTTGGCAGCTGGCCCCCCCTCCTGTCAGTGCTGCCCTCCAGTGTTTGCTCGGTGGGAGACAAGCTGCATGATATGAAGAACTGCGGCAGGCTTGTTCTTTTAGAAACGTGGCTGCAGGATGACACCCATGCACCATCAATCCATGACACTCAGGGATTTGGGCTATATTGTTAGTTTTTAAATTATCTTAGTATGTTTTTCTGTTACCATAATTTTATGTGCTGTGTGCGACTGTGCACCTGTGTTTCACATCATGGCCCCAGAGAAATGTTGTTTTGTTTGGCGTTATTCGTGACTATGGTTGAATGACAATTAAACTTGTACTTGAACTTGAATTTGAAAGCTTCCCGCTTCTCTATTTTCCTCTATTCTGATGTTTCTACATAATAATTTTAAAAAATGATCGGTTTCATAGCACACTCAGGTTTTAAAAAAATTAGATTGATCTCACCTTATTTCTAGCCTGCAGTAAAACAGAACCTGAAATAGTCTAAACATTATAAACTACCTCTTATCTCTTGGTCAGAATCAATATTTAACCTTTTGGGTGGGAAGGTAACGTAGCAGTTAAAGTAACGTTATTGCAGCAGTAGTGATCTGGGTTCAGTTCTGCCACTGTCTGTAAAGAGTTTGTATGTTCTCTCTCTGACCACAAGGGCTTGGTCCCACACTCTGAAGATGTGTGGTTTAATAGGTTTAATATGGGTGGCGTGGACATTTTGGGCCGGAAGAACCATGCCTTATCCAGCCCAACAAGTCCATCCTTTATCCGTTTTAAAAAAAAATCCATAAACTTTATTCTAAATAAGCATGTTCCAAGCTGTTGTGTCTCTGAGCAAATAAATGTTTCTGGTTCAAATTGCGCTGGTGGAGCTCAGCGGCTACACGCAGATGGCCAATATAACAAAAAGAAAACTAAATACTAAATACTTTGTTAATCACACTTTTTTCTGGTAAACGATCACCGCAGACAATAGCTTGTAACTTCCCTTTGTTATTTGTTATGGCAGAACCGAGGCAACGGGCCTGTTGCCAAGAAAAAGGGAAGTCTGGAGACAGAATCAATTTAGGCACCAGGCCAAGCTGGAAAGGCCAGGTACAGGCCAAATCGAAGCAGTACGGTCCAGGCCCCAGAGCTACAGAACCCAGTGTTTGGACGACAATTTAGGTGCTGGACCAGATTGAGAAGTTCAGGGTGTTGGGGCCCGAGGCGGGGACGGGATAGTTCATCCCACTGCTCTACGATGTTTGCTCGGCTCTGCACTGAACTGGGGATCTGTGGGTGGACTCTCTTTCGTGGACTTCAGTTCTGATTGCCTGTGCTTGCTTTTTTGTTATCTCTGAACATTAGATGTCTTTTTAATAGGTTTTTTTTTAGGTTTCTTTGATTTGTGACTGCCTGTATAGAGACGAATCTCAAGGCTGTATAATGTATACGTACTTTGATAATAAGTGTATTTTAAACATTGAACTTTGATGTAAGAATTACAATATTACTGATTCACTATCAGTCAAAACGGAGATTGAAGTACCAATAATCTGGAAGTGATCACTTTAGATTTTCTCTGACACCCCTAGGAAATGAGGTACAGTAAAAGGAGAAGATATTTGAAGTATTAGGCCAGGCAGTATCTATGGAAATAGAACAGTGTTAACAATGCAAGATGACGGCTTTTCTCCAGTAAGATTTGTTTCTGTATTCTTCAGCTCAAACAAAGTATGGGAAATGTGAGCTGATAATAATGGCATGAAGGCAACAGGGGGTCTGGGAACTTATATATTTTTATTTATTTGGAGGTACACCATGGCAACAGGAACTTTTGGCCCAGTCTGCCCAAATACACCCATGTGACCAATTAACATTCTAATCTATGCGGCTTTGAAATGTGGGAGGAAACGCATGCGGTCATGAGGAGAACGTACAAACTTCTTCCAGACAGCGGTGGAATTGAACCCACATTGCCGCTGCTGGCTGCAGTTGTATTATGCTGCCATTCCACTTTAGTGAACATTCAAGTGATCAATTTGTTCTCCGCAACTCAGTTAAAGGACCAGGAATTAAAGAAAGAAAATTAAAAGGTACTTTTGATGTTGATAAAATGAACGCCAAAGAAAGGATACAATAAGTAGTATCTCAAACTTTTAAAACATATAGGAACATTTAAGCATTTAATGACATTCAAACAATTTATTAAAGTTCAAAATTTAGAAACATAGAAACATAGAAAACCTACAACATAATACAGGCCCATGGGCCCACAATGCGTACTTTACTTAATTTAGAAATTACCTAGGGTTACCCATAGCCCTCTATTTTCCTAAGCTCCATGTACCTATCCAGGAGTCTCTTAAAAGACCCTATCATATCTGCCTCCACCACCATCGCTGGCAGCCTATTCCACGCACTCATCACTTTCTGCATAAAAAACTTACTCCTGACATCTCCTCTGTACCTGCTTCCAATCGCCTTAAAACTGTGCCCTCTCATGTTAGCCATTTCAGCCCTGGGGAAAAAGCCTCTGACTATCCACACGATCAATGTCTCTTATCATCTTATACACCTCTATCAGGTCACCTCTCATCCTCCGACACTCCAAGGAGAAAAGGCTGAGTTCACTCAACCTATTCTCATAAGGCATGCTCCCCAATCCAGGCAACAACCTTATAAATCTCCTCTGCACCCTTTCTATGGTTTCCACATCCTTCCTGTAGTGAGGTGACCAGAATTGAGCACAGTACTCCAGGTGGGGTCTGACCAGGGTCCTATATAAATACAACATTATCTATCAGGTCTTAAACTCAATCCCACGACTGACGAAGGCCAATGCACCATATGCCTTCTTAAACACAGAGTCAACCTGCACAACAGCTTTGAGTGTCCTATGGACTCAGACTCCAAGATCCCTCTGATCCTCCACACTGCCAAGAGTCTTACCATTAATGCTATGTTCTGCCATCATATGTGACCTACCAAAATGAACCACCTCACACTTATCTGGGTTGAACTGCATCTGCCAATTCCCAGCCCAGTTCTGTGTCCTAACAATGTCCCGCTGTAACCTCTGACAGCCCTCCACACTATCCACAACACCCCCAACCCCTTGTGTCATCAGCAGATTTACTAACCCATCCCTCCACTTCCTCATCCAGGCCACTTACAAAAATCATGAACAGAAGGGGTCCCAGAACAGATCCCTGGGGCACACCACTGGTCACCGACCTCCATGCAGAATATGACCTGTCTAGAATCACTCTTTGCCTTCTATGAGTAAGCCAGTTCTGGATCCGCAAAGCAAAGTCCCCTTGGATCCCATGCCTCCTTACTTTCTCAATAAGCCCTTCATGGGGTACTTTATCAAATGCCTTGCTGAAATCCATACACACTACATCTACTGCTCTACCTTCATCAATGTGTTTAGTCACTTCCTCAACAAATTCAATCAGGCTTGTAAGGCACAACCTTCCCTTAACAAAGCCATGTTGACTATTCCTAATCATAATATGCCTCTCCATATGTTCATAAATCCTGACTCTCAGGACCTTTTCCATCAACTTGCCAACCACTGAAGTAAGACTCACTGGTCTATAATTTCCTGGGCTATCTCTACTCTCTTTCTTGAATAAGTGACAGCATGTGCAACCCTCCAATCCTATGGAACTTCTCCCATCCCCATTGATGATGCAAAGATCATTGCTAGAGGCTCAGCAATCTCCTCCCTTGCCTCCCACAGTAGCCTGGGACACATTCCGTCCGGTCTCGGTGACTTATCCAACTTGATGTTTTCCAAAAGCTCCAGCACATCCTCTTTCTTAATGTCTATACAGGTGTCCCCCGCTTTTCAAACGTTCGCTTTACAAAACCTCACTGTTACGAAAGACCTACATTAGTACCCTGTTTTCGCTTTCAGAAGGTGTATTCACTGTTATGAAAAAAAATCAGTGCGCGATAAAAGGCAGTGCACGCCCCGAGCAGCCGCTCTCCCCGGATTCGGAACGGCATTGCTTAAATACATGCCTGTGAGCAGCCGTTTGCAAGGTGAGTTCTATGGTATTCGAAAACCTAAAAGAGATTGTAAGGGTGTTACACTTAGCGTAAAACTAGACATAATTAAGTGTTTCGATCATGGTGAACGAAGTAAGGACTAAATGAGTTTGGCTTGTGGAAGCTGACGAACATGATGTTGAAGAGGTTTTTGCATCCCATGACCAAGAACTGACAGATGAAGAGCTGATGCAATTGGAAGAAAACAGGATAACAATCGAAACCAAATGAGTAATGATAAAGTATGACTTTAATTTTGAAAGGGTACGTCAGTTTAGGGGATATTTGCAGGATGGTTTGAGTCCTTACAATGAACTGTGTTATAGAAAAATGCGTGAGGCTCAGCAGTCAAGCAAGTCTTCCACATCAGCCACAGCAGACGACGAACCTCGACCTTCGACATCGAGGCGGGCAGAGATAGGAGAAGATGAGCTACCTGCTCTAATGGAAACAGACGACAAGATGACACCCCAGTGTCCCACCACCCCAACCCCCAGGCCAGGGACAGATACCGATTCACGGAGAATGCAGCAGTAGCTGGGAGACACACAGCATATCTTCAAGAAAAAAGCCGAAATAAACATGCTAATTAATTAGGTGCCGCCAACACGTAAATGTCGGCCCAGATCAGAGACGATGCAATCTGCACTGATCTGGGCCGATAATTACGTGTCGGGCAGCACCGGTTTCGGCTTTTTTCTTAAAGATGTGTTGTGTACCTTCCGGCTACCACTGAACCCCTGCGTGCTTCGCGGCAATGTATCGCTCGGCGGCCTGGAGGGTGGGGGCCACTGCACCATCCCAACCTATGATGACTCAGCCTAACACACCATCATCAGTGAGCACGGCGCTCTCCCGATTCCGGTAAGTGATACTACTGTACATACATTATTTCTACTTTATGTAGGATTTGTATTTTTATGTGTTACTTGGTATGATTTGGCAGCTTCATAGCTTAAAGGTTACTGGAGAGCGCTTGCGCCGTGTTTTTACTGAGAGTGCTTGCGTGAGATTTTCGCTACGGAGAGCAGTGCAGTAATGATTGTGGAAAAGTATTTCTACTTTATATAGGCTGTGTATTTATCATATCATTCCTGCTTTTACTATATGTTACTGTTATTTTGGTTTTATGTGTTATTTGGCATGATTTGGTAGGTTATTTTTGGGTCTGTGAACACTCACAAAATTTTCCCATATGAATAAATGGTAATTGCTTCTTCGTTTTACGACATTTCGGCTTACGAACCGTTTCATAGGAACACTCTACCTTCGGATGGCGGGGGAAACCTGTATGCTCAAACTTTACAATCCGCTGTAAGTCATTCCTAGCAAGATCCCTTTCCGTAGTGAATACCGAAGCAAAGTATTCATTGAGTACCTCTGTTATCTCCTACGGTTCCTTTCTTTCTTTTCCAATCCTTTTATTAATTTTCAAATTCATAAACATAACAACAACACTAGTACAAAGAGATTGAGATTACATTATTAGTAATTAGCCTATGTGAATATAAACTACAGATAACACAAGTATACTAAGCCTCCCAAACTCTTAATATAATTAAACATGCTAAAAAGGAAAATGAAAAAATGTCAAGGAAAAAAAACCCAAATTAGAAAAAAAAACAAAAACTAAACTAAACTGAACTAAACAAAACTAAACTGAAGAACGCTGGGCCATGATATTATATCGGATGCACTCATTAATGCCATTAACTTTGCTCCTGTGTCCATATATTTAAGGTTAATAAAAAGGATTCAGTAAAGGTCAAGTTACGTCATATGAAAGTGTCGAATAAATGGCCTCCAAGTCTCTTCAAATGTAACCGAAGGATCAAAAGTGACACTTCTGATTTTTTCTAAATTTAAACAAGATATAGTTTGGGAAAACCATTGAAATGTAGTAGGAGAATTAATCTCTTTCCAATTCAATAAAATGGATCTTTGAGCCGCTAATGTAACAATTGAATCATCCGACGAGCTGAAAAGGATAAATAACTATGTTCCATCATTGGTGAACCAAAAATTGTGGTAATAGGATGAGGTTGTAAATCAATACGCAAAAATGTTGAAATAGTATCAAAAATGTCTTTCCAATATTATTCCAAAAGAGGGCAAGACTAGAACATATCAGTCAAAGAAGCTAACTCAGAACGATATCTATCACAGACAGGACTTATATGAGAGTAAAAACGAGCTAGTTTATCTTTAGACATGTGGGTCCTATGCACCACCTTAAATTGTATCAATGCATGTTTAGCACATAGAGAGGAAAAGTTAACTAACTGGAAAATTTTCTCCCATTTCTCTATAAATAAGAAAAGTTGAAGTTCCTTTTCCTATTCATTATTAATTTTAATCAGATATACCTGGCTGTGTTTTCATAATCATATCATAAATATTTGCTATTAAACCCTTCTGATAAGGGTTTAAACCTAAAATTTTTTCCATGATATCAGTTGGATATGAAGTCAGAAAAGTAGGTAGCGTAGTATATCTCCTCCGGTTCCGTACACAATTTTCCACTGTCGCACTTGATTGGTCCTATTCTCTCATGTCTTATCCTCTTGCTCTTCACATACTTGTACAAGGCCTTCTCATGGCCCCTTCAGGTTCTCCTAATTTCATTCTTAAGATCTATAATCTTCTAGATCTCTATCATTAGCTAGTTTTTTTAACCTTCCGTAAGCTTTTTTTTCTTCTTGACTAGATTTTCAATAGCCTTTGTACACGATGCTCAGTTTGGGTAAAGTGTAGCACTTGCTTAGTGCTTCCTCCCACCCACCGATGAGGGTCACGTGAACCCATGGGAGCAGGTGATCGATGGTCATATGAGCAACTGATGCATATCACAAGTCCTGGTAATGCAACCACTGACATCAGGCAATCTCTGAAGAGTATCGACAATGGCTGGGATCACACATCTTGTAATGACGCTTCCCAGAAGAAGGCAATGACGAACCGCCTCTGTAGAAAAACTTGCCAAAAACAATATGGTCATGGAAAGACCATGCTTGCCTACATCATATAACATGACATATAACAAACAAATGATAATATCACCCATCATTTTCCTAATGTTCCAATCAAAGACCTACCCTGTCCAATTTCTCCTTTTAACTCAGTCCTCTCGTCCTGGTAACATCCTCTACAATCTTTTTCGCACTCTTTCCAGTGTAACTACACCTTTTCCTATAACAGGGCAATGAAAACTCTACACAGTGCTCCATGTGGCTTCACCAATTGATGCAACTGCGAAATAGTATCCCAGCTCCAAAACTCAGTGCCCTGACTGATGATGGCCAGTATGCTAGATGCTTTTTTTCCACCACCCTGTCTATCAGTGAAACCGCTTTCAACGATCTATGCAATTTATATAAATAACAAATAGCAAGGCTCCTAACAGTGACTACTGTGGCAAATCACTAGTCACCAGCCTCCATTCCGAGAACAACCTTCAACCACTGTCTTCTGCTTTCTATCTCAGAGCTAATGTTGAATCCACCTACCTAGTTCTCCCTGGATTCCAAGGGACCTAACCTTCCAAACCAACCCTCCCAATTTCCTCTTAAGAGTGTTTTTAATCTTTTAATAGCCATCACTCGTCCCCAACCTCCTTTTCTTGACTAGATTCTCTATCAATCATCAGCCGAGGTTTCTCTAAACTTGCTAGGTTTACCCTTCTTCATTGACAAGAAAATGCCACTCCTAGACTTGTAGTGTCATACTCTTTAAAACCTCCCACTTGTTTTTCAACCCTTTCCCTCAAACTGGCTCATCCAATCGACCTCTTCTAGGTCCTGCCCAATTCTCCCAAAATTAGCCCTTCTCCAGTTTATTACCCTAACCTATGGAACTGCCTTATCTTTTTACATCATTATCTTAGAGCTAATGAAATGATGGTCACTAGAGTCAAAGTTCTCCTTGACCTCCATTTCAGTTACTTGCCCTCCTTTGTTTCCTACGAGATCCAGTTTTGCACTCTCCCAAGAAGTAACCTCCATATATTGACTCAGGAATCTTTCTTGGACATATTTCACAAATTCTCCTGGGTCTTGTGCCAGAAAAGGGTCAGGAAGAAAAAAGACAAACAAGCTTACAACTTTCACATTCACGTACATATCATAAACACAAGACATTCTGCAGTTGCTGGAAATCTAAAGGAACTCAGCAGAGCAGTCAGCATCTAGGGAAATGAATAATCAGTAGACATTTCAGACCAAGACTCTTCTTCACACTGGACTGTAAGGGGGAAGACACCAGAAAAGGAAGCTGGGAGGAACGGGTGGAGGATAGGTAGAAGGTGATAGGTGAAACCAGGTGGGTAGGAAAGGTAATGGCCGGAGAGGAAGAAATCTGATAGGGGAAGAGAATAGACCACAGGAGAACGGGATGGAGGAGAGGACACAGGGGGAGATGATAGGCAGGTGAAAAGAGGTAGGGGACCAGAGTGGGGAATAAGTGAAGAGGGGAGAGGGATGGACAATTATATTTTTTACCCAAAAGAGAAATCTATATTCATGCCATCAGGTTGGAGGGTACCCAGATGGAATATAAAGTGTTGCTCCTCCACTCTGAGGGTGGCCCCATCATGACACAAGAGGAGTCTATGGACCAACATGTCGGAACAGGAATGGGAATCGGAATTAAGTTATTTGGCCTCTGGGAATTTCCACTTTTGAAGGATGGAGCTTGTCAAAGCGGTCCCCCAATTTATCACGGCTCTCATCGATGTAGAGGAGGCCGCATTGGGAACTGGGAACACGATAGACAACCTCAGCAGATTTGTAGGTGGAGTTTGCCTCACCTGGAAGGACTGTTTGTGGCCCCGACTGGAGGTGAGGGCCGACGTGAATGGGCAAGTGTAGCACTGTGGCTGTCTGCAGGGATAAGTGCCAGGAAGGTGATTAGTGGGGAGGGACAAATGGACAAGGGAATCATGGAGGGAGCAATACGATGGCACATATGATCACACGCAATGATGGTGCTTATGAGTGGAAATGCTAAAGTTCTAAACTGTTGGAATTTCCCTGCAAATAAGGACAAATGGATTCGCTACACAAAATTGACAGGTCTTCCTTTTGTTAAACTTCAAACAAAGAGCAACTAACAGTGGACTGCGTCCTGAAATGTTATCACTGTGAGAACCACAGATGTTCATATTATTTTACATTAAAAAATTAGAATGTAATTTTAGAACTTTGAACTTAAAGAAATATTTTCTGAGCATTTCATTCCAAGTGATTTGATATGACATTGTGCATTGCTGAATTTGAATTTGAGTAATTGAAAAGAAATCTTCGGAACTTTCCTAAATCTGCAATATGATTCTAGTTCTTACTACGCAATTGTATCAATTCTGTTCAGAGTTCAAAGTGTACTAATTATAAAAGTATGTATACATTATACAACCTTGAGGTTTATCTCCTTACAGGCAGCCACAAAACAA
Source organism: Mobula hypostoma (assembly GCF_963921235.1). Taxonomy (NCBI): domain Eukaryota; kingdom Metazoa; phylum Chordata; class Chondrichthyes; order Myliobatiformes; family Myliobatidae; genus Mobula; species Mobula hypostoma. The sequence continues at coordinate 17,367,759 of NC_086098.1, forward strand.
AGAAAACCAAAAGGACCCATAAAAAACATTGTCAAACACCCAGTGTGCAGAGAGGAAAAAAAACAAATCACGCAGACAATGAAAGTAAGCAGATAGCATTCAGAATGAAAGTGAGTCTATAGACACAAAGCCAGGAGCAGACAGAGCAGGCCGCAGCCTCAGTTCAGCAAGGAGCTGAGTATGCGTTGTGCAGCAACAAAAAGAACCGGCCCAGCTCTCGCATCTGGTCCAAACACACTGCCTTTTCAATCTGGCCCGACAAAGAAATCCTCCAATCCTCGAGTTGTTTCTTGCTCTAGGACCAGGGCCTTGTCGCTTCGATACACTCTTGAACTGGACCCATTGCCATGTACCTGACCTTTCCAAATCGGCCTGGCGCTTAGATCGATCAAATCTTGCTTTCAGTTTTGCCTCTCCTCAACTCTGCCTCGCACCCATTTGCTCCAACCCTGCCTCGCATCAACTCGCCTTGATCCTCAACTCTACCTCGCCTCTTCCTGCCTCTCCATTGCTTGCGGTGATCATTCACCAGAAATTGTGTGGTTATAAGGTATCTAGTTGTATTCTTTGTTTTGTCTATGGGGATGATATGTGGTCAAATCTACCAGGGAGATGGATGTATTGAACGCTGTATTACCCCGCTGAGCAGGGTAACAGCCAATGACATGTGAGCTGAATTAGGTCATTTGGCCCATTGATCAGATCACATGTGATAACAGATTTAAACTAACATGAAATGGCTAAACAAATGAAAAAAATTAATTAAGTTTTGATCAATATTCTCCGGGGGTCCTTCAAAAGAACAATTGGCAAATATTTTTTGGGAAAGAAGTAGCTGAAGTTTTTACAGTTATATATCTCACAGATATATAAGTTCAAGTATTGTGAACAGCTACTTACCTTTTGTAGATTTGGTGGTTGGGAAGAGAATCACTATGGAAACCAGACTCTGCAACCACAACACGAGTAAACCGCACCAGCTTGAGCGGCAGAGAGATCTGCCTGAAACGTATGATGATGCATTGTTACCATGATTGGATCATAGAGTTAATGCTAGTCAAGCTAATTATTCCATTATTCAGGAACTGCAGCTCTGGGAGATACTCGTATCAGCTTGAGACCACAATTGCATTCTCCAACAGAAGGTGATCATTATGCCCAAACCCTGCTGGAAATCATTGCAAAGCTTTGGAAAATATGGAACAAATTATTGCAGAGCAAGGAAGAGAGTGGGTGTCCCAGCTTTCTGATACGGCTTTGGATGCCTCAGCTAATAACGTGGAGGAGAGGGACATTCCATAACTGGGGCCCAGTAAGACTAGCACCAGATAACAAGGTCAATGCCAGGAATGTAGCAGGGAGAACCTGGATAAGTGCCAGGAAATCAAATTCACTCCTGCTGCTGATATTCGGAAATGGGGTTTGTGAACGTGTTCCCACTTCCTAACAACTGCATCGTTAGTTCACCCACAGTTTAAACTACAGAGCCATCACACACCTAGTAATATTCACATGCCACACCACATCCTTCACAATGCTCTTTGTTGAAGATGGACTTGCCCTGACACTTTTGTGGGACAAATTCTAACCCTCCTTGACTGAACAAATCTCTTTGCCACCATGCTTTTAGTCCCAGCCTTCCACATTGTGACTTTGACATTGTCTGCTCTGAAAAGCTGCCCGTGAAGGGTTCTTTGAAAACTTCTTCCTAGGTCTTTACCCCAAAGACGTGTCATGAATTAGATAGAAACATAGAAAACCTACAGCACAATACAGGCCCTTCAGCCCACAAAACTGTGCTGAACATGTTCTTACTTAGAAATTACCTAGGGTTACCCCACAGCCCTCTATTTTTCTGAGCTCCATGTACCTATCCAGGAGTCTCTTAAAAGACCCTATCATATCCGCCTCCACCACCGTCACCAGCAGCCCATTCCATACACTGACCAATCTGCGACAAAAACTTACCCCTGACATCTCCTCTGTACCTACTTCCAAGCACCTTAAAACTGTGCTCCCTCATGTTAGCCATCTCAGCCCTGGGAAAAAGCCTCTGACTATCCACATGATCAATGCCTCTCATCATCTTATACGCATGTACTTTCTAAAGTTGTTCTAATGTACTTTCCTTTTGGAGGTTTTCATGTCACTTTATTCCATTTAGTTTTGGGCAAAGTATACTTATCCAAATGTATTTTACATTTGGTAACTTATTTTTATGTTTTTGAATACTTTTGATTTTCATCTTCTCCCGCCCATTCTCTATAAGTACTCCAGGGTCCAAAGATAGGTATTAATTTAGAAATCCATTAAGCTCCTAGAAAGCTTTAGCATGAATTCAGCAGGCAATCTGGAACATCAGCTACTGACATGACCAGTAATGACAGTCACAGAGCATCTCACTAAGGGGTGCCAATGGTAGCATCACCACGGGCAACAGCTTGCTCCATATCATTCTGCCCTGGTTGGCATGCTGGTTTATGATGTGGACGGCTAAGATGCAAATGGTCGATGCCTCATTTAGAAGCGACGTTCACCCGATGCTGTTCCATGGTTGACCCCAAGCAACGGAGGGCCCGTGCGCGGTGCTCATTTTGAGGCATGACTCTGACAGAGATAGATGCAGAAGGCGCACTTGCTAGTCTAGCTATTGACTGCAGTGAAAACACACGCCATATCCGTGAGGAACATTGTGCTCAGTGAACAATATCATTTTCTGTTTGGTTTACGTGGAGAATTCCAGCATTGCTTCCAAAAATCAAAGTTCTCAAACTTAATACAACTTTCACAAACAGCATCAGGGCAGCTCTCAACACTGGCCTAATGGCATTAGGCTATAGTATTGCAATTTTTAGCCTTTGACATTTGTATGCATGGTTGAGGTCCAATTAATAGTTGGGACTTTGCAGCACACAATTTGTAGTAATCCACTCATTATACGGTGCCATAGGGAATCCTCATTCTAAGGTATGAGAGATTTGCATGTTCGGCCAGTGTTTTTCAGATTTTATTTTGTCCTTTTTCCAGACGTTAACCTCGAATTACTCCCAGGATGTTTAGTATATGGTATTGGAGCTTCTAACTGGGATTACAGAAAATTTAATTATCATAGCATTTGAAAGATCATTGCTCATTTTAACATTAATCTACTTGGTAAAATCATTAGCGCTTACATAACTGACTATGCTCTACTAACTGTCTGATGTGTCGAGACATGAGGCACATTTATAACTGCAAGTTAAAATGCTAAGCTTGGCAGATGTATATATCACCCTGTGAACAGGCTGCTATGTACTGCAAATGGCATATGGTTAGGCAAAGCTTTCATCAAGGATCATTACTGTTGTGGCAGAGAATCAGTTTCAAGTCATAAGCCCAGGATGTTTGTCTTAAGCAGTCGAGTTAACTTGGAGACTTATTAATCTTATCATAAACACCCATAGAATAGACATGGCTGCAGATACTTTTGTTTTAAAACTAATGGTGTAAACTGCTACAGTCATGAACACTGAGTTCTTTATGCAGGAGGCCCGGCTGTTCATTTTCACACTGTTCGCCGAGCTTTAGCCACCATTTGTCCTTTGAGTTTTGAAATCGGCCTTTTTGCGTTATTGCAGCAACTGCTGAGCGGGGACAGGTGCAGGGATCAAAGAGGCTCACCAAACAAAACATCTGGACTCAAAAATGATAATAGGCTTATTCTACAGCTAAAGGCTGACGAGGAGTATGATGTTTAAAGTACAATTGAATCAATGATCCAAAGACAGATGAAACAATCAAATATACTTCGTTAAGTCGTGTTGAACAAAATTGTCCAATGTCATAAAAGAGCACTGGGTTACTTTTCTTTAGATTCAGGATTCAATATGTTTAAGGTCATTTCCAGTACGCAAGTGTAAAGGAGAACAGAATAATTGTTACTCAGTAAATGGTAATACATAATATTTATGATGAACTATTGATGATAATCTCAAAACAGGTGTTACCCATAAAATTCATAGCTTTGCTCATGTAACAGATATTTGCCTATCTGGCCGTGAAGGGATTTTCAGGATTAATTTAGATTACGAGTTTTCTACGGAATTAAATTAACAAGGCACCTCTTTCAAGATGAGTGCTCTTTGAACCAGTGCTCCTGTTTGCCTTTGCCTTTTTCGCAATGAAAGAGAAACTCAGATAATTAAGGAGTTCTGTAAAAGCACATTTTCAGAATATGAGGGATCAGTTCCTTGATTCCACATTCCTTGCTTTTAATTTAAATCAGTTATTATTCAAGAGAAAATAAGGAACTCGCTGATAAAAAGAGACATGCTTTTTGGTGAGCCAATAAGTCCCTTTCAGTACTATTGGTTCACTTCTTTCCTTGGTTATGCTCAGTGGTGCTGAATCTTTTGATGTACAGAAAAGTAAAGCATGAGCCTCTTCCAGCAAGATTCAGGATCAGAATCAGCATTACTATCACTGACAGATATGGTGGGGTTTGTTCTTTTATGGCTGCATTACAGAGCAGTACATAAAAATTGATATAAGTTACAATAAGAATATTAAAAAAGGAGTTATGGGTAGCATAGTAACATAGAGTGGGCACGTGGCCAAGTGGTTAAGGCATTGGACTAGCGACCTGAAGGTCCTGAGTTCAAGCCCCAGCCGAGGGAACATGTTGTGTCCTTGAGCAAGGCCCTTAACCACACATTGCTCTGTGACGACACTGGTGCCAAGCTGTATGGGTCCTAGTGCCCTTCCCTTGGACAATATTGGTGTCGTAGAGAGGGGAGACTTGCAGCATGGGCAACTGCTGGTCTTCCATACAACCTTGCCCAGGCCTGCACCCTGGAGAGTGAAGACTTTCCAGGTGCAGAGCCATTGTCTCACAAGACCAACGGATGCCTTTAAAGTAACAAAGAAGTTAGCACGTTGCCTTACAGTACAGACGACCGGGGTTCAATTCCTGCCACTGCCTCTAAGGAGATTGTATGTTCTCCACTTGACTGCGCGTGTTTCCTTCCACTGCTCAAAGACGTACCAGTTGGTAAGTCAATTACTCATTGTAAATTGTCCTATGAGTAAGCGAGGGTTAAATTGGGGGGTTGCTGGATGGTGCAGCTGGGAGGGCTGGAAGGGCCTAGTTCACGCTGTACCTCAGTAGATAAATAAATAAAGTAAATAAATAGTGCAAAATGAGAACAAAATAGCGAGGTAGTGTTCATGGACCATTCAGAAATCTGACGGCAGAGGGGGATGAGCTGTTCCTAAGATGTTTAAATGTGCATCTTCAGGCTCCCGTACCTCCTCCCTGATGATAGTAATGAGAAAAGGACATGTCCTGGATGGTGAAGGTCCTACATAGTCGAAGTCGCCTTCAAAGATGTCCTCAATGTTGGGGAGGCAGGTGCCCATGATGGAGGTGGCTGAGTTTACAGCCCCCTGCAGCTTTTTCCCATCCTGTGCATCGGCGTCTACAAACCAGAAGTGGATACGACCAGTCAGAATGTTTTCTGAAGTACATCTGTAGAAATATGCTCGTCTTTGGTGACATATAATCCAAATGAAATGCAGTCACTGCCGTGCCTACTTCATACAGGACCGTGCAGTAGTCTTAGGCACATATATATAGCTACAATGCCTAAGACATTTGCACTGTATTTGTCAACATGGAGCAGACAGTGAGTTTTGTAAATCTGGTGGGAGCAAAGGATTTGGGGAATGGCAAGGGTGGAGCACCACAGGAAGGGTGTGGGGCAGGTGGCAGAGAAGGAGTGCCAGGGTCTGGGGTTGGCACGGATACAGACACACCCAGCCCTGAGACACCAGGCAAGGTCATTTGATTCCAAACAATTGGTTTATTAATCATTATAGATTGTCCCTCTGGTACACCTTGTCTCTTCCTCTTTCCCTTCCTTATTTCCCCAACTATGATTCCCCTCTCCCTGCCCCCTTCCCACTCTCAGTCCACAATGGAAACCCATATCAGAATCAGGTTTATCATCACTCATATGTCCTGAAATCTCTTTTTTTGCTGCAGCAGCAGTACAGCGCAATAGAGAGAATTACTTTAATACTGTGCAAAAGTCTTGGGCACCCTAGATTTTTATATATATTTAAGGCTTTTGTATGTTGGGCCCAGGATAGATCTTCAGAGATGTTGACACCCAGAAACAGTTCACTGCTGGCCCCCTAATGGGAACTGCTGTGTGTTCCCCCAATCACCTGCTTCCTACCATCAACAATCAATTCCTTGGTCTTTCCGACGTTGAGTGCAAGGATTTTGCTGCAACGTTTCACTCTGTTTTTCTGGACTCAACTTTCTCAGTCACTATTTTCTTCACCAGATAGCCAAGTTGGATTGAACCTGTAGACAAGAAAGAGAAGTGGCCGTGTTTGGGTTCTTTAAGGATCCTGGAAGTTACTGTTCCAAAGCAGGGAGCAGTGACGTTGCTGAAGCAACTTTGCTAAAAATTGATCAATGGAAATTGGACACAAACAGCTGAGCTGGATATTAACGGAAAGGATTTTGTGAAGGCTGGTAATCATGTCAAAAACCACAAGGAATACGACCTGAACAAAGGATATTGACAAGGCACAAGCAGCTGGAAGAACTCAGTGGGTTAGGCAACATCTATGGAGGGAAATGGACAGTCAACGTTTCAGGGCTTGCACTCTCAAATATGCCCATATGGCCACAGACAGGGAAGATATCACATGACTATTTAAGACTACTTGAATACTGTAGCAAACACTGCAAGTCTAGCTGGGACCTACCGGAAAGATGTACATTTCAATAAAATTTCATAACTGATAAAACCAATTTAGAAATTTGTCATAATTTTCAATCGAATTTCATATAATTCAAATAGGGAAAAATGGGATCTGGTGTCAGTGTTGGGGACTACAACCATCTGAACAGATGTTCTATGAAATGTGGTGGCCTTCTGCTTAGCAATGAGATTCTGTAATTTTTTTCTTTAACCCAATGTTGTCATTAATAGCAGAATTCTCTTCTGGAGAACAGAATCCTCTTTAGATGTTATTCTCTGGTTTCATTGAGGCCTGTTGTGTTAAACCTGTGCTTGTTTTTAAAAAAAAAATCCTTCCAAAATTTATAATGAAAATTAATGATCATATTTAAAATATATTTTAACTAGGATATATTTCTGGCTTCATAGATAGGAAGTTCTTTTCTTCAAATTAGGTTATTCCCCTTTTGTTGATGTTTGTGGCTCAGATCATAGTTTTTGTTATTCATGCCAGAAAATACAGCAGGAAATGATTTAATATTCCAACAAGACAGCCACCTGTAAAACTGAATTAAATACATAGAGATTTTTCTATTTTCAGCCAACAGGAAGAAGATCATTTGCACTGGGAGCAATATGCAGTCACCGTTAACTTTCAAAAATCTGCCATTGTTTGCACAGAATTTTGGAAAATAAATCCATTTTATTTTATAGAACATAGAACATAGAATAGTACAGCACAGTACAGGCCCTTCAGCCCACAATGTTGTGCTGACCCTCAAACCCTGCCTCCCATATAAGCCCCCACCTTAAATTCCTCCATATACCTGTCTAGTAGTCTCTTAAACTTCACTAGTGTATCTGCCTCCACCACTGACTCAGGCAGTGCATTCCATGCACCAACTACTCTCTGAGTAAAAAACCTTCCTCTAATATCCCCCTGGAACTTCCCACCCTTTACCTTAAAGCCAAGTCCTCTTGTATTGAGCAGTGGTGCCCCAGGGAAGAGACGCTGGCTATCCACTCTATCTATTCCTCTTATTATTTTGTACACCTCTAAAATGTCTCCTCTCATCCTCCTTCTCTCCAAAGAGTAAAGCCCCAGCTCCCTTAATCTCTGATCATAATGCATACTCTCTAAACCAGGCAGCATCCTGGTAAATCTCCTCCGTACCCTTTCCAATGCTTCCACATCCTTCCTATAGTGATGTGACCAGAACTGGACACAGTACTCCAAGTGTGGCCTAACCAGAGTTTTATAGAGCTGCATCATTACATCGCAACTCTTAAACTCTCTCCCTCGACTTATGAAAGCTAACACCCCATAAGCTTTCTTAACTACCCTATCCGCCTGTGAGGCAACTTTCAGGGATCTGTGGACATGTACACCAAGATCCCTCTGCTCCTCCACACTACCAAGTATCCTGCCATTTACTTTGTACTCTGCCTTGGAGTTTGTGCTTCCAAAGTGTACCACCTCACACTTCTCCGGGTTGAACTCCATCTGCCACTTCTCAGCCCACTTCTGCATCCTATCAATGTCTCTCTGCAATCTTTGACAATCCTCTACACTATCTATAACACCACCAACCTTTGTGTCGTCTGCAAACTTGCCAACCCACCCTTCTACCCCCACATCCCGGTCGTTAATAAAAATCACGAAAAGTAAAGGTCCCAGAACAGATCCTTGTGGGACACCACTAGTCACAATCCTCCAATCTGAATGTACTCCCTCCACCACCACCCTCTGCCTTCTGCAGGCAAGCCAATTCTGAATCCACCTGGCCAAACTTTCCTGGATTCCATGCCTTCTAACTTTCTGAATAATCCTACCGTGTGGAACCTTGTCAAATGCCTTACTAAAATCCATGTAGATCACATCCACTGCACTACCCTCATCTATATGCCTGGTTACCTCCTCAAAGAACTCTATCAGGCTTGTTAGACACGATCTGCCCCTGAAAAGCCACGCTGACTGTCCCTGAACAGACCATGATTCTCTAAATGCCTATAGATCCTATCTCCAAGAATCTTTTCCAACAGCTTTCCCATCACAGACGTAAGGCTCACTGGTCTATAATTACCCGGACTATCCCTACTACCTTTTTTGTACAAGGAGACAACATTCGCCTCCCTCCAATCCTCCGGTACCATTCCCGTGGACAACGAGGACATAAAGATCCTAGCCAGAGGCTCAGCAATCTCTTCTCTCGCCTCGTGGAGCAGCCTGGGGAATATTCCGTCATGCCCCGGGGACTTACCTGTCCTAATGTATTTTAACAACTCCAACACCTCCTCTCCCTTAATATCAACATGCTCCAGAACATCAACCTCCCTCATATTGTACTCACCATCATCAAGTTCCCTCTCATTGGTGAATACCGAAGAGAAGTATTCATTGAGGACCTCGCTCACTTCCACAGCCTCCAGGCACATCTTCCCACCTTTATCTCTAATCGGTCCTACCTTCACTCCTGTCATTCTTTTTTTCTTCACATAATTGAAGAATGCCTTGGGGTTTTCCTTTACCCTACTCGCCAAGGCCTTCTCATGCCCCCTTCTTGCTCTTCTCAGCCCCTTCTTAAGCTCCTTTCTTGCTTCCCTATATTCCTCAATAGACCCATCTGATTCTTGCTTCCTAAACCTCATGTATGCTGCCTTCTTCCACCTGACTAAATTTTCCACCTCACTTGTCACCCATGGTTCCTTCACCCTACCATTCTTTACCTTCCTCACCGGGACAAATTTATCCCGAACATCCCGCAAGAGATCTCTAAACATCGACCACATGTCCATAGTACATTTCCCTGCAAAAACATCGTCCCAATTCACACCCGCAAGTTCTAGCCTTATAGCCTCATAATTTGCCTTTCCCCAATTAAAAATTTTCTTGTCCTCTCTGATTCTATCCCTTTCCATGACAATTATAAAGGCCAGGGAGTGGTGTCACTGTCCTCCAGATGCTCACCCACTGAGAGATCTGTGACCTGTCCCGGTTCATTACCTAGTACTAGATCTAGTATGGCCATCCCACTGGTCGGCCTGTCCACATACTGTGACAGGAATCTGTCCTGGACACACTTAACAAACTCTGCCCCATCTAAACCCTTGGAACTAATCAGGTGCCAATCAATATTAGGGAAGTTAAAGTCACCCATGATAACAACCCTGTTACTTTTGCACTTTTCCAAAATCTGCCTCCCAATCTGCTCCTCTGTATCTCTGCTGCTACCAGGGGTATTTTGCTGATATTAATTAATTTATTTGCGTATTTGTGTTGTTTAAACAAAATTAGCCTTAAGTCGAAACAGGCAGCATCATTGATTGTAAAATTCTGGTTACCAAATAAAAAGCGAAAATTGAGTACCAAAGCATTCAATGCTCTCATTACTAAAATCAATATTGTTCAGTGTCCTTTTGTTGTATTAATAGGATACCTCATTTCTTTGTCCCTTCACCTTGCTCATCTACGACATTCCATTCAACTGGCTTGGAAACTGCTTGGAGATCAGATAGTGGTACTTCTGTGACATACCCCCTTTGTATGTTCTTTGCTCTTGAAGATTTCTTTTCTCTTACACACGGCCTTCTACTCCATTCATCTTGCTTCACAATATCAACTCATAGCCTCATACAGATGTGGATCGTTGAAGGGTACCAACATAATTAGACATTTTAAAGCTTGGTGCTAACAGGTGAAGTCACTGCAGCCTTTAGCGAATGCTTGTTAATTTAAACTTGATTATGACAAAGTTTAAAATACATTGCAAGTTGCTAAAAAAAAATTATCTCTTCCTGCATGGTCAATGATATTTTAATGTACAGAACACCAATGATTGCATTTGAAAAAGAAAAAAAAAGAAGAGGCTTTTTATTGAGATCCTCGGCCACCAGCCAGCAAGATCTCACAGCGGGAGTGAAATTGGCTAAGGTACCTGAGGTTTACAAAGTGGTCGAGATTTTACTAAAACTAGTTAGTAGTAGTAGTAGAAGTAGTACTGTGATTATTCAAGTCGAATATGATGTTCTCCAAAGCGGTTGTCTATTGGTGGGTACTCAAGTGACTATGGAAGCTGGTCAGGATCCACACAACCAGGATATTAATGTGGTTTGTGCCATCTGATTTTTGAATGGACATTGTACCCACGAACACTACTTCACTACTTTTTAATTTTTGCACTGCTTATTTAATTTTATTATTTAATATAAATACTATTGTAATTCACAGTTTTTCTATTATCATGTATTGCATTGCACTGCTACCACAAACACAACAAATGTCATGACATATGCCAATGATATTAAACCTAAATTATAACTAAGTGATCGAATCACCATATGATGTTGTTGAATTCTATGTCGCTCTGCCAAGCATCGTTTGCATGCTGTGTTGGCACAGGAGGCTTGTCAGTAGTTGCTGGCACCTGATCTTGGAGAAGGAAAACTTGAAGAAAGGTTATTTCTTCAGCGGTTTGACAGGGGGACAATTGTGCAAGCACGTGGACCTCAGCCAGTGAGAACAACCAGAAGAATTTAAAAGGAGACAGCACTATAGAGCAGGCACAGGAGTAGAGGGAGGAAGAGTAGGAAGGCTTTGGCTCCATGGGGCTTCAGCGATAATGGGTCGAGGCAAGGTAAATTACTTGTGTAGAATACAGACAGAAAGTATGTGTGTGAGGCCGGTGTTTTGTGCTTGTTATCAGATATGGGAAGTCCAGGAGACTCCCAGCCTCCCGGACAGCCACATCTGCACCAGGTGCGTCGAGCTGCAGCTCCTTAGGGACCGCATTAGCAAACTGGAGATGCAGCTCGATGACCTTCATCTGGTCAGGGAGAGTGAGGAGGTGGTAGAGAGGAGTTATAGGCAGATAGTCAAACCGGGGCCTCGTGAGATAGGTAAGTGGGTAACAGTCAGGAGAGGGAAGGGCAAGAGTCAGACGCTAGAGAGTACCCCCGTGGTTGTCCCCCTTATCAATGTGCTCCTGTCTGAGTACTGTTGGGGGAGATGGCCTACCCGGGGGAAACAACAGTGGCCACATTTCTGGCACAGAATCCGGCCCTGTGGCTCAGAAGGGTAGGGAAAGGAAGAGGAAGGCAGTAGTGATAGGGAACTCTATAGTTAGGGGGTCAGACAGGTGATCCTGTGGATGCAGGAAAGAAACACAGATGGCAGTTTGCTTCCCAGGTGCCAGGGTCTGGGATGTTTCTGATCGTATCCACGATATCCTGAAGTGGGAAGGAGAACAGTCAGAGGTTGTGGTACATATTGGTACCAACGACGTAGGTAGGAAGAGGGTGGATGTCCTGAAAACAGACTACAGGGAGTTAGGAACAAAGTTGAGAAGCAGGACCTCAAAGGTAGTAATCTCGGGATTACTGCCTGTGCCATGTGACAGTGAGTATAGGAATAGAATGAGGTGGAGGATAAATGCGTGGCTGAGAGATTGGAACAGAGGGCAGGGATTCAGATTTCTGGATCACTGAGACCTCTTTTGGGGCAGGTGTGACCGGTACAAAAAGGACAAGTTGCACTTGAATCCCAGGGGGACCGATATCCTGGCAGGCAGGTTTCCTAAGGCTATTGGGGAGAGCTTAAACTAGAGTTGCTGGGGGGTGGGTACCGAACTGAAGAGATGGAGGAAGGGGCGGTTGGCTCACAAATAGAGAAAGCTTGGAGACAGTGCGAGAGGGAGGATAGGCAGGTGATAGAGAAGGGATGTGCTCAGACCGATGGTTTGAGATGTATCTATTTTAATGCAAGGAGTATCATGAACAAAGCAGATGAGTTTAGAGCGTGGATCACTACTTGGAGCTATGATGTTGTGGCCATTACAGAAACTTGGATAGCTCAGGGGCAGGAATGGTTACTTCAAGTGCCAGGCTTTAGATGCTTCAGAAAAGACAGTAAAGGAGGCAAAAGAGGTGGGAGCATGGCACTGTTGATCGCGGCTGCAGAAAAGAAGGAAGTCATGGAGGGGTTATCTACAGAGTCTCTGTGGGTGGAATTTAGGAACAGGAAGGGGTCAATAACTCTACTGGGTGTTTTTTATAGACCACCCAATAGAAACAAGGACATTGAGGAGCAGATAGGGAGACAGATTCTGGAAAGGTGTAATAATAACAGGGTTGTTGTGGTGGAAGATTTTTATTTCCCAAATATCAGTGGAAAAGTGTGTAGGGATCGGGGGACATAGCAGAGGTACTTAATGAATAGTTTGCTTCAGTATTCACTATGGAAGAGGATCTTGGCAATTGTAGGGATGACTTGCAGTGGACTGAAAAGCTTGAACGTGTAGATATTAAGGAAGAGAATGTGCTGGAGCTTTTGGAAAGCATCAAGTTCAATAAGTGACCGGGACCAGACAGGATATACCCCAGTCTACTCTGGGAGGCAAGGGAGCAGATTGCTGAGCCTCTGGCGATGATCCCTGCATCAATAATGAGGAATGTGAGAAGTTCCGGAGGATTGGAGGGTTGCGGATGTGGTTCCCTTATTCAAGAAAAGGAGTAGAGATATCCCAGGAAATCATAGACCAGTGAGTCTTACTTCAGTGGTTGGTAAGTTGATGGTGAAGATCCTGAGAGGTAGGATTTATGAACATTTGGAGAGACATAATATGATCAGGAATAACCAGCATGGCTTTGTCAAAGGGAGGTCGTGCCTTATGAGCCTGATTGAATTGTTTGAGGATGTGACTAAAGACATTGATGAAGGTAGAGCCGTAGATGTAGCTTATATGGATTTCAGCAAGGCATTTGAAAAGGTACCCCATGTAAGGTTTATTGAGAAAGTAAGGAGGCATGGGATCCAAGGGGATATTGCTTTGTGGATCCAGAACTGGCTTGCCCACAGAAGGCAAAGTGTGGTTGTAGATGGGACCCCTATTCTTTGTGATTTCTATAAATGACCTGGATGAAGAAGTGGAGGGATGGGTTAGTAAATTTGCTGATGACACAAAGATTGGGGGTGTTGTGGATAGTGTAGAGTCTGTCAGAGGTTACAGCAGGACATTGGTAGGATGCAAAATTGGGCTGAGAAGTGGCAAATGGTGTTCAACCCAGATAAGTGTGAGGTGGTTCATTTTGGTAGGTCAAATATAGCATTAATGGTAAGACTCTTGGCAGTGTGGAGGATCAGAGGGATCTTGGGGTCCGAGACCATAGGACACTCAAAGCTGCTGCGCAGGTTGACTCTGTGGTTAAGAAGGCATACGGTGTATTGGCCTTCATCAATCGTGGGATTGAGTTTAAAGCCGAGAGGTAATGTTGCAGCTATATAGGACCCTGGTCAGACCCCACTTGGAGTACTGTGCTCAGTTCTGTTCATCTCACTACAGGAAGGATGTGGAAACCATAGAAGGGGTGCAGAGGAGATTTACAAGGATGTTGCCTGGATTGGGGAGCATGCCTTATGAGAATAGCATGAGTGAACTCGGCCTTTTCTCCTTGGAGCAACGGAGGATGAGAGGTGACCTGATAGAGGTATATAAGATGATGAGAGGCATTGATTGTGTGGATAGTTAGAGGCTTCTTCCCAGGGCTGAAATGGCTAGCATGAGAGGGCACAGTTTTAAGGTGCTTGGAAGTAGGCACAGAGGAGATGTCAGGGGTAAGTCTTTTATGCAGAGAATGGTGAGTGCATGGAATGGGTTGCCAGCGATGGTGGTGAAGGCGGATACAATACGGTCTTTTAAGAAACTCCTGGATAGGTACATGGTGCTTAGAATAATAGAGGGCTATGGGTAACCCTATGTAATTTCTAAGGTAAGGACATGTTCGGCCCAGCTTTGTGGGCTGAAGGGCCTGTATTGTGCTGTAGGTTTTCTGAGCTTCTATGTTTCTAAAACCCTGATATCAAACCTCTGCTGCCTGTGCCTATACCCACACAAGGGGAGGATTTCAGGAGTAAACCCCGAAGAAAAATCCAGAGCTGGAGTCCATGAGGCAGCCCTACATTAAGTTCAACACTAGCATCTCCTGTGATGCTGCTGGTGGCAAACTGTATTGGTCTCTGCCATTTCTTTGTATTCATCAGCTGGGTGGAGTGGGGAGCCTGTTACATGGGCATCAGCATAATCTCCATATTGTTCTGTCCAGGCTTGCATTTCACGTAGACAGCCCAGACACAACATCCATGGTCTACCTCGACCAATGGAGGTCCTCACTTATGAGCATGGCCAGAAATCATGACTGACGAGTATCTAAAATTTGATCTTATCAACAAGACTTAATAACTACCGAAATAACTGGCTTTCATAGCAGAAAAACTGAAAATCTCAGGGTATTAAGGTGTCATTTGTAGAGAGTTGTACAGTTTACATTTCAAGTCAATGATCTTTTCTGAGCAGAGGTAAAAATGAAGGAGCACTTGTAAAGCAGTTTTTTATTAATTTTTTAATGCATTTCTACAAGAAACTACAGAAAGAGAACCCAACAACAAAATGGAGATTTATACAGTAGGAAACAAACAAATCCAATTTGTAATTCATAACAATAAGAAAAAAAAGCACCCAAAAGGGAATTATGTAAAATTAGTATCCACCCCAACCTCCCACTGAAAAAAGAAAAACTCAGACAAACCATTTTGCATATAAAAGAAAAAAATCAATCGGAGCATTCAACCCCAGAGAACTGTAAATATATATAAGAAAAAAGAAAGTATAATGCCGACTACCAAAAGTATAATGTAATTCACAACAAAAAACCATATAATTTACAAAAATAAAGCTGAAAGTAAGGGATTGTAGCATACAAAAAGAAGGATAAACTTACCCTGAAGAAGAATTGTGAAAGTATTCAAGAAGAGGTCCCCACATCTTATGAAATTTTATGTCCGAATTGAGAAGTGAATAATTAATCTTTTCAAGGTCTAAACAGGCCATAATGTCACTAAGCCATTGAGCGTGAGTGGGTGGGGCAGCATCTTTCCACCTAAGGGAAGCCTCAGCCCCTTTACACTTATCACAGACAGGACTAATATCAGGATAAAACCGTGGTAATTTAGTTTTAGTCATGTGAGTCCTGTGTACAATCTTAAACTGCAAAAGGCAGTGACGAGCACATAGAGAGGTTGAGTTGACTGACTTAAGAATTAAATCCCAAACCACATCAGATGAGGAGATATTTAGATCTTGTTCCCAGGCAGTTCTAATTTTATTGAAATGGGCGCACCTCAAAATCACTAACTTATCCCGAATCGCAGAAATTAAACCTTTACCCAATGGATCGATACAAAGAAACAAATCCAGAACATTTTTCTCAGGCATCTCAGGAAAGTTTGATATCAAAGGGTTAATGAAATATCTAATTTGAAGATATCTAAAGAAATGAGTATTAGGCAGATTAAACTTTACAAACAATTGTTGAAAAGTTGCAAAACGGTTATCTATGAAAAGATCTTCAAAGCACCTAATACCCTTTCTCTGCCAGTCGTAAAATGTTGAATCCCACATAGAAGGTAGGAAAAGATGATTGTGTAAAATAGCATTTTTAATGCAGATAAGCACCCCAAAGCACTTCACAGAGACGTAATCATAACACGTTATAATGATTATAAGACAGGTGTTCCAAAGCTTGGTCAAAGAGGTTAGTTCTGAGGTGTAGTTAAAGAAGCAAGTGAGAGAAAATGATTCAGGAAGAGTCCAGGTTATTTTTAATATCATCATTTCTATAGTTGAAAATATTTTTCACTTCTTGACATCACCTGTACTTGAAAGTTATGGTGTATTTTCTGCAAGAATTTTGAATTCTGAACCAGCCTGTATAACTTTACTCATCTCAACGCTGAACTGATTCCATGATTTATGGACTCACTTTCAAAGGCCCTACAACCCACATTCTCAGTATTACTTATTTCGAAGTGTTGGTCACAGCCCACATCTATTTATTTGTTATTATTGTTGTTTTTGTCGTATTTGTACCGTTCGTTTTAGTTTTCACACATTGGTTGTTTGTCACTCTTTGTGTGGAGCTTTTCATTGATTCAATTGTACTTGTCCCACTGTGAATACGCACAAGAGAATGAATCTCAGGGAAGTATATGGTGACATAGAATCCAGGTTATTTAGAATATCATTCATTCATTGAGCCCATCAGGCTGGCTTGTGTCCATTCATACCCTGCCCGTGCACTCTCCTGTCACAGCTGTATCTGTGATTCTCTCCCACACACTGTTCTTGCTGTTTATGAACCGTTTAGGTTACAAGCAGTTCCCAGGAACCCGTTATAACCAGAGGACTGCCTATATTCCCAATTACAGCACCAGGAACTAGAATAGAAAATTTTGATTATTTTGTACATTATAGCCTACCATTCTGACTTTTTCTTTCCCCGTTCTGATTGTACGCTGCCTTCAATATAGGAAGCTCCCCGTGGGTTTGTTAATTATGTTTCTCATATTGCAGGAATACTCCCTTTGTTGATTTGGTGATTCATCTTCATCGTCACTTTGTTATACAAATCTTAATGAAGCATTTTAATAGACCATCTTCATTAATAATTATTTCAAAGCCATCCAGTTGCCAATGGATTTCTAATAGTCAACAAAAGAAGGTGGCCCATCTGCACGCATATTTCTCAGTTTCCTTAGCAGTAGCATAATGCCCTCTCAATTCTTTTGCAAGCATGTATCAGCAAAGAAGAGTATTCACAGTGAAAGCGAAGAATCCATGGTTTATTCTGAATGCAGCCTATCTTTGCAAACACAAGAGATTCTGCAGACACTGGAAATCTAGCACAACACGCACAAAATGCTGGAGGAACTCAGCAGGTCAGGCAGCAGCTTTGGAAATGAATAGACTGTTGATGCTTCGAGCTGAAAACCAGAGTTCTGATGAAAGGTCTTGGCCCAAAACGTCGACTGTTTATTCATTTCCGTAGATGCTGCCTTATCTTTGAAACATCTTTTAAATTTAAGATATAATTAAAATATAAAGTTATGGTTCAAATGGTTCCTTAAGATTGTTATTGCCGGGGTTGGTAATGGGACAAACTCCCACTACCTATTATATGGTGTGTGTCTCAAATAGCTTCTGACAAACAAGTCCAGTTCCTGGCCTTCATGTGTGGCTTAGCTTTGAAGTGCAGTGGAACTGGTTCTACTGACAGGAGAAGGGGAAAAGTTGGGTTACTGGTGCTTTAAAACCAGGTGTTTCGGGCAGATGGGGCTCGTCAGCCGTGGTTGGCAGCTCATGTAGAAGAAGTAAAACCTCAGCTGCCTTGCAGCTAAACTTACCCATGGGGAAAGCTTCAGGAGTAAACACCAAAGAAAAATCCAGAGATGCTGTCCTTAAGGCAGCTCTATGTTGAGTTCAACACTAATTTACAACTCCTGTAATGCCACTGGTGCCAAACTGTATCAGTCTCTGCCTCTCCTTTGGATTCATGGGCTGCATGGAAAGAGGGGAGCCTTCTACATGGGCAACAGCTTCTCTCCATATCCTACTGCCCTGGCTTGCGTATCTTGGAGATATCTGGGACACATAATCCATGGTCCGTAAGACCATAAATCATTGGGCTGTCGAGTCCACTCTGCCATTTCATCATGGCTGATCCCAGATCCCCTTCAACCCCACACATCTGCTCTGTCACCATATCCCTTGATGCCTCGACCAGTCAGGAATCTATCAACTTCCGCTTTAAGTCTACCCACGGACTTGGCCTCCACCACAGTCTGTGGCAAAGCATTCCACAGATTCACGACTCTTGGGCTAAAAAAAAATCCTCCTTACTTCTGTTCTAAAATGTCACCTCAATCTTGAGGCTGTAGTCGACCTTGACCAACGTAGGGCCTCAAGTCAAATAGACTAAAATGAGCAAATGAGAGGTTTTTTTTTGAGTCCTCTGACCAAATCCAACTCGCCTACAACTTGATGGAATCCAGCTGTTCTGTCTAAGGGCCATGCTGTGGAGAATGGGTACTCAGAATCATTATCCCGGCTGGTAGACAGAGGTCATCGAACTAACATTTCATAAATATTATACAGTCATGGTCATAAAAAATGTTTAAATAACAAGCTTTAACCAATTCTAAACACTGCTATAAATATCCAACTGAAGCAAGTTGAGGGTAAGTTTTGGTGCCATATCACTGAAGTGTTTGATATTTCGTTATACCAGAAAGTTCTATCCCATATTTTGCTTTGATTTTCGGCATTATTTTCCTTTTTCTAGAATGTTCTTTCAATAAAGCACGGACATTGTTAATAATCTATATTTGCTGCTGAACTAATTTCCTGTACACCTGGACAATCATGGTCAAGCTCAGACTTTGGATTGGACAGCTAACGTGAGCCAGTGCAAGTACCGGGCTGTGCCTGCGTTCCAGCACCATTGACTCTCCTGGGATCCCTAAATCAGGAAAGGGCTGTAAAACTTAGGTTAACATAAGAAACATAAGAAACAGGAGAAGGAGTAGGCCAGCTGGTCCATCGAGCTTGCCCCGCCATTCAATAAGATCATGGCTGATCTGTCCGTAAACTCAGCTCCATCTACCTGCCTTTTCCCCATAACCCTTAATTCCCTTACTATGCAAAAATCTAACTAACTGTATCTTAAATATATTTAGTGAAGAAGCCTCAACTGCTTCCCTGGGCAGAGAATTCCACAGATTCACCACTCTCTGGGAAAAACAGTTTCTCCCCATCTCCGTCCTAAATCCTCTCCCCTGAATCTTGAGGCAATGTCCCCTAGTTCTAGTCTCATCTACCAATGGAAACAACTTTCCTACCTCTATCTTATCTATTGCTTTCAAAATTTTGTATGTTTCTATAAGATCCCCTCTCATTCTGCTGACCTCCAGAGAGTGTAGTCCCAGGCGACTCAATCTCTTTGCCTAGGTTAACCCCTTCATCCCTAGAAACAACCTGGTGAACCTCTTCTGCACTGCCTCCAAAGCCAGTATATCCTCCCTCAAGTATGGAGACCAGAACTGCACACAGTACTCCAGGTGCGGCCTCACCAGTACCCTGTACAGTTGCATAATTTTCTTCTGCTATTGAAAATAAAAACAAAAAAGGTGATTGGACATGTAACTGCTCTGGGTATTTTTCCTTCAAAAAGTTCAAAGTAAATTTTATTATCAAATTTAGGAACTCACTCAAAGCTCTTGGCCCAAAACGTCAACTGTTTACTCTTTTCCATGGATGTTGCCTGGCCTGCTGAGTTCTTCCAGCATTTTGTGTGTGCTGCTCTTAGTCATTCTGGTCAATCCATTATTTCTCAGCAAATTACTTAATCTGTTATTGCTTTGCTATTTCTTATAGGAATGCCTAATCCAAAAAAGTAATTATGCTTTGGTTAAAATATATTGCATATTGTAGCTTGTTAAATGATATGGCTATACAATGTGGAAGGGGTGTATGGGGTGTCTTGGGAAGGGTAACATCTCTGGTGAAGAACCTTCTAGTGTCCTTTCCAGGGCAGCTCACTCACCTTTGGTCCCCACCAGACACTCAGCTCTCACCTGTGGTTCCAAGAAGCTGTTCGCATGCAATAGTGGCCACATCACAGTACAGCTCCTCAACTGGCAGTCTAAACCAGGTGAGAGTACCCGGCTGCCTCACACCCAGTGAAATAGGGACATGCCTGTCCCAGCATGTGAAGTCAGCTCTGACAGACTGGTTGGATAAGATCTATAGTAAGATCCACTGGCCAGGAAGGCAGTACTGCAATGTTCCGTGGAGGCCAAAGGGCGCAGAAGACGTTATGGTCATCCATTGCGACCAAGGAAGACCCCAGCTTGTGAAGCTTGCTCGTACCACTGAGATCGAGAGAGTGGAACTGCCCTAGTGCAACAGATTTTCTATTTTAAAAGTTCTCCCACACATCATCGGAACGACGGACAATCACCAGAATGTGGAAGCAGTTTGTCTTACCTTCCATTCAAACATTGGTATTTACTCTCAGAGACAGTGTTAAGATATGTTTGAGATGTTAGTGACTCTGTCTGTTGAGCTGGTTAAGCTACTGTGTTTGAGTCAGTGATGTACAATCAGTGGCCACTTTATTAGCCACACCTGTACACCTACTCGTTAATGCAAATATTTACTCAATCAGTCATGTGGCAGCAACTCAATGCATTAAAGTACGGCGGCATGGTCAAGAGGTTCAGTTGTTGTTCGAACCAAACATCAGAGAAGGTTAGAGATGTGATCTAAATCAAGAGGAAATCTGCAGATGCTGGAAATCCAAGCAACACACAAGGAATGCTGGAGGAACTCAGCAGGCCAGGCTCCATCTAAGGAAAAAAGTACAGTCGACATTTCTGGCCGAGAGCCTTCGGCCCATCGCGTGGATCACATTCGGCAGAAATGTGAACTAAGTGACTTTGACAGTGGAATGGTTGGTGGTGCCAGATGGGGTGGCTTGAGACTCTCAGAAACAGCTGCTCTCCTGGGATTTTCACACTCAACGGTCTCTAGAGTTTTCAGAGAATGGTGCAAGAGACGGAAAAACATCCAGTGAGTGGCAATTCTGTGGGTGAGCATGCCTTGTCAATGAGAGAGGTCAGTGGAGAAGGCCAGACTGGTTCAAGCTGACGGGAAGGTGATGGTAAATCAAATAACCATGCATTACAACAGTGGTGTGCAGAAGAGCATCTCTGAACACACAAGTCAAACTTGAAGTGAATGTGCTACAGCAGTAGAAGACTGCACTGGGTTCCACTCCTGTACCTAATAAACATAGAAACATAGAAACATTGAAAACCCACAGCACAATACAGGCCCTTCAGCCCACAAAGCTGTGCCGAAGATATCCTTACCTTAGAACTACCTAGGCTTACCCATAGCCCTCTATTTTTCTAAGCTTGATGTAACCATCCAGGTGTCTCTTAAAAGACCCTATCATTTCCGCCTCCACCACCATCGCCGGCAGCCCATTCCACGCACAATAAAGTGACCACTGAATGTACATCCCTCATGCAAATGACATACGTAACATACTACCCAGTTTGGTATGTTTCTAAAGAATGCTACACTGGAATGGATTAGCGCTGAGATGACGCACTGATTAATTTTCTACCTAATCCTACAAGTAGTGATTTATTTTGACTCGTTTATTTCAGGTGGTGAATTGGCTTGGTCAGAATTCCTGATTTCTAAAAACTTCACTGAGGCAAGGGGAGGAAAAAACCAGAGGACATGGGTTAAGGGTGAGGGGGGAAAAGTTTAAAGGGAGCATTAGCGGGGGCTTCTTCACACAGAGAGTGGTGGGAGTATGGAATGAGCTGCCAGACGAGGTGGTAAATGCGGGTTCTTTTTTAACATTTAAGAATAAATTGGACGGATACATGGATGGGAGGTGTATGGAGGGATATGGTCCGTGTGCAGGTCAGTGGGACTAAGCAGAAGATGGTTCGGCACAGCCAAGAAGGGCCAAAAGGCCTGTTCCTGTGCTGTAGTTTCTATGGTTTCAAACTCAAGTAGGTAACCTGAACAACTCATTAAATCATAAAATAGTGCTGTAAAACTAGACAACCTCAAGCTTATTGTACAGTAGTTTCTTTGTTAAAATAGGAAACTCCATTTTACTCAGAACAAATAAAACTTTTCAGTTCTGTGAGAGAATTTGTTCTGGATGTTTTTCTGCTTTCTGGTCACTCCTTTTTTTTTTGTTTCTATTTTGGGCAATTTTGACTTGGGGCAACCCTCAGACAATGAATTAAACTGAACTGAATATGCATGGACTCTTTCAATTTTGTGCTTTCTATTCTGTGCTCTTTGCCCTATTTTTTGTTACCATTGCACAATTTGGTTTTTTTTTGCGTGTGGGGAGGAGGTTGATGTTTATTCTTTGAACATGTTCCATGGTTTTCTTTGTTTCATGGCTGTTTCTGGGGCAGATGAATCTCATGGTTTTATACTGCGGTGGTCCCCAACTTCCAGGCCGCGGACCGACACCAGGCCGCGAAGCTTGCAGGGGTACAGTGGTAGCCAGAGCACACCCAGCACATCTTTAAGAAAAAGGCCGAAATAAACAAGCTAATTAATTAGGTGCTGCCCAGAAGCCAGTCTTCATTAGAGGAACTGAGGTGGAGAGGGTCAATAACTTTAAATTCTTCGGCATTAAGGATAGACGTTTCTCTCTCTGAAAAGTGTCAGAGGATCCGTCCTGGGACCAGCACATAACCGTCATAACAAAGAAAGCATGGCAGTGCCTATACTTTATTAGAAGTTTGTGTAGATTCAACACATCAGCCCTGTCTTTTCAGCCTGTCTGGGCTGGCGTTTAAATTGACCAAACAATGGAACAGCTAAAGGCTCCAGCGCCCTGGAAAGAGGAGTGAACATCACGTAGAGCAAGTGAAATCGGCAATCGCCTCTGATCTGGGCCAACATTTACGTGCCAGCGGCACCTAATTAATTAGCTTGTTTATTTCAGCTTTTTTCTTAAAGACGTGCTGGGAGCGCTCCAGCTACCGCTGCACCCCTGCATGCTTCGCGGCCCGGTATCAGTCCGCGGCCCGAAGGTTGGAGACCACTGGTATACTGCATACATACTTTGATAATAAATGTACTTTGAATTTTTGAATCTTTATCTCTTGTTCTTTGCAATATTCAGACTGAGCAACTTCAAAAGATTCAAAATATTTATTATCAAAGCATGTACTCACTATACAACACTGCAATTTGTCTTCCCACAAACAGCCATGAAACAAAGAAACAACATATATTCCGTTCAAAGAAAACACTAACCAATCCGCAAAAAAAGAAGAAATCGCACAAACGGCAAAAAATGAATGAAAAACACACAGAATAATAAACATCTAATCACAGAGTCTGTGAAATGGTTTAGGGCTGTTCAGTTTAGTTTAGTTCAGTTCAATTTAGCACTGTGTTGTTCTATGGTATCCAGTGAAAAGTTCTGTTCCTAGTCAAAGATTGCAGCTTTCTGCTCTGTTGTATGTCCATACAGGAAGAAGTTGGTATATGACAGAGCATTGAGTGTGCCAAAGTCTGGGAAAATTTTTGGTACACAGAAGCCACTGGTCTCATAAATGGCAGGAGTTAATGAACTTATTTCAATGTTCAATGTAAATATATATACATTTGCTACCACATGCTGTCTGGCGATGCTCCAAATCAAAACTATAATGGCCATTCTTAATCGTAGTGTGTGCCAGGTTATATTCTAATATTGTTTTCCAGAGACATATACAAGATGCTGAAGGAACTCAACGGGTTAAGCAGGACCCATGGCAGAAAGTGGACTATCAATGTTTTGAGTAGAAACCCTTCATCTAGACCCCCAGTCCCAATGAATAGTCTTGACCTAAAATGGTCATTGATTAAAACAAAGATGTAATGTTGAAATTGGTGAGGCTTCACCTGGAGTATTGTGAGCAGTTTTGGGCCCCTTATCTTAGGAAGGATGTGCTGACACCGAAGAGGGTTCAATGGAGGTTCATGAAAATGATTCCAGGAATGAAAGGGCTATCATCTGAGGAGCATTTGATGGCTTCGGGCCTGTACTCATTTGAATTAAGAAGAATTAGGGAGATCTCATTAAAACCTGTCAAATGTCAAAAGGCCTCGATAGAGTGGTTAGGGAGAAGATGTTTCCTTGATGTGGAAGTCTAAGACCAGAGGATGCACCCTCAGAATAGAGGGTGGTC
Organism: Mobula hypostoma; assembly: GCF_963921235.1. Taxonomy (NCBI): domain Eukaryota; kingdom Metazoa; phylum Chordata; class Chondrichthyes; order Myliobatiformes; family Myliobatidae; genus Mobula; species Mobula hypostoma. The sequence goes on from NC_086098.1 coordinate 17,392,107, forward strand.
CATTTAGAATGGCGATGTAGAGGAATTTCTTTAGCCAGAGAGTGGTGAACCTGTGGAATTCTTGTTGCCACAGGCAGCTGTGGAGGCCACGTATTTGGGTTTATTTAATACAGTGGTTGATAGATTCTTGATTAGTTAGGGCATCAAGGGATATGGGGAGAAGGCAGGAGATTGTAGCTGAGAGGGAAATTGATCGGCCAAGATGAAATGTTGGAGTAGACTCAATGGGCCAAATGGCCTAATTCTGCTCCTATATTTTATGATCTTATGGTCCGTTGAGTTCCTCCAGCATATGATATGTTGCTCTAGATTCCAGCATCTGCAGTTTCCAGAACCTGCAACCTGTTCTTGCAAGCTTTACCATCAGGGATACGCTCTCAGCTCCTTCCTATGTAAGGTGGTGAATTTAATGGTCACCATGTCAAATTATAACTGGCAACTGCATAAACAGGTCATAATTGCTATAGGGCTGGTCCACGTCTGCTCACCATGCTTCATCCCTGCCAAATATTCACTTTTTAAGGAAAACAAATAACATTGATTGGCAGTTTAAAATGATCAGATGTCAATTGTATCCTCTATTTTGTCCATGCAACTTTAAAAGCTAATCTTCCTGCTTTTTTCCTGAGTGCCGAGTGCATCTATATGTCTGGTGCACATTCCTGTTCAGGAAGATTTCCTAAAGCACCATGGTTAAAATTTCCAGTGCTGATAGTGGGAGACTGAAGGAGTCAGGGCGCTGGCTGCTGTTGAAGAGCAAAGCCTCAAAATCCAAAATTTAATGAAATTTTCAGAAAAGCATGATCACTTACGTTAAGCTTTTTCTCCCCCAAGTACTGTTCTTAAAGCTCTGATCTGAGGAAATCTCCAATCAAAATGGCAGCTTCCCAGACACCCCTAAGAATCATTGCTGAAGCTGCAATGTATCTGAACATTATTGCTATACACTATTCTAAACTGCATCAGCTTTGCACATTCCCTCACAGCCCTTGTGTTCCAGTTGAATCAAATTCCAGCAACCCCTCAGCTTTATATTTATCATTTCTTTGTCCAAGTTCCTCCTGATCTTCAGCTGTTCCCCACTTCTGTAACCCCCTAACTGGCTGCCACTGAAAAAGCTGTTAGCAGGAAGCTTCAAAACCTAACGTTTACTCAATTTCCCTCTGCCATTCATTTGACTAGCCACGTCTTCAGCAAAAATACAGGAGCAGAATTAGGCCATTTGGCCCATTGAGTCTGCACTATTTCATCACGGTTCCAGTTTTCCTCCTAGCCCCAATCTCCTGCCTTCTCCCCATATTCCTTCTTCTCTTGACCAATCAAGATTCTAGCAACCTCTGCCCTAAATATACATAAAGACTCGGCCTCCACAATTGCCTGCGGCAAAGAATTCCACAGATTCACTGCTCTCTGGCTAAGGAAATTCCTCCTCAACTCAGTCCTAAAAGGACGCCCCTCTATTCTGAAGTTGTGTCCTCTGGTCTTAGACTCTCCCATTATAGCAAACATCCTCTCCATATGCACTCTAACAAGGCCTTTCACCACTTGGTAAGTTTCAATGAGATCACTGCTCTTTCTTCTGAGTTCCAGTGAATACTGGCCCAGAGCCATCAGACACTCTTCATATGACAAGCCTTTCAATCCTGGAATCATTTTTGTAAACCTCCTTTGAACTCTCTATAAGTTCTGCACATTCTTTCTAAGGTAAGGGGCCCAGAACTGCTCACAAAACACCAAATGAGACCATGCCAGGGCCTCATAAAGACTCTACATCTTGCTTATATATTCTAGTCATCTTGAAATGAATGCTAACATTGCATTTGCCCTCCTCACCACGGATTCAATCTGCAAATTAACTGAGGTCCCTTTGCACCTCAGTTTTTTTTTGTATTTTCTCTCTATTTAGAAAATAGTCAACCTCTCCATTTCTTCTACCAAAGTGCATGACCATAGATTTCCCAACACTGTCATCTGCCATTTCTTTGTCTATTCCCCTAATCTGTCTGAGTCCTTTTATAGCCTCTCTCATCATCATCATCATCAGGTGCCATGCCCAGTTTGAGCTTTGACTGCTATGGCCCACACACTCCTGTTTCGGGTCAAGTGGATCAATTCATTGGTATTCATTTCCAATTCTCTGGCTGCTGTCTCCATTTTCATTTGTCTTTGCCTTCCTCTTGCTTTCTTCCCTTCAATCTTTCCCATAATTACAGTACATTCTAACTCCTCTTTCCTAATCACATGTCCAATGAGGTCACGTTGCCTTTTCATGATCTCATACATTATTTGCTTTTTGCGTTTGTTCTGTTCATGACATCCTTATTAGATATTCAGTTTGTCCATGATATTCTTTGCATCCTCCTCAAAGACCACATCTATGCTGCTTCAATTCGTTTCCTCATGTTACTAGATATTGTCTAACATTCTGAGCCATATAACATAACTGGATAAACATAACATTTCAGTACTCTGAGGCGGGTTGTCATGCCTAGTTCAGTGTTGGTCAGTATACTCTTCATTCTCGTAAAGGTGTCTTTTGCTATCCCTATTCTTCTTTTGATGTCCATGTCGCACCTGCCATCTGATGTCACCCAGCTTCCTATGTACCAAAAGTTCTGTACTTGTTTTATGTCTTCCCCATTTATTCTCAGCCTGCAGATAGGATTCTCCTTCTTTTTGGATATCACCATACATTCTGTCTTCTTGCAATTGATCGATAGACCCATTTTTGCACTTTCTTCAACAACTATATCAATTAAGTTTTGTAGTTCTTCCTCCGTACTGCCAATTAACGCAGTGTCATCCGCATATCTGAAATTATTGATGTTTTCACTGCCAACTTTGATTCCCAAGATGTCTCTTATTTTTTGTAATATTATTTCCCTGTACACATTAAATAAATCAGGGGAGAAAACACACCCTTGTCTAATGCCTCTCTTGATTTTCGTAAACTGACTCACTTCTCCATATATTCTTACAGCGGCAGTTTGTTCCCAGTACAGATTACTGATTAGGCGGTGGTCTTTCGAGCCTAGATCTAGAGTTTTCTGTAGTATTTCAAATAACTTATTGCGCTTCACTTTATAAAATCCTTTTGTGTAGTTGATAAAACAAACAAACAAATCTTTTTGCACTTGAATAGCTCGTTCTGATAGTATCCTTAACATCAATATTGTGTTTCTTGTACCTTTGTCTTTCACAAAACCACATTGCTTTTTTAAAAATATTTCAGTTTGTATCTTACTTTTAGCTCTTCTCATTAAAATTCTTAGAAGATCTTAGTGATATGACTCATTAAGCTTATGATCCTATGTAATTCACATTCTATTGCTCCAGGTTTCTTAGGAAGAGTGGTAAATACTAATTTTTTCATCTCTTCCAGTATTATTCCAGTCTCATAAAAGTCATTGATTAAATCAATAAGTTTTTCAGTTCCATAATCTTCAAGGGTGATAATTTGTTCTATTACAAATTCATCAGGACCTGCTGCCTTTCCATTCTTCATCTTATTTATTGCATTATGAACTTCAGATTTTAAAATACTTGGATCTTCAATGTTCTTCTTAATTTCTGGTTTTTTGCCTCAAACATCTTCAAACAATTCCTGAATATACTCAGTCCATCTGTTCATAATCTCATCTTTTTTCATGATAATGGTACCGTCCTTTGCTTTCAAACATCCACCTGAGGAACAGAAGAGCTTTTTACCAGTGATATTCTTGATTTGTTGATGTAACCTTTTTGGATCAGTAATAGGGATTCTTTCTATTTGCTCACATTCCTGGTTTAACCATTCTTTATTGGCTTTTTGACATAAGCTTTTAACTTTTTTATCTAAGGACTTATTTTCTATAGGATTTGCTTTCTTCCGTCTCCTTTCTTCCATTAGATTTTTGATTTCATCTGTCATCCATTTATTCTTTGTGGTTTTTTTCTTTTTCAGGAATCACTGACTTTGCATCCTTTAGAGAGTTAAACTTCATTTCTACATGATTGCTATCATCTCCAACAGATTTTATTTCTCGACTTTGAAATCTATTCCTTACTTCAATTGTAAATTTTTGTCTCAAGTTTTCTTCTTTAATTAATTGCGAGTAGTCAAGGGATTGTTCAGGTTTTTGCTTCTTTAGTTTTTTAAGTTTTACTTTTACATAACATACTACTGGGATATGGTCACTATTACAGTCTGCACCTGGATATGTTTTGCATTGAGTCACTGAGTTTCTAAATCATTGGTTTATAGTAATAAAATCAATTTGATTTCTGGTGTTATCACCTGGACTTTTCCAGGTCCATAAGCATCTTGAATGGTTTTTAAAGTAGGTATTCATAATGACCTGACTATTCATCTTGCACCATTCTACCCATTTCTGGCCTCTTTCATTTCTTTCCCCTAGTCCAAATTTCCCTATGGTATTTCCATTAGCACCTTGTCCTACTTTAGCATTTAGATCTCCCATGACAATAACAATATCTTGAGATTTGCTCCATTCTTTGCTTGTTCAAGCTCTTCATAGAATTTATCTATATCCTCATTTGTTCCATCTGTTGTTGGTGCATATACCTGTATAATTGCTAAATCAAATGGTTGTCCTCTGAATCTAACAAGGAGCACTCTTTCTGATATTGCTCAATGTCCTAAAACCCTTTTTGCCATGTTTTCATCCATAAGAATTCCTACCCCATTAGTATGGGATGTTCCACAAGAATAAATTAGTGTTTTATTTCTATTCTGACATGTTCCAGCACCTATCCAACAAACTTTGCTAATTCCCATGATGTTAATCTTTAGTCCTTCCATTTCATTTATCACATTGTCCAAACTTCCTGCTTGATATAGGGTTCTTACACTCCAAGTGGCAATAATTTTCATCAGTGTAACTTGAATTTTATGAGCAGTAGCTTGATAATGGTTGGGGATCCTCTGCTGACCAAAATCAACCCTACCGAGCGAAGCATCTTCAGAGTTGTCTTGAAGATCCTCTTGACGCGGTTGTTGTGTCATACATTTTCTGAGTTTGACCATGGTTTTCTTAGCAAATAGATTCTAGGAAACCTAGTATCTAGCAACGGTGGTTTGCTATTGCCTCTGTTGGGCGAACTAAAGAAATCGCCATCTCTCTTCCCAAATGTTCATCCACCTGTACTATAGCCATTGACATTTGAGGCCCTAGCTCATCCACCTTCTCTGTCATAAGTTCAGTTACTGAACCTGCCGGATCTGCCGTTGACTTTCGCTCGTATCCTGAGCAGGAACCCTTGCAGGTGCTACCGTTCCGGGTCAGAGTGGCCCTGGGAGCAATGAATGACGAAGGGGTAACTTCACTTTCCCCAAAGCTCTGAAAGTCCCCAGTCATCACCAGTTGCAGTTTAGAGTCATACCCAGGACTAGTAGCCTTTCTACTTCCTCAAAGCTACCTGCCCCTCCAACTATAAACTTTGCAACAAAATCCACTATTAGTCACTGGCAGCCAATTAGAAAAGGCTCCCTTTATTCCCTCTCTTTTCCTCCTGCCAATCAGCCACTGCTTTATCCATGCTAGAATCTTTCCTGTAATACCATGGGCTCATAGTTTGTTAAGGAGCTTCATGTGTGGCATCTTGTCAAAGGCCTTCTGGAAATCCAAGTACAGAGGATCAACAGGTTCTCCTTTGTCTATCCTCCTGGTTATTTCTTTAAAGAATTCCAACAGATTTGTCATGCAAGATTTTCCCTGGAGGAAACCACACAGACTATGGCCTATTTTATCATGTGCCTCCAAATACGCTGAGACCTCATCCTTAATTATCGACTCCAACATCTTCAAAACCACTGAGGTCAGACCAACTGGCCTATAGTTTCCTTTCTTCTGCCTCTCTCCCTTCTTGAAGAGTTGATTTGCAATTTTCCAGTCATCCGGAAACATGGCAGAATCTAGTAATCCTTGAAAGGTTATTACTAATACCTCTGCGATTTCTTCAACCACCTCTTTCAGAATCCTGCAGTATACAAAATCTGGTCCAGGTGACCTAGCTACCATCATTCCTTTCAGCTTCCAAAGAACCTTCTCTCTAGTAATGGCATCTTCACATACTTCATAACCCCAACACCTGGAACTTTCACCATATTGCCACTGTCTTCCACAGTGAAGACTGAAACCAAATACTTATTCAGTTCATTTGCCATTCCCTTATCCCCCATTACTACATTCTAGCATTCCCATTCCCATCCCCCATTCTACCATTGTTTTCCTGTGGTACAATATAACCTCTCACCTCTCTTTTACATTTATGCATCTGAAGAAATTATTGGTATCCTCGTATCTGTTCTTAAGTTCCCCCAACCTACAGTACTGTTGAAAAGTCTCGGGCAAATGTAAAAAAAAATTGTAAAGCAAAGATGCTTCCAAAAATAACAATATGAAAAGTTTCTAAATATTAAAATAATTAATTTAAAGAGCAGTAATGAATGAAAAGCAAAATCATAGAAACATAGAAAACCTACAGCATAATACAGGCCCTTCAGCCCACAAAGTTGTGCGAACCTTAGAAATTACTAGGGTTACCCATAGCCCTCTATTTTTCTAAGCTCCATGTACCTATCCAAAAGTCTCTTAAAAGACCTTATCGTATCCGCCTCCACCACCGTTGCCGGCAGCCCATTCCACGCACTCACCAATCTCTGTGTAAAAAACTAACCCCTGACATCTCCTCTGTACCTACCCTCTTGTGGCAGCCATTTCAGCCCTGGGAAAAAGCCTCTGACTATCCACACAATCAATGCCTGTCATTATTTTATACACCTCTATCAGGTCACCTCTCATCCTCCGTCGCTCTAAGGAAAAATGGCCGAGTTCACTCAACCTATTCTCATAAGGCATGCTCCCTAATCCAGGCAACATCCTTGTAAATCTCCTCTGCACCCTTTCTATGGTTTCCACATCCTTCCTGTAGTGGTGCAACCAGAACTGAACACAGTACTCCAAGTGGGGTCTGACCAGGGTCCTATATAGCTGCAACATTACCTCATGGCTCCTAAATTCAATTGCACAATTGATGAAGGCCAATACACTGTATGCCTTCTTAACCACACAGTCAACCTGCGCAGCTGCTTTGAATGTCCTATGGACTTGGACCCCAAGATCCCTCTGATCCTCCACACTGCCAAGAGTCTTACCATTAATACTATATTCTGTCATCAGATTTGACCTACCAAAATGAACCACTTCACACTTATCTGAGTTGAACTCCATCTGCCACTTCTCAGCCCAGTTTTGCATCCTGTCAATGTCCCACTGTAACCTCTGACAGCACTCCACACTATCCACAATACCCCCGACCTTTGTGTCATCAGAAAACTTACTAACTCATCCCTCCACTTCTTCATCCAGGTCATTTATAAAAATCACGAAGAGTAAGAGTCCCAGAACAGATCCCTAAGGGACACCACTGGTCACCGACACAATACGAACCATCTATGACCACTCTTTGCCTTCTGTGGACAAGCCAGTTCTGGATCCACAAAGCAATGTCCCCTTGGATCCCATGCCTCCTTACTTTCTCCTTATCAAATGCCTTGCTGAAATCCATTTGCACTACATCTACTGCTCTTCCGTCATCAATGTGTTTAGTCATATCCTCAGAAAATTCAATCAGGCTCGTAAGGCATGACCTGCCCTTGACAAAGCCATGCTGACTATTCCTAATCATATTATACCTCTCCAAATGTTTATAAATCCGGCCTCTCAGGATCTTCTCCACCAACTTACCAACCACTGAAGTAAGACTCACCGGTCTATAATTTCCTGGGCTATCTCTACTCCCTTTTTTGAATAAGGGAACAACATCTGCAACCCTCCAATCCTCCTGAACCTCTCCCAAACCATTAATGATGCAAAGATCATTGCCAGAGACTCAGCAATCTCCTCCCTCACCTCCCACAGTAGCCTGGGGTACATCTCATCCCGTCCCGGTGACTTATCCAACTTGATGCTTTCCAAAAGCTCCAGCACATCCTCTTTCTTAATATCTACATGCTCAAGCTTTTCAGTCCACTGAAAGTCATCCCTACAGTCACCTAGATCCTTTTCCATAGTGAATACTGAAATAAAGTATTTATTAAGTACCTCTGCTGTTTCCTCCGGTTCCATACACACTTTCCCACTGTCAAATCAATATACTTACTGGATTTGTTTTCATTTTTCTATATTTATTTATCATGTATTTCATTGTACTGCTGCCATAAAGTTAACAAATTTCACGATATATGCCGCTGATATTCAACCTGATTCTGGTATTTGATGTGATCACCCTTTAAAACTGCATCAATTCTGTTTGGTACAATGTTGTACAGTTTTATAGGAAAATTGGCTGGCAGGTTGCTCCAATTCTTCTGCAGACTTTGGATGTCTCATTTGCTTCTGTCACGTCAGGTATTCCCAGACAACCTTGATGACGTTGGGATCAGAGCTCTGTTGAAGCCAATACCATCTGAAACCATATTAAAAAATCTAGGTTGCTTAAGACTTTTGCACAGAATTGTATTTCTATTGTGCCTTCTATAGCTATTACAGTGCCCTTAGATGTACATTAATATTGTAAGGAATAATAGGAATTGAAATCACCAGGACACACCTGATGAAACAGAGACTACTATCATTTAGAAAATCAGCTATGGACTACTTGCACAGGCTGTAGCCAATTGACATCATTTGCATTTGTCCAGAGTGCAATTATAGCAGGAGACACTCCAATTTTTAATACAGCAATATAATTTTCAATTTTGGGGACAGGGAATAAATGTGAGGTAAATATGAAGCATTCTTGGATACTTGACCAAGCAAGAAATGCATTAGGATGCATTGAGGGGAGACTCTAGGACCGGAGGACGCAGCCTCAGGATACAAGGACACCCCTTTGGAAAAGAGATGAGGAGGAATTTCTTCAGCCATGGGTTGATGATTCTATGGAATTCATTGCCACAGATCGCTGTAGAGGCCACGTCACTGGCTATATCTGAAGTAGAGGTTGATATGTTCTTAATTAGTAGAGGTGTCAAAGGTGATGGGGAGAAGACAGGAGAATAGGGTTAAGAGGAATAATAAATCAGCATTGATTGAATGACGGAGTAGACTCAATGGGCTGAATGGCTTAAATCTGCTCCTATGTTTTATGGTCTTATCTATTTAGCATCCTATGTGATCCTACTTCATCTATTGAAAATGTTCCTATTCTTCTCTGAATCGTGTCTTGGACCTATTGTATTGATCTGAGAGAAAAAATAGGGCCCCTTTTAAAGTGTCATCTACCGGATTCACAGCTTGAAAGTCCTTGTTTGTTTTATCCAAAACTAATTCCATTCCAAACTCTGAACCACTGACTTCAACATTCCTCAGTTACTCTTGCCTACTCCCAGTCACCCTCTCACTCTCCACTTAAAGAAGCGATATCTCTCTTCATTACTGACATTCCAATTAGTTGTCCACATACCATCCTGCACTGACTGGGCTATACTGTCCCACATATCTTCCTTGGGCATTTTGCTTTCACCAACACATGTATAGCTTTTGTGTGCATCTGGTGAATCTCAATCATTTCTTCAAACTTGTGCCAACATTCTGAATTCCCACAAACAATTGGATGTGAGAGCAGCTCAGACAGCATGCTCTGCTTTCCCCCAAGGTGAAGTGCCCATGGATGGTGATAATCACATTCAAGGTTTCACTGGGGTCATTCAGAGTCTCAGCCTGCCATTGCCTGATCTCTCCCTCAAATTTCTCCAAGCTAGTTCCCATATTAAGCAAAATATAAATGGTGGATAAAAATTATACAGTACATACTTAAAACCACGAGTATGTACTCAGCAATCATCCACTTCTGTGCTGCTAAACTCATGATACAGTACCTGTTGTATTCACTTTCATATAAAAGTCTGTTACCCCAAAGTTTCAAACTTATTCTTAAAACACACAAACACACTCACAAACAAGTAGACTACCAAACAGTCTCCAGAGCAAGTATACACAAACCCTCTGGCATCCCAAAAGATCAGTAACCACCTTTCGAAACTGGTGACCCTGTCTCACCAAACTACTGAAACTGTCTGATATCTGCTGCCTTACACAAACACACACACCCACACCACCTCCCATACTTTTATATCTACCAGTTCAGCTCTTTTATACTTAATGATTCCACCGTCATTGACCTGAACAGATCTAAGCGTAGGTGCTAATCTTAGTAAAATATTCAAGCCCTTACTCCCTGTGCAGGAGTAGGCAGTTTAAATGGTTCGGCACAGACTAGATGGACCAAAGGGCCTGCGTCTGTGCTGTGTTTTTCTATGACTCGATGACTCAATGACTTAGACTGCTTAAGTTGCTGGCCACACTGTGAGTTACAAATAAATCCCGAATGAGCCCCCAAATGTTGTGACTCCCTGGTGATCGAAGTCACCAGAGAGACACTGAAGCTGGTGATCTAGAAGTCTTTGTTCATCACAACAAGTAAGCGGTCTTCTGGAAAAAGTCTCGGCAGAGTCACACAAACTCAAAAGTACATCATATTTTATACCCTTAAGAACAAAGGTAACAGCAGGTGATTCAATAGTTACAAAGACATTGTTTACGTCAATTTTCTGTGTTGGCAATGCTTTCTTTGAGTTACCTATCTATAACGACAGATACTTCTGAATCTTCAAACACCTGTGTTACAAAGTAATTCACCCAAGTAATCTTAAAGCTTCTGGGGACAGAAATCCCTGACACTCAAAATTAATGTTGTCAGGGCAGCCTCAGAGTTACAAATATCTTGAGTACACACAAAACTATTGATTGTCTGTACCTGTAACTGTGTTTGATATGCCAAGTGACAACATCCATCTGATCTGTCAGCTTGAGCTCAAGTCACAATGGGGCAAATAACTGAGCCCAGGTGGCCTGCTTTGATGTAGACCAATTAACACAACCACATTGGCTTAACATTTAGATGATACATATGCAAACTCGTAGCTTTCCATTTTGCAAACCGTATCTTTCAACCCGTGGACCAGCCTGTGCTTTTAGCTTCAATCTGATGATTCTGATTTACAGTAAGAGCTGAAGACTGGTTCTTGTTTGTATTTGGTATGATGGTGGCTCCCCGTCATGTCCAACAATGACAGGAAGCCTGTGCGGGAGAGTTTTTAAAATAGAAAAGCTGTTACACTGAGGTAGTTCCACTCGCTTGACCTCAAAAGTCCAACTCCAATGGTGCGAACAAGTGTCACAAACCGGGCTCTTCTTTGGTTGCAGTGGATGACTGTGACATCTTCTGAGCCTTGTCATGCCCTCCGTTGCAGCACCAACTTTCTAGTCGTTGGACCTCTCCGTAGATCTCATCTGCCAGGTCCATCGGAGCTAACTTTGCATGCAGAGCAGGAGTGTCCCTAACTCGCTGAGGTACGAGACCACTGGCTACCCTCACCTGGTTTAGCCTGCCAGTTGAAGCAGTGTACCGGCAAACAGCTGTCACATGCAAACAGCTACTTGGAGCCACAGGTGAGAGCCGAGTGTCTGATGAGCGAACTTCGCCATAGATGCCTGTCACCCCATCCACCCCCTGTTTGAATTAATATCTGCTCTGTTCGCATAACTCCACAATACTCCCTAACAACGTGATCCATTGAATTCCTTATATTCCATCTGTCCCAATAATTAAAACATTATACCTGGTTTAATGAATATTAGGATTTCTCCCAAAACTCTTGGACTCTGGATAAATACTGAACCAGTGATGAGAGAGTAAATGGCATAGGTTCACCTGATTGATTCCGAGAGTGGCAAATTAATTGTGGGAGCCATTAAGCTTCTTGAGTTTAGCAAAATGCGAAATGATTTCATTGAAAGCAACAGTTTGTCAGCAACTTTGCAGGGTAAATGTGGGAATAGGTGTTTCCTCTGACTGGGGTATCTGGAACCACTTCTGAAGACTGTATCTGGTCACAGTCTCAAAATACAGTTTTAGGTGAGTAGAAAATTTCTCAACTAGTGAACAGTAGATCTTTGGAATTCTTTACCCAAGGGGAGAGAGGAGGCCCAGTTGCTAAGGGTATGTTTAGACATTTAGTGAATTCAGGAATATAGGTTTAGTGCAGGATATAAGGTCAACAACTATCTTACTGATTGACAGTAAAGTAAAGAAAGGCTGAATGGCCTTCTCCCATTTAATTTCATCTGTTTCATTTTACAATTATGGATAGAATTATAAAGTTAATTCAACAACTGGTTTTAGTGTGAAACCTTAGAACAATCCCTTCATCCTCCAACTAGTTTGAATTGATGCCATAATATCAAACGTATTTACTTACTGCCTGTTATGTTGCTGGCATTTAGGGCAGCAATGAAGGTCCTCCATCTCGTGTGGAATCCAGGGCTTCCTTCTTCATGTCAGTAGCTTCCTCTCAGTATTCACTACTGTCAGTCATGCAAGTTCCAGGTGGAGACCCAGGAATACCATCACACTCAGATGTGGAATTCATTGCCACAGGTAGTTGTGGAGGTCAAGTCTAAGTGTACCGTATATTCAAGGCAAAGATTGATAGATTCTTGAATGGTCAGAGCATGAAGGGATACAGGAAGAAGGCAGGAGTTTGGGGCTAAGAGTAAAAATGGATTAGCCATGATGAAAAGGTGTAGCAGACTCAATGGGCCAAATGGCCTGATTCTGCTCCTATGTCTTATGGTCTTACGCTCTTATGTAGAATATTTCTTCCTTGTTGTTTCCATAACAGTTTTGTCATTCTGGTCAGGGTTGCTAGCCCTGAGTTGAACCCCCTGAACTTGGAGGATCGGTGAACCATTCTCATTCTTGCCTCTGCCCTTTGACCTGCTTGGCATGGGTGACCCTACCAAGAGCCAAAGCATAAAGCCCTGACTCCAGCCAACATCACTCTCCAGTCATTGAGGCATTCAAACCTCCAAACCATGGGGGGCGTCACATGATGACGTGGGACTGAGACGTGTAAATCCAGCTCTCCCGTAAAAAAATCAGCAAAGTAACCGTTAACAAATACTTTCCGAAAACTACTTATAAACTTCGTAAGACTACTCTACGATATGCCTCGTAAACCGCAACAGAAGAAGTCCATTGTTGTGAAGTCGCCGTGAGATGGGAAAAAAAAGGCAGCCATGGAGCCTCGGATTCAGGTTGGATCTCCTTCAGAGGAGACGCATTGTATCTCTGGCGTAGAAGAATGGGGAGCAATGGCGGTGGTAGCGGTCTCTCGGAAGAAGATGCCGGAATTGCGCATGCGCAAATCAACACAATTTAAACTACAAGAACCGATGGCCACTGCAACTGAAAGTGACTCAGAGTCAGAATTGGATATCGCAGAGAATACAGATGAAGAAGAGGAGGAAGAACTGGAAGAGAATGCAAGTAAAGGAGACGATGAAGACATAAGAGAGGCTTTATTGCAATTAACGGCTGAATTAAGAAAACTAAGAACAGAACTTAGAGACGTGAAGATGTGCTATGATAAAGCTATGAAAAGACAGGATAAAATGGATAAGAAACTTCAGAAGATGGAAAGAACAATCGAGCATATTAACGATAGAGTGGAAAAAACAGAAAATAATGTGCTTGTCTGGAACACGGAAAGAAATCGACTCTTGGAGAAAGTGGATGTGTTGGAAAATTTTAGTAGACGTAATAACATTAAAATTGTTGGTCTTAAAGAAGGTATAGAGGGAGATAATCCAATAGAATTTTTTCAAAGATGGATCCCGAAAACCTTGCAAATGAAAGAGGAAGACCGATCAATTGAAATTGAGCGGGTACATAGAGCTCTAAGACCAAAACCACAAGATGACCAATATCCACAATCAATTTTAATAAAATTCTTAAGATTTCAAGACAAAGAAAGGATTCTACAGGCGGCTGCCCAAGCTGCCAAGAAGAGAAAAGGGCCACTGATGTTAGAAGGGAAGAAAATTTTTTTCTACCCTGGCATAAGTTATGAACTTTTGAAAAGAAGGAAGAAGTTTAATCCAGTGAAAAAAGCCCTATGGGATCACGGTTATCAACTTACATTGCGTTATCCTGCAACCTTGAAGATTTTCTTGCCTGGTGGAGAAAAAAGATTTTTTGACAATTACCGGGAAGCGAAGGAGTTTGTGCGAGATTCTTTGAATATTCACCAGATACAAGAACAAACTTAGGGGAGCGAGATGGATTGAAGATGAAGACTGGATCGAGGATTAGGCCTGTTGAAATTTTAGGCGGATGAATATATAAATATATTATTAATTATATGAGGGAGGGGAAGAAAGGTTAACATTTGAGAAATATTAGCTGGGAATAATAACATTAATTTTTTTCTATATATATTTAATTTTTTGTTACGGGGGAGCTGGAAGAAACACTGACCAATCGCTACGTTATTCATGTGTGCAAACGTGGCAACAGCCATGACTCGCACAATGGAGGGGGGTAGCGTTGTCTATCTTTTCATTCACAACATTAGTGGGGGGGTATTTTGTTTTTTCTTTTTTTGTATCTTATCTATCTTTTTTTTCTTTTTGCCTGGATGATTGGGAGGGAAACACGTAGCAATATGGTGAAGTTCAAAGAGATTCCCCAGGGAACTATGTGAGTTGAGAAGCTAAGTAATGTTTTAGATTCTAAGAGATAAATATGTAACATTTTTGAATATTTGGAGCCCTTATTTATAGCTCCAATGATGAAGATCTTGGTTCCTTGGGGGAAAGTAACAAATATATATAAAATTTATTTTTATCCCATGGAGCATGTGCAAACCTTCCAATATTCAGGCGGTTCCTTTTTTTTTCTTTCTTTTTTTCTTTTCTTTTTAGGTAGGAGTATATATCGGGGGGGTTAGAGTTAAGGGGAGGGGGGAGGGTAGATTTTTTTTCTCTCATGTATCACTTTGAAAACTCAATAAAAATTATATATATATAAAAAAGCCTCCAAACCATGACAAGGTTGTAGTCCTCTTGGAGGATGAAATATGCAGGTAGAAAATCACAGTCTGAAAATTAAGCTCAGTAGAGTTTGGTTTGCAGTATAATTTGGGATGGAGTACCCCAAGAGAAGTAAATAATTCAGTTCAAATCTCAAGTATGCTTCAAATGATAATAATGAGCTTCACGTTTGGATGAGGAAATTGCCCAGAACAAGGTGCTACTATTTCTGCCTAGATGTTTCACACAAAGTGTAAAAGACCATTGGCTGCTTAATTCAACTTAATACGTCCAGAGACTACGTAACAATAAATGGCCAGTCACCCCTCATGCAATGGTTGCCTCACCCTAAGATGATGGACTCACCTACTGCAAACCTAGTGCATCAATTGTGCTACAAGTGCACGCATGCAGCACTCTTATGAAATGTGGTGATTATTCCATGAAATGCAAACTATTATTATTATTATTATTTTATTATTTTATTGTTTAGAAGTACAGCACAGGAACAGGCCCTTCCAACCTACACTGCCCGCACTGCCCAATTACACCCATGTGACTAATTAACCTACTAACCCATACACCTTTGGACTGTGGGAGGAAACCAGAGCACCTGGAGGAAACCCACACATTCATGGGGAGCACATACAATCTCCTTACAAACAATGGCAGGATTGAAACTGGATTTCTGAGCTACAAAAATTATGAATTGCAAAGAAAGCTTTTGGCACATCGGCCTTCATGAATCAAAGTATTGCGTACAGGAGATGGAATATTATGTTCAAGTTGTTTAAGATATTGCTGAGGCTTAATTTGGAGAATTATGTGCAGGTTTGGTCACCTACTGTCAGGAAAGATTGAAATAGAACAGAGAAAATTTACAAGGATATTGCTGGGTCTGGAGGACTTGATTTACAAGGAAAGGTTGAATAGGTTAGGACTTTATTCTTAGGAACATAGAAGATTGAGACGAGATTTGATAGAAGTATACAAAATTATGAGGGGTATAGATAGGGTAAATGTATGCAGGCTTTTTCCACTGAGATTTGGATGAGACTATAACCAGAGGTCATGGGTTAAAGGTGAAAGGTGAAAAGTTTAAGGGAAACATGAGGGGAAACTTGTTCGCTCAGAAAGTCGTGATAGTGTGGAATGAGCTGCCAGCACAAGTGGAGCATGCAAGCTCGGTTTCAATGTTTGAGAGAAGTTTGTGTAGGTACATGGATGGTAGGGCAGACATCCCACCTCTCCCGGAAGTTCCAGGAGTCTCCCGCATATTGATAGTGGCTCCCTGATTCCCGAAAATTATATACAATATCCTGGAAATCGATTTTTTTGAGAAAGAGAGGGAGAGGGAGAGTGAGCATCCTGATTGGTCTCTCTTCATGCTAAGAGTGGTCCCCAACCACCGGGCCGCGAGGAAACAATATGATGGCGATAGGAGTCAGCTGCACCTTTCCTCATTCCCTGCCACGCCCACGGTTGAATTTGAACACACGCGAGGGAATTACGCACGTGTCATCCATGTCAGTGCGGGAAGAAGATCAACTCCTCGAGCTTGCAAATGACGGCGGGCTGAAAATTATGTTTGACATAACATCTCTGCCGGCATTCTGGATCAAAGTCAAGGCTAAATATCCTGAGATAGCCACGAAAGCTCTGAAAATGTTGCTTCCATTTTCAACATATCTCTGCGAAGCGGAGTTTTCTGCAATGAATGCAACGAAAACTAAATTGAGGAGTAGACTGGACATAAGGAACCCCCTTTGAGTACCACTGTCTCCTATCACCCCTCGATGGCACCGCCTTGTTGCAGGAAAACAAGCCCAGGGCTCCAACTGATTCAGCGATATTGGTGTGTTGCAATGATTTTATATGTTCATACGAGGAAAATATGCGCTGTGCGTTTAATATCCAAATGTTACTTAAAATGTTATGATGCTATTGACTTCTAATTGACATCACTATATTCATGCGAGGAAAATATGTGCTGTGTGTTGAATATTAAATTCGTTAGATAAACCCTTTTAGAAACGAAATTGAGTGTATTAGCCACTTATAAGTGACTTATTGTTGACTTATCACCTATATTCCGGTCGTGATTAACACCCACCCCCCCCCCCCCGCCGCCCCCACCCCGCCGCCCCCCCCCCGGGTCGGCCAGTCAGCAAGAATATTGTCAATATTAAACCGGTCCGCGGTGCAAAAAAGGTTGGGGACCCCTGCTAAGTAGACCCATCAGTTTTCTCTGTGGGCGGGCTTTACAGTCGACCTCAAAAATAATGACAGTGTTGCTCGCTGCACTGTTTGCAACAGTGACTTTTCTATTGCCCACGGTGGATTAAGACTGTAAAAGACATGCTGAGGTGAGTTTAACAGGTGTCATTCGTTCATTAGCATAGCTAACATTATTTAAACTAGCTGGCTAGCTGCTAAGGAGCTACTCTATTGATGTCCTACGTGATGGGGCCAAATTCCCTGTAGACTTGCTTAAAGTTGTAATAGAATAAACATGATAATATAATATAATATAAGTACATATTTTAATGTCACATTTTCTGCATATTCCCAACTTGATTTACAGATTAGACAAAATCACTAAACAAAGTATTACATACACCTTTGGAGGTCGACCGGTTGGGGGGGGGATGTGGGGTCGTGGGGGGCGGGGGTGCTACCTCCCTGAAATGGTGGTGAAACCTCCCTGAAATGAGTTTTTGCAGGGCGGGATGTCTGGGTAGGGGTATGGTCCCGGAGCAGGTTGATGCCCATAGGCAGTTTAAATGGTTCAGCACGGACTCGATGGGCTGAAGAGCCTGTTACTGTGCTGTAATTTTCTGATTTTATGACTATTTTTAAATATATATGAGATTATTGGAAGGGAATTGAATAAGATAGGAAGTATTCAGATGGGAAAATAAATGAAGTTAAGATAATTTTAGGCAGACAGAAATAAAATGTAGTTAAACAAGAAGAAATGTAATTCTGTGATAGGAACAATTGCTGAAAGGCATCTGATACTTAAAAAGAGTTGTATTTTTCAATGAGCTTCTTATCAACTCATACCAGCAAAAGGAAATGCTGATCATAATCTGGTTTTAAATCATTCATAAATCATTCTTGACTTGTTCAACCACATAAAATATTTTATTTAAGCTATAGCTCTCCTTCACTGAGACCATGTTAGATCAGGCGAATGGAAAGTGTGCACTAGAAGCTGCAGAGAACTACAGAGGTCTCAGTAAGATGACCTGTTTTCTGAGCAAGTGATTTATGGCACTCATTTGCAAAACCACCAGAAAACATTTGCCAAGAGCTTTTCATAACATTATTGCCTGGAATTTCCCCTGGGGACTTTTCCAATCCTCAGCTGTAACTTTAGTTGAAGAACAGCAGAAACCCCAATGAAAGAGAATGGCAAAACTTTCTCCAAGCTTAGTGCCAAAGTTACAAAAGAAGTTGAGAAGTTTCAGAGCCTTTAAAATTATTTTATGTCATTAATTAATCTCTTTCATTACCGTTTCTCTCACTTCTACTATTCATATTTTCACAATGAAGTAAGAATAATGTCCTGTATCTACAATGTAATTTTTCCAAGAGTAAGACTCAGATCAGAAGCTGTATACAGTATTAGAATTTTCAGAGTATTATTTATTGCCTCCAGACATTTATTTTGGATTTGTCAACTAAACGGTTTTTCTGGTCAGAATCACAAGTCAATAGCACAATGGGTGTACGTGGAGAGAAACTGCCTGCAGAGCTGAGGAACCTAAATCTGGGAGGCAGTTAAATCTGGACTTTACTACCATGAACTGAGGGAACTTCTTTTATATGCAGCGTGGTCATCTGTGTTCTGCAAACAGCTTACGTGAATTCAAAAGCAAAAGCAGAATTTAAATAGGAATCTCGTACAGGCAATGCCCACACTATGGCCAGCCAATTGAAAGAAATTTCCCCTTAGAAAATTGATGTGGAGAAGATGTTTCCAATAGTTGGTGAGCCTCAGGCCCGGGGGGGGGGGGGCGGGGGGCACAACCTCAGAAGAAAAGTACAAAGCTTTAGAAAAGAGATAAGGAGGAATTTCTTTAGCCAGAGAGTGGTGAATCTGTGCAGTTCACTGCAACAGATGACTATGGAGGCCAGTCATTAGGAATATTTAAAGCGGGGGTTGATAAGGTTCTTGATTAGTAAGGGCATCAAAGGTTACAGGGAGAAGACAGGGTTTGGGGTTGAGAGGGAACGTAAATCAACCATGATCAATTGGAAGAGCAGACTCGATGGGCCAAATAGTCATAGACTACTACTGCTCAGAAATAGGCCCTTCAGCCCATCTAGTCATTGCCAAACTATTCATCTATCTAGTCACATTGACCTTCACCAAGACTATAATCCTCTGTACAAATTTCTCTGTAATATTGAAATTAACCCAAGTTCGCAACTTGTTCCACATTCTCACCATCCTCTGAGTGAAGAAGTTCCTCATCATGTTCCCCTTAAACATTTCACCTTTCACTCTTAACCCATGACTACTAGTTCCAGTCTCACCCGTCAGTGGAAAAAGCTTGCTTCCATTTACCCAATCTATAATCCCTCATAATATCACTATCAAATCTCCCCTCATTCTCCTGTACTCTAAGGAAAGAAAAGTCCTGACATATTCAACTTTTCCCTGTAACAGAGATCCTCAAGTTCTGGCAATATCCTTGTAATTTTTCTCTGCACACTTTCAACCTTACTGATTTCTTTCCTGTAGATAGGTTACCAGAACTGCACACAATACTCCAAATCAGGCACCACTAATGTCTCGTACAACATCAACATAACATCCCAACTCCTTGTACTCAGTACTTTGATTTTTGAAGCCCATTGTGCAAAAAGCTCTCTTTAATACTTGTGAAGCCACTTTCAAGGAATTATGAATCTGTATTCCCAGATTCCTTCACCTATCATCTCACAACCTCTGTCACTGTTTCACTTCTCTCTCCACCTGATTCCATCTGCCAGTCAACCCCTCCTCACTTGGATCCATAGAGTCATAGAATACTACAGCACAGAAACGCGCCCTTCAGCCCATCTGGGCAGTGGCAAACTCTTGTCCTCCCTCGTCCCATCGACCTGCACCTGGACCATAGCCTTCCATACCCCTTCTTATCCAAACTTCTCTTCAAGGTTGAAATCGAACCCGCATCCACTACTTCCACTGGTAGCTCATTCCACACTTGCACCACTCTTTGTGTGTGGTTTCCCCTTGTGTTCTCCTTAAACATTTCATCTTTTACCCTTAACCTATGACCTCTATTTCTACTCTCACTCAACCTCAGTCGAAAAAGCCTTCTTGTATTTACCCTATCTATACCCCTTATAATTTTGTATACCTTTATTGAATGCCCCCTCATTCTCATATGCTCCTGTGAAAGAAGTCTTAACCCATTTATGTTATCTCTATAATTCCAGCCAGAGGTGTATGGGATGACCTGGGAGGGGTAACACCTCTTGTTATGTCCATCCCAGGGCAGCTCACTCACCTTAGGACCCTACCGGACACTCAGCTCTCACCTGTGGTTCCAAGTAGCTGTCTGTATGTGACAGCAGCCACACTACTTCAACAGGTGGGCTAAACCAGGTGAGGGTAGCCGGTAGCCTCATACCCTGGTAGGATAGGGACATGCCTGTCCTAGCATGTGCAGTCAGCTCTGGCCGAATGAGCGAATGAGATCTACTGTGAGATCCGACGGTCAGGAAGGTGATACTGTAACGCTCCGTGGAGAGTGAAGGGCACAACGAGGCATAGAAGATGTCATGGTCATCCACTGCAACCGAGGAAGACCCCAGTGGACCATGGGAGAGGGTGGAACTGCCCCAGTGCAATGGTTTTTCCACTTTAAAAGCTTTCCCACACAGATTTCCTGTAATGGTCGGACATGATAGACACCACCATAACTCAGGCCAGCTGTTGTTGCCTCTTCTTCGTCACCTCCCTCTTCTACTTATCTCTCCTCTACTATTACAGTTTAAATACGAGAGGTCAATTGTTCACTTCACTCTCCAGATGCTGCCTGACCTGTTGACTGCTTCCAGCTGTTCTTTAGTTTTTCTCCCCACATTCTGGCACCTACAGTCTCTTGTGTCTCCTCACACAGGCACTAGTCTGCTTTACAAAGGAAATCAGGGTGCTTCGGTGAATATTCAACAAAAGAATAGAATATGCATCCTAAACACGAAAAAATTTTCAGATGCTGGAAATCCAAGCAACACACACAAAATGCTGGAGGAACTCAGCAGGCCAGGCAGCATCCATGGAAAAGAGTACAGTCGACTGCTGACAGCTCTAGGCCTGAAACATCAGCTGTACTCTTTTCCATAGATACTGCATTTAGAATGTGCATCATACAGGTTTCTCAAATTTTTATGTTGAATGACCTTGCCAGTAGAACTGACTTGGGGATGGAAATAATCAGAATCAGGTTTAATATCACTGACATATGTCATTAAAATTGTTGTTTGTGGCAGGAGATCAATGCGAGTCATAAAATACTATATTACAAAAAGTGCAAAAGATTAGAAATCCGGTAGCGATACACACAAAATGCTGGAGGAACTCAACAGGTCAGGCAGTATCTATGGAAATGAATAAACTGTTGACATTTAGGCTGAGACCCTTCATCAGGACTGGAAAGGGGAAATGCCAGAATAAAAAGGTGGGGGGGGAGAGGAAGAAGGTTAGCTGGAAAGTGGTGGGTGAAGAAAGGTAAAGGGCTGAAGAAGAAATCTGATAGCAGAGGACAGTGGACAATGAGTGCCGGGTGAGTACATGGTCAGTGAGTTAGAGGGCAGCAAGATCACAGAGAGGATGCACTGAGAGACGATCTTACTGAACTCCCATCAAAGAGAAGATTTAAACCTCTTCAGGGCAACCATCCATCGAAGAGATTTCGAAGCAGCAAATCATAAACACAAGAGATCCTGCAGATGCTGGAAATCAAGGGCAACACACACACAAAATGCTGAAGGAACTCAGCAGGTCAGGCAGCATCTATGGAAATGAATAAACGTTCGACGTTTTGGGCTGAAACCCTTCTTCAGGACTGAGATGGAAGCGGAAAGATGCCAGAATAACGCCACTGAGAAATCTGACGGTGGAGGGGAAGAAGCTGTTCCTAAAATTTGAGTGTGTGTCTTCAGACTCCCATACCTCCTCACTGATGGTAGTAATGAGAAGTGAGCATGTCCCAAATGGTAAGAGTCCTTAATGATGGATGCTGCCTTCTTGAGGCCCTGTACTTTGGAGATGTCCTCAAAGATAGGGAGGGTTGTGCCTTTGATGGAGCTGTTTGAGTATACAACTCACTTACGTACTTGAGTCCACACTGTTATTTATGGTCAACGGTACCCCTGCAAGTACCAATTTGACAAAGTGACCAGGAGATGGAATCTTTCAGGATATTCTAAACTGCTGTGACCTCATTATAATTTTGAGCTTATCACTTAACTGCAACTCATTTCCAAATTCTTTCCGTGGAAGTATGGTCACAATCCCGACATAAACAGGTGCCAAATACTGTTGCAATCTTCAGCCTCAGTGCAATTTCTGACAAAAGCTTTGCCTCCTGCTGACATGTACTTTTAGTCCATTGTTCGGGAGGATTTGCAGAGTGCAGAGTCGCCCGTGCTGGAGTGCCAGTTCCCCTTCCAGCGTGATGACATGTTTCTCCGATCTCCTATTCAGCTGTCCTCTTCAGAGCTACAGTTCTAGAATTACGGAGCGGTTTCTAACTTGGAGCCACCAAGACAGTGGCGCATGATTTATAATTTATGAGGGGAAAGCTGTCACTTTCCAAGCAGGTGCTGAGAAACTGGCCGGCAGCCAGAGCAAGAAAGAGGACTCTGAGCTCATCACTCAGTACTTTAAGATGATGGCTGACAGTTTCCACCAATAATTATTCCTCTTTCTCATTAAAATATATTCTAGCAAATAGGCCCTGTATCATAAATAAAACAGTCTAACAAAGTGTTTGTGTATCAATGGCACAGAGATTTTGTCAAAAGACTATTGTCAGCTGAAGTTGGTGCAATACCCATAAATAACTATATGGATAAGCTACGCAAATGAACCACAGTTCTAATTTTCTCTTCTTATTTTCATCCATATATAGCCCTAAAAACTGAGTAGCGCTGATCTCCTGCATTAGCAGTGCTAGGACAATCAAAATGTGGCAGATTCTTCCCTTTTCTGTCTAAAAATGTGATTAGAAATAACCATTTTTATCTTGGTAATTTTATCTGAGGTAATTATTGACTTGACCAATTATATTCCAGCACTTGATTTTCAAGTATGCTTAAGTAGTATTTTATAATATGCAATGTGAAATTTGGCAGAAGAAATATAATCACTTAGTTTTTAACATTGTTGTTTGGTGGGACTAGTGGATTGCAAATTTGTCAACTCAGATGTATTTCTCACATTACTTTAAGATTTATTTAAATGATCAACCTACTTATTTTTGCTGGGACATTTACTGTTTCTGTTCTCTGTCTGAGATGTGGTTTCCCGATGAACCATCGTAAAAGGTTTCGGCATGAAACAAATTATAAAAATACATGCAATGCTCTAGGTTTGGAATCGGGATATATTTTCAATGGTATAAATAGGCTGCTTGAATACGGACCATATGGAGAACAATGTTGTTGCCATGAAGTGTTTGAAACATTGGCAGATTTTATGTGTTGTCATGCTGCTGAGTTAATCTGTAGACTGCAGATCAGAAGTTGCAGACAACATTTACTAAATTTCTGCATTTGTTCTATACCAGGGCATGACTTACTGTTGCCATGTTGAATAATGTAACTCATCCTGCTGTGTGTAACTGGGACTTCCATGTCAATGGTAAAAAGAATTGCCCTGTCATTGCAATTTTGGCAGTTATTCATTAGTACCACACAAGTGCCTTTACTTATTTACTGCCTGTTACTGCCATTTAGGGCAACAATCCATCCTTTCTTGCTGGTGGTCAGGGCTTCCTTCATCATGTCAGTAGCTTCCTATCAGTTTTCACTACTGTCGGTCATGCAAGGCCCAGGTGGAGACTCAGGAATACCGTTGCACTCAGATGTAGAAGGATTCTTCATTGCTGTTTCCATAACGATTTTGTTTACCAACCAAGGTTGTTAGCCCTGCACTGAACCTTTGAACCTGGAGGACCGGTGGACCACTCTTAGTCTAGCCTCTACCCATTGACCAGCAGGCATGGGTGACCCTACCAAGAGCCAAAGCGTAAAGCCCTGATTCCAGCTAACATAGCTCTCCAGGTCACTGAGGCACACATGACAAGGTGGTAGCCCTCTTGGAGGACACAAGTGCCTACAACACTGTAAAATGTAGCTTCAATACAAAGATTTTTTACAAGGATGTTGGTAGGTCTGGAGGATCTGAGTTATATGGAAAGATTGAATAGGTTAGAACTTTATTCGTTGGAATGTGAAAAATTGAGAGGAGATTTGGTAGAGGTATACAAAATTATGAGGGGTATAGATATGGTAAATGCAAACAGGCTTTCACTACTGAGGATGGGTGGGACTACAACCAGAGATCATGGGTTAAGAGTGAAAGATGAAATGTTTAAGGGGAACATCAGGGGAACTTCTTAACTGAGAGGGTGGAGAGGGTGTAGGACGAGCTGCCATTGCAAGTGGTGCATGCAAGTTCAGTTTCACTGTTTAAGAGAAGTTTGTATAGGTACATGAATGGCAGGGGTATGGAGAGCTATGGTCCAGGTGCAGGTCAAAGGGAATAGGCAGTTCAAAAGGTTTTAGCATGGACTAGATGGTCTGAAGTAGAAGAGCTGTACTTTTCTATGGCAGCATGACTAGACATCCCACCCTGCAAAAACTCGTTTCAGGGAGAACCTCAACCGGAAGTCCCAACCTCACAGCAGTCTGCGTCAATGAATTAGCCTCCCTAATATGTTGTGGTCCCTAAAAGAAATAAAAGCATAAGGTGTATCCCTATTATATTGTCTTATGCAGAAAATGTGACATTAAAATATGTACTTATATTGTATTATCATGGAGTCATTTTTTTATTTTACTGCAACTTTAAGAAGTCTACAGGGAGTTTGGCCTCATCACGTAGGATATCAATAGAGTAGCTCCTTAGCAGCTAACCAGCTAGTTTAAATAACATTAGCTATGCTAATGAATGAATGACACCTGTTAAACTCACCTCAACATGTCTTTTACAGTCATTTAACCCACTATGGGCAATAGAAAGGTCACTGTTGCAAACAGTGCAGCGAGCAACACTGTCATTATTTTTAACCCCTATTAGGCAGGGGTACACTTTAGTGTAGTCTGGGGTGACGTACGTTTTATATTTTCTTTTTTTGGAACACTCTGCCATGGCGCTGCAGGACACGAAACTGAACTGATGGACAATGAAATAGAGAGCGGTCAACTGTAAAGCCCACCCACAGAGAAAACTGATAGGTCTACTTAGCACAAAGAGACCAATCAGGATTGTTTGTTACTTTTTTTTTTCTTTCTCCCTCTCCCTCTCCCTCTTCCTCTCCCTCTCTCCCCCCTCTTCCTCCCTCGCTCTCAAAAAAATCGATTTCCGGGATATTGCATAAAATCTGTGGGCATCAGGGAGCCGCTATCAATATGCAGGAGACCCCCGGAACATCCAGGAGAGGTGAGATGTCTGATCATGATGCTAATAGATTTATAGTTCTTTATTTCTGTGAATGTTTTACACAACCAATTTTAAGATTCAGGGACAACTAATTTCACTTTTCAACATTCAAAGTAAATTTATTGCCAAAATGCTTATATGTCACGTTCATTTTCTTGTGGGCATATGGAGCTCATCTTCAGAAACAGCTGAAATTCCTCTCTTTAATGTCTCGTTTTATCCTTTTCAAGGTGGCTGGGGATCTATCAAAGTCAGTGATCTGCAGCTGCACTCAAACTGCAGTTTTCCACGGGGATGAGTTCCCACTCCCAGAGCTCACCGACTGGCCATTTTTCAACATGTCCAGAAGCTGCCTTGAAGGTGCATGGCCCCTGGGCACGGCCTTGCATAGCCCTGTGGACGACTGATTCCATGCCGGTGTCACTGACTCCGAGGTCAGTGAGAAGAGGAACATCAGAATTTCACGATGAAGGTCTCTGTACCTGAGTGATCATTTCCTCTCTCTCTTTCGATGGTGGGGAGAGTTTCCCGCTGATTCTCGAGTCGGAGAATCTCAGAATAAACATTGATGCGACAGATTGTAACAGCTATTTGTTGGTCTCCCCTTTCGCTGTGAAATGGGTAACATCTCTCCATCCCTTGATAATGAGAGAGAGCCTGTCGAACTGTCAGGTAAACAATGTGTCTTGTTGACTGCAGAGCATGGTTTCTCTTTGGAGGCTTTGCTGTTGTTTGATTGGTGGGTGGTGGATAATGACTCCTTCTGCTGAATGGATGGGGGGGCCGCAGGTAGATGCTTTGTTGCTACTTGTGTGGGGGAGAGGGGAGAGAGGGCTTCAAGGTTCTAAGAGTTTTCTGTTGTTCAATCTTTGGGGTTCTCTTCTGTTATCATGGATATCTGCGAAGAGTAATAATTTCAGGCTTTATATTGTATATATTCTCTGATATTAAAATGGAACCATTTGAAACATTTAAAATAATAACCAACAGAATCAATGAAAGACTTCCCCAACTTGGGCATTCAATCAGTGTGCAAAAGACAACAAACTGCAAATACAAAAAGAAAGAAAGTAATAATAAATAAATAAACAATAAATATTGAGAACTGAGATGAAAAGTCCTTGAAAGTGAGTCCATTGGTTGTGGGAACATTTCAATGACGGGGCAAATGAAGTTGCAAGATTCAGAGACAACTAAATTCAATTTTGAAAGTTCAAAGTAAATTTATTATTGAAGTATATAAATGTCACCATGTACAACCCTGAGAGTCATTTTTTAAGATTACATGTTAAACCAGCTATTATCTAATTACAGTGGGAATCCAAAGGGAGTAGAGAAAGATTTGGTTGTGGAAAAATGCTGCCTCTTAAGTATGAATTGCTGTTAAAGTAGAAACCACAAGAATTTTAATCCGGGGATTTGAGAAGATCAATAAAGAAGATGGCTTTAAATTTCCCAGAGATTGCAATTAATATGACGTGTCAATGAAAGCATTTGAGAGTTCAGATAGTGTACAAAGTTTTGAGACCTAACTATATAACAGATAATTTGTAAGCTTCCATGAACATATATTTTTGAACACAAGAGACTATATAGATGCTGGAAATCCTGAACAACACACACAAATTGGTGGACGAATCCAGCAGGTCAGGAGGCGTCTATAGAGGGAAATGAACAGTCGACATTTCATTCTGGGACCCTTCATCAGGACTGGCTGATTAACATACTTGATATGTACTTTACACCTTTCACGTGATTAATACTTGCTGCTAAAAGTCACACACACAAAATGCTAGAGAAACTCAACAGGTCAGGCAGCATCTATGAAAATTAATAAACAGTCAACATTTCGGGCTGGGTACTGAAAAAAACTCTCAGCCCGAAACATTGACTGTTTAATCATTTCCATAGATGCTGCCTGAGCGGCTGAGCTCCCCCAGTACTTTGTGTGTCCAGCATCTGCAAGCCTTCTCGTGTTTGTGACTTACTGCTGTTAAAAGTGCCTTCTCAAATCTAAATGAACCAAAATAAAATCAAGTGATCTAAACTTTAAAATATGCACAGAGTACAGATGATAAACACTGTAATTTAAGAACGCCAGTGGACGGTTTGTAGCATTCAATAGGTGAAGTGGTCAGATTTCACAGATAGCTGTTAATATTCTCTAGCAATATCAAGCACTCCTTTGACATGTAGAAGATGCTTGTCGTCTTTGGGAAATGAAAATTCAAGTCCCTCAGATAATGATATAGAGGGGGAGTTATAATCAGGCCAGCATTCACGAAAACAATGGAGCCTTAGCTTTATTCAAAGTACATTTATTATCAAAGTATGTATAAATTATACAGCTTTGATATTTGTCTGCCTACAGGCAACCACAAATCAAGAAACCTGAAAGAACCCAATTAAAGAAAGAAAGACCAACACCCAATGCGCAGAGAAAGAGAAAAAACACAAATCATGCAAACGATAGAAGCAAGCATTCTTTAAACCCGAATCCCCGAGCAGCCAAAGTAGGGTCCAAGGCTTCAGTGTCAGTTCATCACAGAGTGGGGCAAATCACCGCAAAGCTCGCAGATGTGAAGTGCACGGCAGCTGGAGCAGACTTGCAGGCTCAGCACCACGGAGAGTGGAGTGAACATCGCAGGAGAGCGAGCCGAATTGAAATATGCTGTGTGATGCTGTAGGAAACAGCATTTATTGCATATTCTTGATTGTCCTTGGAAAGGAAGTGCTGACGCAACTCTGCAGCCAACATAGTGAATTTACTTCAACAGTTAGAGCCAATAAGCTATCCAATTTCAGCTTCTGATTGGTAGCTGCCCCAGTCCGAGGAAATGAATAGTGCCATCAAATGTTGAGAAAGAAATGGATGGACTTCCTTTTGCTCCAATCAAAATGGCGCTAAGCGGCAATGTCCGTCGTGACTCAAATCTAGTTGTTTTTTTTATTCGATGGTTTTGAGGCTGAGCAGAGAGTTAGAGTCAGGCTGGGGTTTAGGCACAGGGATGTGGGGAAGTTACAGGTCAGGTTGGACTCCAGCACGGAACGTTCCACAATTGAAGGCCAGTGATCTCTGTGCATGGATGCCAGGCCAGCAAGTGCTGTGGATGAAGACCAGCAAGGATAAGGGCTGGTGACCCCCAAGGACAGAAAGGACCCCAGAATTGGAGGCATGAAGCATGAGGGCCAGTGAGTCCCAAGGCTGATGTGTCAGCAAATCCAAAGTTTCAGGCCTGGAGTTTGGAGCCCCTTCATTGGTGAGTGCTGGGGTTGATGTCAAAAACCCAAAGCCCAAAGGTCGAAGACCAAAATCGGCAAGTCCATAATTCAAGGCCCAATAGCCAAAGCGTTAATTCGTTTAGTCATTAATCACTACTTCTGAATTCATTATAGAGGAAATGTCATTGATAAAGATTCTAAAGGATGGTTGGTCCCAGGACACTGATCTGAGAAACTCATCGAGAAGTACCTCAGCAATGGCTGACTCAGCATTCAACAGCTACAACCCTCTTCCTTTCTGCCTTGGATGAATTGGGTTGATTAAAGACAAAACTTGATTCACATCAGCCTCAAAGATACCACAGCTGTCAGTGATGCACTCAATCAAATGTTGCCAGGACAAGACCACGCAACTTCACAGAAAATTCAAATAATTTGCCTAGCCTTAACCTCAACCTTTGAGATGAAAGGCCATGTCCTCTTGACAGAATTGCATCTGATAATCATCGAGAAAAATACTTATTACTCTGAGACGGAAAATTAACACCTACCATCACTTCACTGATGATTGACAAGTAACTAGTAGGACAGGATTGTTTTGGTTTTAAGGTAATGTGAAAATAATTCCTGGGCATCAAGTTCTCTTTGGATCTAACCTGGTCCTAACATATTGATAGAGTCATAAAGGAGGCAAGACAGCCTTTTAGTTAGGAGTTTGAAAAGATTTGGCATGGCAACAATTACACTCAAAAACTTCTATAATTGTACTGTGGAGAGCATTCTGACAGGCTGCATCACTGTCTGGTATGGAGGGGCTTCTGCACAGAACCGAAAGAAGCTGCAGAAGGTTGTAAATCTAGTCAGCTCCATCTTAGGCACGAGCCTACAAAGTACCCAGGACATCTTTAGGGAGCGGTGTCTCTGAAAGGCAGCATCCATTATTAAGTACCTCCAGCACCTAGGGCATGCCCTTTTCTCACTGTTACCATCAGGTAGGAGATACAGAAGCCTGAAGGCACACACTCAGCGATTCAGGAACAGCTTCTTCCCCTCTGCCATCCATTTCCTAAATGGACATTGAAGCTTTGAACACTACCTCACTTTTTTTTTATATGCAGTATTCCTGTTTTTGCACATTTTTAAAAAATCTATTCAATATTCATAATTGATTTACTTGTTTATTTATTATATATTTTTTTCTCTCTCTCTCTCTGCCAAATTATGTATTGCATTGAATTGCTGCTGCTAAGTTAACAAATTTCATGTCACATGCCGGTGATAATAAACCTGATTCTGATTCTAATGCACATGCCAGAAGTTCAGGTAGCAACTTAGAGAACGTTTGTTCATTATGTGCCATGTTGTATGACATGATCTTTCCATCACCATGACTGTTCTTGGCAAATTTTTCTACAGAAGTGGTCTGCCATTACCTTCTTCTGGGCAGTGTCTTTATAAGACAGGTGACCCCAGCCATTATCGATACTCTTCAGAGATTGTCTGTCTCTTATCGGTGGTCACATAACCAGGACTTGTCATATGCTACAGCACCACATGTGACCATCCACCACCTGCTCCCATGGCTTCACATGACCCTGATCCGTGGAGAGGGTGTCTAAGCAGGAGCTACACCTTGTCCAAGGATGACCTGCAGGCTCGCAGAGAGAACGAGTGCCTTACACCTCCTTTGGTAGGGATGTATCTCCACACTGCCACCCAATGCGAACAGTTTTTTAAAATATTTTGACATTTAACCAAGATGATCTTCCATCCATTTTTATACCCAGCTGGTGGTGTAGTGGCATACACATCGGACTTCGAGGTGAGTGGTTATGGGTTTGAATCCGGCCGACTGGCTCCTTGCACGCTATCTATCCGTGCTGGGTTGAGGGTCGAGCTAGCTCGGCTTCATAAAAAAGAACAAAAATGATAAAGAATAACAAGGTTGCCATCTGATATGCCACAAGGCGCAGAAAGGAACAACAACAGTTCTCTGCTTTTCCATCAGATTGCTGCACCTTTTTGATTTTCATTTAATATCCCGTGAAGTCACGTGGAGTGGATTGCTTTAGCTAAAGGCTTACTTCAAAGATGGTACGTATCTCAGGTGAACTGTAAATTGGATCATCTCCTCAGCAGATCTCACTGACAATAATTGACCTTATGGTTGGGTTCTATCACTGCTGAATCTGGGTATGTTCGTGGAACCACCACCTATAGCTTCCCAGGTGCCTTGATAGCGACTTACAAGCCTTCTTATCTAAGGAAAGATGTGCTGATATTGCAGAAAGTTTAGAGGAGGTTCACGAAAATGTTTCCAGGAGAGAAAGGGTTATCATATGAGGACAGATTAATGGTGCTGGGCCTGTACTTACTGGAATTCAGAAGAATGAGGGGTGAGCTCATTGAAACCTATTGAAAATTGAAAGACCTCGATAATATGGTGGATGGTCATAACAGCAGCTGGTGCATATCACAAGTCCAGATTATGCAAGCATTTGATTAAAGACAGACAATCTCTGAAGAGTATCGATAACGACTGGAGTTACCCATCTTGTAAAGACACTGCCCAGGAGAAGACAATAGCAAAACACTTCTATAGAAAAATTTGCCAAGAACAAGCATGGTCAAAGACCATGATCGTCCACAGTCATATGACATGGCACATGATGATGATGATTCATGAATCGTATGTATTTTTATGACAATCTGGAATATTTATCATTCCCATTAACACAAAATATAGAAAGTAGGACAGTACAGTACAGGAGAGATGAAAGATTCCTGTGAAGATCCAGGGACCTGGAGCAAAAATCGAGCTGCTAGAGAAAGTCAGCAGGTTAGGCAGCATCTGTGGTGGGAAATACAACCAATCTTTCCAGTCAAGACCCTTCATCTGGACAGTACTGCAAATGAACTTAAGAAATTAAGCTCAGTTGCCTGCACGTGGTCCATATCCCACCGTGCCGACCTGTTCATGTGCCTGCTTAAACACCTCCTAAACTGAATTTAAGAGAAGTCTGCACTACTTTTGCGCTACTTATTTAATTTTATATATATATATAGTTCTTACAGTAATTTACAGTTTTTATGATTATGTATTGCAATGAACAGCAGCCACATAACAACAAATTTCACAACATATGCTGGTGATGTTAAACCTGATTCTGATTCTGATTCTGAGGAGATCGGATAGGTAAATGGATGGGAGGAGGCTGGGGGTCTATAATCCAAAGTACGGGTAGGTGGGGCTAAGCAGAAAAAAGATTGGTATGGACTAGATGGGCTGAAGGGCCTGTTTCTGTGCTGTAGTGTTCTATGGCTCTATATGTTTCCAGTGTGCTGGCACTTTTTTTAATCCACATTTTTTAATTTATCCGATTGACATTAGAACCATAGAACCACAGAACACTACAGCACAGAAAACAGGCCATTCGTCCCTTCTAGTCTGTGCCAAAACTTTATTCCACTAGTCCCATTGACCTGCACCCAGTCCATAACCCTCCAGACCTCTCCCACCCAGGTATCTATCTAATTTATTCTTAAAACTTAAGAGTGAGCCTGCATTTACCACGTCAGATGGCAGCTCGTTCCACACTCCCACCACTCTCTGAGTGAAGAAGTTCCCCCTAAACTTTTCCCCTTTCACCGTAAGGCCATATCCTCTCGTATTTATCTCTCCTAATCTAAGTGGAAAGAGCCTACTCGCATTTATTCTGTCTATACCCTTCATAATTTTGTAAACCTCTATCAAATCCCTCCTCATTCTTCTACGCTCCAAGGAATGAAGTCCTAACCTGTTCAATTTTTCCCTGTAACTCAACTCCTGAAGGCCCGGCAACATCCTAGTAAATCTTCTCTGCACTCTTTCAATCTTAGTGATATCCTTCCTATAGTTAGGTGACCAGAATTGCACACAATATTCCAAATTTGGCCTCACCAATGTCTTATACATTCTCACCATAACATCCCAACCCCTATACTCAATACTTTGACCTATGAATGCAAAGATGCCAAAAGCCTTCTTTACAACCCTGTCTACGTGTGACACCACTTTCAGGGAATTATGTATCTGGACTCCCAGATCCCTTTGTTCCTCCGCACTCCTCAGTGCCCTACTGTTTACTGTGTATGTCCTACCTTGATTTGCCCTTCCAAAATGCAACACCTCA
Organism: Mobula hypostoma; assembly: GCF_963921235.1. NCBI lineage: Eukaryota > Metazoa > Chordata > Chondrichthyes > Myliobatiformes > Myliobatidae > Mobula > Mobula hypostoma. The sequence goes on from NC_086098.1 coordinate 17,425,127, forward strand.
CACTTGTCTGCATTAAATTCCATCTGCCATTTTCTGGCCCATTTTTTCAGTTGGTCTAGATCCCTCTGCAAGCTTTGAAAGCTTTCCTCACTGTCCACAATGCCTCCAATCTTAGTGTCATCAGCAAACTTGCTGATCCAATTTACCACATTATCACCTAGGTCATTGGTATAGACAACAAACAACGATGGTCCCAGCACAGATCCCTGAGGCACACCACGAGTCACAGGTCTCCAGTCTGAGAAGCAATCATCCATTACCACTCTCTGTCTTCTCCCACATAGCCAATTTCAAATCCAGTTTACAACCTCTCCATGGATATCTAGTGTCTGAACCTTCTCAACTAACCTCCCATGTGGGACCTTGCCAAAGGCCTTACTAAAGTCCATGCAGACAACATCCACAGCCTTTCCTTCATCTCCTCCTTGAAAAACTCTACAAGATTCGTTAAACACGATCTACCATGCACAAAGCCATGCTGACTATCCTTAATCAGCCCTTGGCTGTACAAATACTTGTATATCCAATCTCTCAGAACACCTTCCAATAACTTACCTACTATTAATGTCAGGCTCTTTGGCCTGTAATTACCTGGCTCACTTTTGGAGCCTTTTTTAAACAACGGAACAACATAACCTACCCTCTAATCCTCCGGCACCATACCCATGGCTAAAGACATTTTAAATATTTCTATCAGGACCCCTGCAATTTCTACACTAGTCTCTCTCAAGGTCCAAGGAAATATCATGTCAGGCCCGGGGGATTTATCTACCTTTATTCGCTGTAAGGCAGCAAGCACCTCCTCCTCTTTAATCTCTGTATGTTCCATGACACTACTGCTTGTTTCCTTTCCTTCCATATACGCTATGCCAGTTTCCTGAGTAAATACTGATGCAAAAAAAACTGTTTAAGATCTCCCCCATCTCTTGAGACCCCACACATAGACGGCCACTCTGATCTTCTGGGGGACCAATTTTGTCCCTTACTATCCTTTTACTCTTCATATACTTATAGAAACCCTTCGGGTTTACCTTCACATTATCTGCCAAAGCAACCTCATGTCTTCTTTTTGACTTCCTGATTTCCTTCTTTAGTATTTTCTTACATTTTCTATACTCTTCAAGTACCTCATTTGTTCCTTGTTGCCTATACCAACTATACACCTCTCTCTTTTTCTTAACCAGATCACCAATATCCCTTGAAAACCAAGGTTCCCGATGCCTGTTAACTTTGCCTTTAATCCTGGCAGGAACATGCAAACTCTGCACCCTCAAAATTTCACCTTTGAAGGCCTTCCACTTACTGAACACATCCTTGCCAGAAAACAACTTATCCCAATCCACTCTTCCTAGATCCTTTCTCATTTCCACAAAATTGGCCCTTCTCCAATTTAGAACCTCAACTCGAGGACCAGACCTGTCCTTATGCATAATTAACTTGAAACTAATGACATTATGGTCACTGAACCCAAAATGTTCGCCTACACATACTTCTACCACCTGACCTGTCTGATTCCCTAATAGGAGATCAAGTATTGCATCCTCTCTCGTAGGTATCTCCATATATTGATCTAGAAAACTTTCCTGAACACATTTGACAAACTCCAAATCATCTAGCCCTTTCACAGTGTGGCAGTCCCAGTCAATAAGTGGAAAGTTAAAATCCCCTACTATTACAACTTCTTGTTTCTTACATCGATCTGCTATCTCTCTACAGATTTGCTCCTCCAATTCTCTCTGACTATTGGGCAGTCTATAATACAACCCTTTTAGTGTGGTCACACCTTTCCCATTCCTCAGCTCCACCCATACGTATAGCTGTGATATTTTCCCTGACTAGTAATGCCACTCCTCCCCCTTTCATCCCTCCCCCCATCACGTCTGAAACAACAGAAGCCCGGAACATTAAGCTGCCAGTCCTGCCCGTCCTGCAACCAAGTTTCACTAATAGCAATAATGTCGTAATCCCACGTGTCAAGCCACACCCTAAACTCATCTGCCTTACCTACAATACTCCTTGCATTGAAATAAATGTATTTCTATCATGTACAAACCTTTGATTTCTGTCTATACTTGCAGTTCTCGCATGACCTTTATCCTCCTCCACCTCACTATCTGCTCTAACACTCTGGTTCCCCTCCCCCTGCAAATCTAGATTAAACCCCCTGGAGCAGCACTAGCAAATCTACCCGCAAGGATGTTAGTCCCCCTCCAGTTCAGGTGCAAACCGTCCCATCAGAATAGGTCCCACCTTCCCTGGAACAATGCCCAATTTTCCAGAAACATGAAGCCCTGTGTCCTGCACTATCTGCTTAGCCACGTATTTAGCTGCATTATCTTTCTATTTCTAGCCTCACTAGTAATGGCACGGGTAGCAATCCTAAAATTGCAACCCTGGAGGTCCTGTCTGTCAACTTTGCACCTAACTCCCTAAACTCTCCTTGCAGGACTTCCTCCTTCTTCCTATCCACGTCATTGGTCCCTACATGGACCACAACGTCTGGCTGCTCACCCTCCCTCTTGAGAATACCAAGAACTCGATCCGAGATATCGTGGACCCTAGCACCAGGGAAGCAACAGACCATCCAGGATTCTCGATCTCTCCCACAGAACCTCTTATCTGTCCCCCTAGCTATCGAATCCCCTATCACTACTGCTCTCCTCTTTTCCCTCCTTCCTTTCTGAGCTGAGGGTCCAGTCTCGGTGCCAGAGACGCGACCACTACAACTTGTCCCTGGTAGGCAGTCCCCACCAACAGTATCCAAAACAATATACTTATTGTTGATGGGAACGGCCACAGGGGTGCTCTGATTCTGTCTGTTCCCCTTCCCTCTCCTGACAGTCATCCAGCTTCCTGCCTCCTGACTTTTAGGGGTGACTGTCTCCATGAAACTCCTGTCTATTTCTGCCTCTGCCTCACAAATGATCCGAAGTTCATCCAGCTCCAGCTCTAGTTCCTTAACTCGGTTTGTCAGGAACTGCAGCTGGATGCACCTTTTACAGATGTAGTCATCAGGGACAATTGTGCTGACCCTGACTTCCCACATATTGCATACGGAGCACTCGACTGCCCTAACTGCTGCCTCCATTACCTACTCCTAAGTTAATTAAATTAATTAAAGGAACTTACCTGGCCTTACCTCACTGGGAGCAGGCTCGTTCTCAGCCTCTGCTCGCCGAAGCCTCTCGAGCCAAAGCCTCAAAGCTCCACTCCTACCCTGAGCCACTCACACACTGGCCGCTCCTCTTCAGTTACCCCTCCTTTTATTTGTCCTTGCCAATTATCTCAAGTACTCACTCCCTTTAATCAATTAATCAACACTCTGTTTAACCCTTCAGTTGCCCTCCGCGCTCCTTTTAAAGCACACACACCTCAGCTCCTTCCCAGCACTCAGTGCTCTCCCGAGCCCCTCGCTCCTCCTCCTGCTGCGACGGTCCTGCGATCACTCTGTCGACACTTCAATTAATTAGATTAGTGTTATTGATTTAGTAATATAATCTCTTGTAATGAGATTCCAATGGTCAGGTAAGAAGTTACACTTTTTAACAATCCCACACAGAGAGGATATAACCATATTAAGTCTGCTTAGAAGGAAAATGTGGATAACAAAGTATCTTTTTCATTTCAATTATTCTCGTGGAAGTTTGGAGCAATGCACACACTGCAGAAACTTAAGAATTTCTATTGTCAGACCTACAATGCACGAGACCACTAGAGAGATCAACTCACTTTGCCAAAAGTCCTATTGCTTGTATGCATCGCCAGACATCCCACCCTGCAAAAACTCATTTCAGGAAGGTAGCACCATCAAATTGCGGGAGACTTCTGGAACTTCCGGGAGAGGTGGGATGTCTGCAATAGAGTAGCTCCTTAGCAGCTAGCCAGCTAGTTTAAATAACGTTAGCTATGCTAATGAACGAATGACACCTGTCAAACTCACCTCAACATATCTTTTACAGTCTTAACCCACCATGGGCAATAGAAAAGTCACTGTGGCAAACAGTGCAGCAAGCAACACTGTCATTATTTTTGACCCCTATTAGGCAGGGATACACTTTCGTGTAGTCTGGGGTGACGTACGTTTTATATTTCTTTTTTTTTGGAACACTCTGCCATGGCGCGCTCTCTCTCTCTCTCTCTCTCTCTCTCTCTCCCTCGGGCGCACGCTCTCTCGCTCTCACTCTCTCTCTCACTCTCTCTCTCGCTCTCTCTCTCGCTCTTGCTCTCTCACTCTCTCACTCACTTGCTCTCAAAAAAATTGATTTCCGTGATTTGCAGGCATTAGGGAGCAGCTATCAATATGCAGGAGACTCCCGGAACTTCCGGGAGAGGTGGGGTGTCTGCATCTCTGAGGATCGATCCTGTGCCCAACATATTGATGCAGCTACAGCAGGCATGACAGTGCCTGTATTTCATTTAGAGTTTGAGGAGATTTGGTATGTCACCAAAAACACTCGCAACTTTCTACAAACGTATCATGGAGAGCATTCTAATTGACTACATCACCATCTAGTATACAGGGGGGAGGGGTGGCTACTGCAGCAGAAAGTTGTGAACTCAGTCAGCTCCATCATGGGCACTAGCCTCCCCATCATCCAGGACAGCCTGAAGGAGCGATACCTCAAAAAGGTGGCATCCATCATCAAGGACCCCCAAACACCCGGGACATGCCCTCTTCTCATTGCTACCATCAAGGAGGAGGTACAGGAGCCTGAAGGCACAAACTCAATGATTCAGGAACAGCTTCTTCACCTCTGCCATCTGATTTCTGACTGAATGGATATTGAACCCATGAACACTATCTCACTACTTTTTTATTTCTACTTTTGCACTACTTATTTAATTTAACTATTTAATGATATACACATACTGTAATTTACAGTTTCAGTGGGCACGTGGCCAACTGGTTAAGGCATTCGACTAGCGATCTGAAGGTCGTGAGTTCGAGCCCCAGCCGAGGCAACGTGTTGTGTCCTTGAGCAAGGCACTTAACCACACATTGCTCTGTGCCAAGCTGTATGGGTCCTAATGCCCTTCCCTTGGACAACATCGGTGTCGTGGAGAGGGGAGACTTGCAGCATGGGCAACTGCCGATCTTCCATACAACCTTGCCCAGGCCTGCGTCCTGGAGAGCGAAGACTTTCCAGACGCAGATCCATGGTCTCACAAGACTAATGGATGCCTTTAATTTGCAACTTCTATTGTTATGTATTGCAATGTACTGCTGCCACTTAACAAATTTCACGACATATGCCAGTGATATTAAATCTGATTCTGATTCTGATCCTGACATTCAGCACTGATATTAAGAGCAGCATCTCACTGCTTTCACAGAGCAAATTGGTCAACGTCATCCAAACTAAGTACAAACTGTTTCACATGAAAGTGCCAATATGTTTACAATATCTGCATCTGTGCATGAATTTCGATTCAATGAACTGCCGATTTGGCGACTATGCTCACACATCACTCACCAATAGTTCAGAAGATATAGGAGCAGAATTAGGCCATTCGGCCCATCGAGCCTGCTGTGCTATTCCATCGTGGCTGACTTATTACCCCTCTCAAACCTATTCTCCTGCCTTCTCCCCATAATCATTGATGCTCTTACTAATAAAGAATCTATCAAGCACCTCTTTAAATATAACCATAGACTTAACCTTCATATTGGTCTGTGACAATGAATTCCACAGATTCACCACTTTCTTCATGGAATTCAATGGAACTACAGGAAGTTGCAACAATTCTCAATGCTAAAGTTTGGGAGCTCACTTGAAGATCATGCACTTTTCTGTAATTGGTACTGGGAGCTCATCTCCCTGGATTTCTATGGAGGGGAATGGTTTTGAGGGAATTCATATACACTGTTGATATTTTTAATTTTTTTTATTTATTTGAAAATATAAAAAAATGTTTTCTTCATCTTTAGAAGGTTTAAATATGGTTTTACCAACTGTGAATTAAGGGCTTAACACTGGTTCATTCACAACTCACGAGGAAGCCAAAGGATGAGATGATTGAGCTAGAACCAAAATGAGCCTGACAGAAGCTTCCAGAAATGTTGTGCACGCTCTTGAGCATTCAAACTATGATCACGCTGAAAAAGAATATTTCCACTGCATAATAACCATATGATGGCACTACAGCGATCTTCAGAGATGTGTAATGAATAGCAGGGCTGACAGCAAAGCCTACTGCTTTCAGCTGCAGAGCTATCTGTACAATGCAGAGTATGTAGATGTGACTGGCAGTTAGAAACTCCTGCATTTAGCCACAGAGCTCGGAGCTACCTAACACATAACTTCACAAATATATTAAGAAAATATGCCCCAAGACTTTGCAACTTGAAATCAAAGTATTGAGTACAGGAGATGGCATGTTAGGTTGGAAATGTATAAGATGTTGGTGAGGCATAATTTGGAGTATTGTGTGCAGTTCTGATCATCTGCCTACTGGAAAGATGTAAATAAGGTTGAAAGAACACACAGAAAATTTACAAGGATGTTGCTGTGACTAGGGGGCCTGAATTATAAGGAAAGATGAATTAGGTTACGGATTTGGCAGAGGTATACAAAATTATGAGGGGTATAGATAATATAAGTGCAAACAGGCTTTTTTCACTGAGGTTGGGTGTGACTACAATTAGTGAGTCAATAGTGAAAGGTGAAATATTTAAGGGGAACATGAGGGGAAACTTCTTCCCTCAGAGGTTGGTCAGAGTGTGGAATGAGCTGCCAGTGCAAGTGGTGCATGTGAGCTCAATTTCGGTGTTTAAGAGAAGTTTTGATAGGTACATGAATGGCTGGAGTATGAAGGACTATGGTCCAGATGCAGGTAGATGGAACAAGGCTGTTTAAATGGCGTGGCATGGACTAAATGGGCCGAATGGCCTTTGTCTGTGCTGTACTTTCCTATGACTCTATGACTATGTCTCTCTCAGTAAGCTGAGTCTCAATAAGAGAGTCAGAATCCTTGCTATGCATCCTGATCAGCCTGATTTCCCAAGCCGTCTGATATTCATCCCGATAATTCAACTGAGTCAAAGTAAGGATAGAAGAATATTTTGCTTACCTATCACACCTGGGAAATTTCACAAATCAGAAATAATTTTGGGAAGACTTTTGATCTCACTCATAACTCAACTCTGAACTGATCCATAACCAATGGACTAACTTTGAAGGACTCCACAACTGATCAGAATCAGAATCAGTTTTATTATCACCAGCATGTACGTGAAATTTGTTAACTTAGCAGCAGCAGTTCAATGTAATACATAATCTAGCAGAGAGAAAAAATAGTAATGATAAAAATAAAATAAAACATAACAATAAATAAACAAGTAAATCAATTATGTATATTGAATAGATTTTTTTTTAATGTGCAAAAACAGAAATAGTGTATATTAAAAAAAGTGAGGTAGTGTCCAAGGGTTGAATGTCCATTTAGGAATTGGATGGCAGAGGGGAAGAAGCTGTTCCTGAATCGCTGAGTGTGTGCCTTCAGGCTTCTGTACCTCCTTCCTGATGGTAACGGTGAGAAATTGACAATAAACTGGACTGGTCAAAGAACACTGAGGCTGTCTACAAGAAGGGTCAAAGCCGTCTCTATTTCCTGAGGAGACTGAGGTCCTTTAACATCTGCCGGACGATGCTGAGGGTGTTCTACGAGTCTGTGGTGGCCAGTGCGATCCTGTTTGCTGTTGTGTGCTGGGGCAGCAGGCTGAGGGTAGCAGACACCAACAGAATCAACTAACTCATTCGTAAGGCCAGTGATGTTGTGGGGATGGAACTGGACTCTCTCACGGTGGTGTCTGAAAAGAGGATGCTGTCTAAGTTGCAAGTCATCTTGGTCAATGTCTCCCATCCACTACATAATGTACTGGTTGGGCACAGGAGTACATTCAGCCAGAGACTCATTCCACCGAGATGCAGCACAGAGCCTTATTTCCTTGCATAATTTTCATATTACTATTTAACTATTTATGGTTTTATTACTATTTAATTATTTATGGTGCAACTGTAACGGAAACCAATTCCCCCGGGATCAATAAAGTATGACTATGACTAAGAGGGCATGCCCTGGGTGCTGGAGGTCCTTAACAATGGACACTGCCTTTCTAAGACAAAGCTCCCTGAAGATGTCCTAGGTACTTTGTAGGCCAGTGCCCAAGATGGAGCTGACTAGATTTACAACATTCTGCAGCTTCTTTTGGTCCTGTGCAGAAGCCCTCTGCATATCAGACAGCAATGCAGCCTTTCAGAATGCTCTCCACAGTACATCTATATAAGTTTTTGAGTGTATTTGTTGACATGCCAAATCTCTTCAAACTCCTAATGAAGTATAGACGCTGTGTTGCCTTCTTTATAACTACATCGATATGTTGGGACCAGGTTAGATCCTCAGAGATCTTGACACCCGGGAATTTGAAACTGCTCACTCTCTCCACTTCTGATCCCTCTATGAGGATTGGTATGTGTTCCGTCGTCTTACCCTTCCTGAAGTCAGCTCTTTCGTCCTCCTGACGTTGAGTGCCAGGTTGTTGCTATGGCACCATTCCACTAGTTGGCATATCTCACTCCTGTACGCCTTCTCGTCACCACCTGAGATTCTACCAACAGTGGTTGTATCGTCAGCAAATTTATGGGTGGTATTTGAGCCATGCCTAGCCACACAATCATGTGTATATAGAGAGTAGAGCAGTGGGCTAAGCACACACCCCTGAGGTGCGCCAGTGTTGATCGTCAGCGAGGAGAATATGTTACATAGAAACAAAGAAACGTAGAAAACCTACAGCAAAATACAGGCCCTTCAGCCCACAAAGCTGTGCCTAACATGTCCCTACCTTAGAACTACCTAGGCTTACCCATAGTCCTCTATTTTTTAAATCTCCATGTACACATCCAGCAGTCTCTTAAAAGACCCTATCATTTCCACCTCCTCCGCCGCCGCCAGCAGCCCATTCCACTCACTCACCATTCTCTGCGTAAAAAACTTACCCCTGACATCTCCTCTGTACCTACTTCCAAGCACCTTAAAACTGTGCCCTCATGTGCTAACAATTTCAGCCCTGGGAAAAAGCCTCTGACTATCCACACGATCAATGCCTCTCATTATCTTATACACCTCTGTCTGGTCACCTCTCATCCTCCGTCTCTCCAAGGAGAAAAGGCCGAGTTCACTCAATTTATTCTCATAAGGCATGCTCCCCAATCAAGGTAACATCCTTGTAAATCTCTGCACCCTTTCCATGGTTTCTACATCCTTCCTACAGTGAGGCAACCAGAATTGAGCATAGTGGGGTCTAGATAGTGTCCTATATAGTTGCAACATTACCTCTCGGCTCTTAAACTCAATCCCACGATTGATGAAGGGCAATGCACCGTATGCCTTCTTAACCACAGAGTCAACCTGCGTAGCAGCTTTGAGTGTCACCAATCCGCACAGATTGTGGTCTTCCAGTTATGAAGTCGAGGATCTAATTGCAGAGGGAGGTACAGAGGCCCAGCTTCTGCAACTTCTCAATCAGGATTGTGGGAATGATGGTACTAAATGCTGAGCTATAGTCGATGAACAGCATCCTGACGTCAGTATTTGTGTTGTCCAGGTGGTTTAAAGCCATGTGGAGAGCCATTGAGATTGCATCTGCTGTTGACCTATTATGGTGACAGGCAAATTGCAATGGGTCCAGGTCCTTGCTGAGGCAAAAGTTCAGTCTAGTCATGACCAACCTCTCAAAGCATTTCATCACTGTCGATGTGAGTGCTACCAGGCGATAGTCATTAAGGCAGCTCACATTATTCTTCTTAGGCACTGAGATAAATGTTGCCTTTTTGAAGGAAGTGGGAACTTCCACACATAGCAGTGAGAGGTTGAAAATGTCCTTGAGTATTCCTGCTAGTTGGTTGGCACAGGTTTTCAGAGCCTTACCAGGTACTCCATCTGGGCCTTCCGCTTTGCAAGGGTGCAGTCTCTTTAATGGCAGCCTAACATCAGCCTCTGAGACAGAGATCACAGGGTCATCAGGTGCAGCAGGGGTCTTCACAGCTGTAGTTGTGTTCTCCCTTTCAAAGCGTGCATAGAAGGCATTGAGTTCAACGGGTAGTGAAGCATCACTGTCATTCATGCTATTGGGTTTCACTTTGTAGATATTATCTATTTACCTATTTGATTGTCTTTTTATTTGCTCAGTTTGTCTTCTTTTGCACGCTGGTTGCTTATAGGCCTTTGAGTGTAGCTTTTCATTGATCCTATTGTACTTCATTGGTTCAGCACAGACTAGGTGGGCCAAAGAGCCTGTTTCTGAACTTTTCTATGACTCTACTTCTTTGTTCTGCTGTGAATGCTGCATGAAATTAAATCTGAAGGTCGTATATGGTGACACATACAGTATGTATTTGGTAATAAACTTACTTTGAACTTGAACTTTTCAGTTCATGGTGGAGCGCAATGCTGAAACTAGCCATCGCATTTTTGGATCGATTCCCTCCACATAACTCTTGTCTCAACTCACGTGTGTCCAAGATGCACTGGACTTCATTGACGGATATTAAGTGAGAAGAGGGTGACGAGTTGGGCCTAGTTGGATTACATTTACGTAGAGACTGATTGGACCCAGCAGGCTCAAAGGCCCCTTACTGTACTGTAACCACTCTGAGATTGTGTAAAATTGCAGGACGTATTAAATGGATCAGTAAAACGCAAAGGCAAAGAACTAAGTAGCAGAGTAAATTTATTATCAAAATATGTATCTGTCACCATACACTACCCTGAGATTCATTTTCTTGTGGGCATTCACAGTAGGTACATAGAAACACAAAAGAATTAATGAAAAATTACACACAAAATAAACAATCAATGTGCAAAAAAGAGAAACTGTGCAAAAACATTTTAAAAAATAAATAAATATTGAGAACGTTAGTTGTAGAGTGGTTCCATAAGGTTGTTACAGCAGGGGAAGGTAATGTATAAGCTCCACTACCTATTAAATGCTCCCAATAGTGTGCATCTCAAATTGCCTCTGACAATCTATTCCAGTTCCTGGTCTTCACGTGTGGCTTAGCTACTAAGCTTGGCGGAACTGTTTCTACTGACGGGAGAACGGGCAAAGGTGGGTTACTGGCATCTTAAAGCCAGTCACTTTGGGCAGATGGGGCTCGTCAGCTGTGGCCAGCAGCTCATCTATAAGAAGGAAAGCTCTGATCTCAAACCTCCATGGTCAACTCTCACCAATGGAAGCCTCAGTTATAGAGTCCTTGAAAGTGAGTCCATAGGTCCTGGAATCAGTTCAGTGTTAAGCAAAGTCATCCATGCTGGTTCAGGAGCCTGTTGGCTGAAGGGTAATAACTATCTACTGTACACAACTCTGGAGAAATCAGTCTGATACAATGGATATGATGGGTAACTGACAAACTTGTGAGTAGACTAGAATGAGTAAGTGTCTAGGCAATTGATACTGAATTAGTAGTGGCCAAGTGGTTAAGGCATTCGACTAGCGATCTGAAGGTCGTGAGTTCGAGCCCCAGCCGAGGCAGCGTGTTGTGTCCTTGAGCAAGGCACTTAATCACACATTGCTCTGCGACAACACTGGTGTCAAGCTGTATGGGTCCTAATGCCCTTCCCTTGGACAACATTGGTGTCATGGAGAGGGGAGACTTGCAGCATGGGCAACTGCTGGTCTTCCATACAACCTTGCCCAGGCCTGCACCCTGGAGAGTGAAGACTTTCCAGCGCAGATCCATGGTCTCGCAAGACTAACGGATGCCTTATTATCATCATCATTATTATTATTATTATAGTAGTCATATATCTGTTCTGTGTGAGAGCCATATTTGCTTGTAATTAGGAGTGGGAGAAGGATCGACATATATGGTACCTTAACTCCCAGGAAACAAAGTTTCCAGGGAACTGGTAGGGTGAGGAGAGACTTATTGGACTCAGATGCAGGTCAGCAGTGTGAAATATACCACATAACCATGTTAGTATGTCAAATTCTGCCTCCAACGTTCATTCCATTGTATTAAACCATCCTGGGATTAATTTCTAAAAACCGCTTTGCCAAAACTTCCTATTGTTGATATATATGCTCTTTGCATAACTTCAAAAATTACAGACAGCTTTAAAGTGTCGGCTTGGCATTGCCTAGGAATTCACTCGCTCACGTCATCGTTTATCACACACTGTCCTCAACTCCCATGGCATTCTGCATTTTCTACCTTCATCTTTTGTGCTCAGATTTAGATTCTGTTTTATTGATCACGTGTACATCGAAACGCACAGTGAAGTGTGTTGCCTGCGTTTACAGCCAGGGATGTGCTGGGGACAGGCTGCAAGTGCTGCCACACATTCTGACGCCCATGTGTATGTTGCTCAAGATTCCCAGCATTTACAGGATGTCTTGTGTCTCTAATACGGCATGCACACAATGCTCGGCTGAACCTCACAGAACTGAGCGAGCAAGAAAAGCAACAGCAAAACAAGCAACACAAACAAAAACGCAGGAGGAACTCAGCAGGCCAGGCAGCATCTATGGAAAAGAGTAAACAGTCAACATTTCAGGCCGAGACCCTTCATCAGGACTGGAAAAAAGAGGAGGAGTCAGAGAAAGGAAGGTGGGGGGGAGGGGAGGAAGAAGTACAAGGTGGTAGGTGATAGATGACACTGGGAGAGGGGAGGGGTGACGTAAAGAGCTGGGAAGTTGATTGGTTAAAGAGATAAAGGGCTGGAGAAGGAGTCATTTGATAGGAGAGGGTAGAAGGTCATGGAAGGAAAGGAAGGCAGAGGAGCACCAGAGGGAGGTGATGGGCAGGTAATGAGATAAGGTGTGTGAGGGAAATGGGAATGGGAAATGGTGAAGAGGAGGGGAGTGCAATTACCAGAAGTTTGAGAAATCGATGTTCATGCCATCAGGTTAGAGGCTACCCAGACAGGAATATAAGGTGTTTCTCCTCCAACCTGAGAGTGTTCTCATTGTGGCAGTAGAGAAAGCCATGGACTGACATGTCAGAATAGAAATGGGAAGTAGAATTGAACTGGGTAGCCACTGGGAGATCCCTCTTTTTCTGGCAGATGGAGAGCAGGTGCTCGGCGAAGTGGTCTCCCAATCTATGTTGGGTCTCATCGGTATACAGGAGGCCACACCGGGAGCACCGGATACAGTACATGACCCCAACAGATTCACAGGTGCAGTGTTTGGGACCCTGAATGGTAGTGAGAGAGGAGGTGTAGGAGCAGGTGTGGCTCTTGCTCCACTTGCAAGGATAAGTACCAGGAGGGAGATCAGTGAGGAAGGACAAGTGGACAAGGGAGTCACGTAGGGAGTGATCACTGTGAAAAACAAAATTCCATCTTCAATGGGAGCCCACCACCAAGCACATCTTTCCCTCTCCCCGCTTTCTGTATTGCACTGTGCTATTGCTGCAAAACAACAAATTTCACAAGACCAGAAGACAAAAGAGCAGGAGTAGGCCATTCGGCCCATTGAGTCTGCTCCACCACTCCACCATGAGCTAAACTATTCTTCCATCTAGTTCCAATTTCCGGCTTTTTCCCCATATCCCTTGATACCCTGACTAATTAGATACCTATTAATCTCCTCCTTAAACACCCTCAATGATCGGACCTCCACAGATGTATGTGGCAACGAATTCTATAAATCCACGACCCTCTGGCTACAAAAATTTCTCCTCATCTCTGTTTTAAATAGGTACCCTCTAATTCTAAGACTGTGGCCTCTTGTCCTGGACTCACCCTCCAAGGGAAACAACCTTTCCACATTTACTCTGTCCAACCCTTTCAACATTCAAAATGTTTCTGAGATCCCCTCTCATTCTTCTGTACTCTAATGAATACAGTCCAAGAGCCGACAAGCGCTCCTCATATGTTAACCCCTGAATTCCAGGAATCATCCTCGTACATCTTCTCTGAACTCTCTTCAACATCTCTCCAAATTTCATGATATACTGTACACTCTTAGGTACATAGGCATAGCTGGGGGGCCAATGACTTTTGCACAGTACTGTATTTGTCAACGTAGAGCGGGGAGTGAGCTTATAAATCTGGCGGGAACAAAGAATGTTTGTAATAGTCAGGGTGGAGCACCGTGAGAGGGGTGTGACACAGGTGGCAGAGAAGAAGTGCCGGGTGGACGGTGGCATGTGGTACAGACACATCCAGCCTTGAGATAACAGGCAAAATCATTTCATTTCAAACAATTGATCATTACAGAGTGTATCTGGTGATTCCCACTCCCTCCCTTCGCCCTTCCCCTTTTCCAATCATGACTCCCCTCTCTCTGCCTCCTTCCCACTCTCGGACCACAGTAGAGACCCATATCAGAATTTTGTGGCAGCAGTACAGTGCAAAACATAAAATTACTACATTACTGTGGAAATGTCTCAGGCACCCTGACTATATACATATATGTGTCTAAGACTTTGCAGAGTGCTGTATATCATTGATAATGCACATGATCCTGATTCTGAATTCTGATTCTGCTGCCGAGCACAGTTTCTTTCACGAGGCTCTGCATGTTCTTCCCATGCTCTGCATGGGAATACCATTGCATGAGATTGGAGGTTGGGGTGTGGGCCTCTCCCATGTAGAATCTGACAAACTGATATTCAAGACAGCCACCTGTCCTCTCAAAGCAACTGAACATTGCAAAATCTAGAGAAACACACACAAAACAGTGGCGGAACTCAGCAGGGCAGGCAGCATCAACGGAAATGAACAAACAGTCAACATTTCAGGCCGAGACCGGTCTTCAGGACTGGAGAGGAAGGGGGAGGATGCCAGAATAAAAAGCTGGTGGAAGGCGATGGGGGATAGTTAGAAGGTGACAGGTGAAGCCAGGTGGGTGGGAAAGATAGTGGAATCAAAGGTTATGGGGATAAGGCAGGAACTGGATACTGATAGAAGATGATCAGCCATGATAACAGTGAATGGTGGTGCTGGCTCGAAGGGTCGAATGGCCTACTCCTGCACCTATTGTCTATTGTCCATAAAGGTCTGGAGAAGAAGGAATCTGATCAGAGAGGAGAGTGGACTATGGGAGAAAGAGAAGAAGGAGGAGCACCAGGGAGAGGTGAGACGAGAGGGGAAATAAATATATTCTTTTCATTACCAGAAGCAGAAATCAATGTTTATGCCATCAGGTTGGAGGTTACTTAAATGGAACACGAAGTGTTGATCCTCCACACTGAGAGTGGTCTCATTGTGACACACGAAGAGACCATGGACTAACATATCAGAACGGAAATGGAGAAAGGAATTAAAATGGTTGGCCACTGGGAAATTCCACTTTTGGCAGATGGAGCAGAGGTGCTTGACAAAGTAGTCCCCCAGTTTACATCAGGTCTCACCAACGTAGAGGGGGCCGCATCAAAATCATCGGATACAATAGACAACCCCAACAGTTTTGCAGGTGAAGTTTTGCCTCATCTGGAAGAACTGTTGGAGCTCTGAATGAAGGGAAGGGAGGAGGTGAATGAGCAGGTGTGGAATTTCTGTTTCTTCCTGGATATATACCAGCATGGACGAATGGACAAGGGAATCACTGAGGGAAAGATCCTTGCAGAAAGCGGAGAATGGGGTGGGGGGGTGGGGAAGGACAAGATGTGTTTGGTGGTAGGATATGTTGAAGATACTTATGTCAGGATGCTGTTCATTGACTATAGCTCAGGATTTAACACCATCATTCCCACAATCCTGATTGAGAAGTTACAGAACCTGGGCCTCCGTACCTCCCTCTGCAATTGGATCCTCAACTTCCTAACCAGAAGACCACAATCTGTGGGGACTGGTGATAACATCTTCTCTTCACTGATGATCAATACTGGTGCACCTCAGGGGTGTGTGCTTAGCCCACTGCTCTACTTTCTCTGTAGCCACGACTGTGTGGCTAGGCATAGCTCAAATACCATCTATAAATTTGCTGATGATACAACCATTGTTGGTAGCATCTCAGATGGAGAGGAAAGGGCGTACAGGAGTGAGACATGCCAACTAGTGGAGTGGTGTCAAGCACCAACCTTACACTCAACATCTGTAAGACAAAAGAGCTGATGGTGGACTTCAGGAAGGGTAAGATGAAGGAACACACACCAATCCTCATAGAGGGATCAGAAGTGGAGAGAATGAACAGTTTCAAGTTACTGGGTATCAAGATCTCTGAGGACCTAACCTGGTCCCAACATTTCGATGCAGTTATAAAGGAGGCAAGACAGCAGCTGTATTTCATTAGGAGTTTGAAGAGATTTGGTATGTCAACAAATACACTCAAAAACTTCTATACTACGGAGGGCATTCTGACAGACTTCATCACTGTCTGGTATGGGGGTGGGGGGCTACTGCACAGGACTGAAAGAAGCTGCAGAGGATTGTAAATTTAGTTGACTCCATCTTGGGTACTGGCCTACAAAGCACGCAGGACATCTTCAAGGAGCGATGTCTCAGAAAGGCAGCGTCCATTATTAAGGACCCCCATCACCCAGGGATGCCCTTTTCTCACTGTTACCATCAGGTAGGAGGTACAGAAGCCTGAAGGCACACACTCAGTGATTCAGGAACAGCTTCTTCCCCTCTGCCATACGATTCCTAAATGGACATTGAACTTGTGAATACTACCTCACTTTTTTAATATACAAATATACAATTGCACGATCTTAATCTATTCAATACACATATAGTCTAAATCGATTTACTTATTTATTTAGAATTATTGTTTTTTTTCTTTTATCTTACGTATTGCATTGAACTGCTGCTGCTAAGTTAACCAATTTCGAGCCGGCTGGTGGCGCAACGACATCAGCGCCAGACCTGGGAGCGGAGGTTCCCGGGTTCGAAACTAGTTGGGTCCACCCCCCAGTACGCTTTCCATCCGTGCCGGGTTGAGTGTCGAGATCGCAACTCGACCTCGTAGAATAAAGGGGAAATACTGCGAAAATGTCTGTTTGAGGAGTGACGCACCACCCAGTCTCTCTCTCGCTCCGCGCCTTGTAAAAGCCATGAAAAAGACAATTACGGATGCACGCACGGACACGCAGACGCACACACACAGGCACACACCAAAAAAAAAAGTTAACTAATTTCAGGACACATGTCAGTGATAATAAACCTAATTCTGATTCTGAGATGGCAAAAGTTGTGGAGAATGATATGTTGGATGTGGAGGCTCACAGCGTGGCTGGCGAGGACAGGAACTCTCTTCGGATGTCTGGGAAATGGAGGAGATGTGGGTGTGAGTAGCATCAATGGTGGACGAAGGGAAACCCCAATCTTTGAAGAAGGAGGACATCTCTCATGTTCTAGAAAGGAAAGCTTCAGCCTGGGAACAAATGTAGCGGACACGAAGGAACTCAGAAAAGTGAACAGCATTCTTGCAGGAGACAAGGTAAAAAGATGTATATTCAAGATAGCAATGGGTTTCAAGCAACATACATCAAAGTTGCTGGTGAACGCAGCAGGCCAGGCAGCATCTATAGGAAGAAGCGCAGTCGACGTTTCAGGCCGAGACCCTTCGTCAGGACTAACTGAAGGAAGAGTGAGTAAGGGATTTGAAAGCTGGAGGGGGAGGGGAGATGTTCAAATCCCTTACTCACTCTTCCTTCAGTTAGTCCTGACGAAGGGTCTCGGCCTGAAACGTCGACTGCGCTTCTTCCTATAGATGCTGCCTGGCCTGCTGCGTTCACCAGCAACTTTGATGTATGTTGCTTGAATTTCCAGCATCTGCAGAATTCCTGTTGTTAGCAATGGGTTTCGGCAGGTTTATAAACGATGTTCAACAGTTTGTCTCCAGAGATGGAGTCAGAGAGATCAAGAAAGGGAAAAATGGTGTCAGAAATTGACCGAGTGAACTTAAGGATTGAAGTTGGAGGTAAGGTTGATAAAATTGATTGACCTCAGCATGGGTGCAAGAAGCAGCACAAATGTAGTCATCAGTGTAGCATAGCAAGAGCTGGGGAGCTTTACTAGGGAAGGCTTGGAACATGGACTGTTCTCCATAGCCAGGAAAAGGAAGTCATAGCTGAGGCCCATGCAGGTGCCCATGGTTACCCCTATTTTATCCTCTTTTCCTCTCCCTCTCCTCTTCTTCTATTCTCCATCCTGGCATCTTCCCTCTTCTCACCTGCCTATCACATCCACTTGGGTCCTCTCTTTCTTCCATGGTCCACTCTCCTCTCTTTCTCCAGCGCTTGACCTTTTCCACTCACCTGGCTTCTCCTATCACCTTCTAACTATCTTCCTTTCTCTCTCCCCACATTTTTATTCCAGAATCTTCCATCTTTCTTTCCAGTCCTCAAGAAGGGTCTCAGCCCAGAGCGTTCACTGTTTTTTCATTTCCATCAATGCTGCCTGACCTTCTGTGTTCCTCCAGCATTGTATGTGTGTTGCTCTGGATTTCCAGCATCTGCAGAGTCTTTTGTGTTTATGATTGCTGAGTGCATTTGGCATTTCCAAAACAAATATGATTTTTTTTTAATTTAAACATTCGAAATATGAAATAAACACTTTCTTAACTTTCAAACAATTTCAAAAAAATAAAAAATGCAAATTCCCTCAAAACCATTCTCTTCCACTGAAATCTATGGAGATGAATTCCTAGTACCAATTACAGCATAGTGGAAGATCTTCATGTGAGCTCCCAAACATAAGCATTGAGAATTGATGCAACTTCCTGTTGTTCCACTGAATTCCATGAAGAGCGTGGTAAATCTGTGGAAATCATTACCATGGACAGCTGTGGAGGCCAAGTCTTTGGATATATTTAAAACAGAGCTTGATAGGCTCTTGATTAGTAAGAGTATCAAGGTTTACGGGGAAAAAAACCAGGAGAATGGATTTGAGAAGGATACTAAATCAGCCATGATGGAATGGCGGAGTAGACTCAATGGGCCAAATGGCCTAATTCTGCTCCTATGTCTTCAAGTCTTATGGTGACTTATGTTTAAGCATAGCTGCCAAGTTGGTAGTTCATTAATTCCAAATTCATGCACAGATGCAGAAATTGTAAACATGCTGGCACTTACATGTGGAAATTCCAGCAGTTTGTACTTAGATGCAAAGTCTGGAGAATGTTGAGCAATTCGCTCTGTGGAAGCATTGAGATGTTGCTCTTATCATTAGCACGAGTGCTAAATGTGGGGCATTACTGCTTAGCTTGCTTGTATAAGGTAGCTGTACACAAATTGGTCACCACAATTTTAATATCAAAGCGGAGATTGCATTTCAAAAGTGCTTTGTCAATGAAAAATTAATGAAACTAATAAATGTTTTCCAATTTTAAAGACGAAACCTGGTGTGGTTGTCTATCCAGCCATATGATGGCAGAATTGTTGGTTGGCAGAGGACTCTATTGAACAGACACTCAGATACTCAATGACATCAAGCATTAGAAAGTGGAAGTTCACATCAAACACTATTGTCACAACTTTCCTCTAGAGCAACAATTGGTGTTAAACACACTATTATTCTCAGAATCCAGCACATCCACTCAGATGACGTAAACGTATCATTGGGAGGTCCATAGGCTACAACCTGGATTTTTCCCTTCCATAATGTCTTTGGTGTTTAGGACAGTGCCAAAACATTTCTATTCCCATTTCACTTCTACCAGACCTTACAAAAGGTCCCCGAGAGCACTTTAGGATTAACAGCTCAGTTTCCACAGCTTTTCATCATATTGTTTAAGGTCAACCTGGCTTTTGCTTGATTTTTCTCTCTTTGAGCAGCCCAATGATTCCTTAGGATCAATGTAGGCTGTGCTGAATGCTTCAGGTGGGCTCAAGCATGCCACAGTGGTCTAAGGAGTAGACTGAGGTTTCCATTTGTCAGGGTCGATATAGGACTGCTGTAGGGACTCCATCACTGGACTTTTCTCTCCAGGTTTACGTCTAAAGAACTGGACCAGATTAAGTCTAGTTCTGTCCTTTAACCTTTCCAAGTACCCATCTTTGATCTCCTCTGTAGTCCCTCGCCAGGACTGTTTGTCCAGGAGTGAAACATCAAACCTCCTTGTTTGAGGAGCATTTTAATTTATCTCAGCTGTTTATCCTAATTTAAGACATTGTGCACCAAAAACTGTACTGCTGTATGTTCTATATTTATAAAAATAAATTTTCAAGATTATGGAAGTTGTGAATAGTCAGTAAAATTTATCAGACATTTGAAAATATAAATATACAGTGGATTCGGTTAATTGGGACACATCAGGATGAGTAAATTTTGGCACAATTAAGTGGCTGCCCTAATTAGCTGAAGTTTCATGGAAATATTTAAAAAGGTATAAAAAAAACAAACTATTGTTTAACTGGGTAACAAATTCTGTAATTAAATGAAACACAGAATAAATTAGAACACTATCAAAACAACTACAGTACTATAAGTCTGTGTATTAGTTCCTAATAATTATCAATGGAGGAATTTATTCAGGGTACACTGCTGTGTTCTGTTGATTGACTGTAAATGAACAAAATCCATGCTGACACCTCGTGCAGGTAGTGGACTGCCTTCAAACAGTGCTTTTGATGAATGCATCCTCCAAATCTTTATTTTCATTGTAACGTTCAAGATGATTGTCAATACCTTCAAATTCTTCATAGTTCCTAACTTGTTGAAGTAGTGAAATAATTTCATTTTCATTCCCGGCCATTTCTGGCATCCCCAAACCTGAATGCTTGAAACCACAGTGAGCAAAATGGTTCTGATTTGTCTTTCTATTTATACTTGCCTACCATCAGTGACAAAAATCAAAACAAATAGCTTTTTGTGCACAAACACGCAAATGATGCTATTTAAATACTGTTTGCTCTAATCGTGATGTAATGTCTAACGGCTACACAAGTTCATACAACTTACACTAGCTACAAACTGTTCGGCAGCAGTCTCCTGTCCTAATTAAACAACATTGTGAACCAAATAAATGAAGGGAATCCCAGCTATTGTCTTGGTTTGTTTGCTCTTTAAGAGTTGTCCCAAACAAGCAGCTGTCCCGATTAACCAATGGGCCAATTAACTGGAACCTATGATAATTAAATAGAAAATTACTGAATGAATCAGTTGTGTTGTTCGGCATGTCTCATAGATAAATTCTAGGGTAGGTGTTATGTTTTGTAACTTCCTAACATTAAACTAATTCAAAGTTCGGAATGTGAGTCTAACTACATGTTTACTTTTAGCGAGGCGTGCACGTATTACATGGTAGCATAATGGCATATGCAATTCACATAGAAACATAGAAAACCTACAGCACAATACAGGCCCTTCGGCCCACAAAGTTGTGCCGAACATGTCCTTACCTTAGAAATTACCTAGGGTTACCCATAGTCCTCTATTTTTCTGAGCTCCGTATACCTGTCCAGGATTCTCTTAAAAGACCTTATCGTATCCGCATTCACCACCGTTGCCAGCAGCCCATTCCATGCATTCGCCATTCTCTGCGTAAAAAACTTACCCCTGACATCTCCTCTGTAACTTCTTCTAAGCACCTTAAAACTGTGCCCTCTCATGCTACCTATTTCAGCCCTGGGGAAAAGCCTCTAACTATCCACACGATCAATGCCTCTCATCATCTTATACACCTCTATCAGGTCACCTGTCATCCTCCGTCGCTCCATGGAGACAAAGCCGAGTTCACTCAACCTATTCTCATACAGCATGCTCCCCAATCCAGGCAACATCTTTGTAAATCTCCTCTGCACCCTTTCTATGGTTTCCACATCCTTCCTGTAGTGAGGCGACCAGAACTGAGCACAGTACTCCAAGTGGGGTCTGACCAGGGTCCTATATAGCTGCAACATTACCTCTCAGCTCTTAAACTCAATCCCACGATTGGTGAAGGCCAATACACCGTAAACCTTCTTAACCACAAACTCAACCTACAGCAGCTGCTTTGAGTGTCGTATGGACTTGGACCCCAAGATCCCTCTGATCCTCCACATTGCCAGGAGTCTTGCCATTAATACTATATTCTGTCATCATATTTGACCTACCAAAATGAACCAACTCACATTTATCTGGGTAATTATCTGGGAATTATTTAAATCAGCAAGAATGCTTAATCAAACAATATATACAAGATTACCCAAATAGTTCCAAAATACTAAATACACAACAGTTGGAAGTGTACAGAAACATTTCACATTTACGTTCATTCAGTACCCCTTTGATCAGTGAGTACGCTATACCCAACATATAAGTGAACTTTCCCATTCTCCATTTAAATGTAACTGTGGAGAGTTCAGAAGTTTTAGCCAATTTATTCTCTAAGAACAGAGATCTATTAATGCCCTTATTATAATCCATATAAAATTTCAAGCTGTTATTGTTTGCTACCTGTTTGACCTTATCTCAAACAAGTTAGTCACTGCAATTTTCATCTTACATTGGTGGTCACACTTCAAAAATGTTACCTGGTCAATGGGAAAATTAATAAAATGAACAAAACGTTTTAAACACAAGAAAGACTACAAATGCAGGAAATCCAAAACAATGCACACAAGGTGCTGGGAGAACTCATTAGGTCAGGCTGCACCTATGGAAATGAATAAGCAGTCAACGTTTCGGGCCAAGACCCTTCTTCAGGACCCAGTGTACAAAATGTTTTGTACTGTGAATGTATAAATTCAGTTGCTTATTTTTAATTTTTGTATATAAATCTGAGATTTTCGTCAAATAGTCAACGTCAACTGAAGCAAGATGTTTTGAGCCTATCATATTTTCTAAATTTTGGGTTATATAAGATTTTGAATAACATATTTGTCTTCTTTTTCAAAGGATTACATGTAAAAAGGAGAATTTCAAGGACAATTTTGTTGCTGGTCTTTGTGTGTATCACATAAGAAAAACAAATTAACAAGTCATCTTAGAACTTGTAAGCATTCATTAGCACTGACAGATGCAAGTGTAATAATGCTACCCAGCACAGATGAATTTCATTACTCTCTACTCCAACCAAAGGCTTGAAGTCATGGCAAGTTAAGCTGAAGATTCTCAAGATTCCCCACAACATAGCAGTAATGCTTTAGAGAGTTTCTGCAGCTTGTTATGAGGGATGCCATGGATGGTTGTTGTCGTATATATTTCCATTTAGTCGGAATACTTGGCACACTCCAATGGTAAACAGAGGGCTAGGTAGGCATGGATGGAATTACCCCATTACACTGAGAGCACGCAATGTAAACATTCCCACCTTTTGTATTTGTCTAGTTCGATTATCAATAGCATATTTATTTCACTTGACATAACCGTTTTTTAATTTGTTAATTATTTTGGATTTAAAGTATGCAATCATTTAATGCCCCACTTAAAGTATTGGGATGCTTGACAAATTTAAAATTGCAAAAATGGAAGCATAACTGGGTGAGAATTGAAAATATTTTAAAGTGATTCCTTCTTGTTATTACCTAATAAATCAAATACCTTTTTATTCTTTCAATGCTGTTGTAGAATTCCAGATATCTTACTAGTCAGGTATGCTAAGTATTTTAATAAGTCATAATAAAAGCTAACGATGCATTCACTGCCAATAATGTTAAGCTACTTTCATCCATATGTATGTATTAAATTTAATTAATTCTAAGAATGTCACCACAAATAGCATAGAAAATAATACAGGCAGTAAATAAAATGATTGATTAAATCTCTCTTGATTTTGCTCTGTTTATTACTTTAAACAGAAATTTTATTTCAAATGTTTAACATGTCTGGCAAAGAAGTGAAATTCAAAGAACGTAATTGAAAAGTGCGCACTATAGCAGAGCCTTTTGTATTCTTGTTATGTCCCAAGCAATTTCTGACGGTGAATTGCTTCTGCACCATAGCTCTGATGGAAGCAGCAGTTTATAGGAAATCCATTCTCAATTCACTATTGTTCCCCGTCCTCCCATCCTGTAGGAAGCTATATGTCACGGCTTCTCCATATCCACTCAAAGAAGCAGACCGTAAGCCCAAACCTTATCTGGGAAGCAGCAATACTCAGCAAAATATTCCCCACACTTCTAGGATATTTTTCAAATGTTGATCATGAGCATTCATCATGAAAAAAAAATCCCAAGTTTTTAGAAATCTCCTACATTTTGCTAATTTGAAAATAAGAATGTTAAAAATTACTGGGCACTGATGTCACAAAAAAAACAAATTTCGTGACATACATGAGTGATGATAAACCTGATTCTGATGTGCGTCTCTATTGTGGACTGAAAGTGGGAAGGGAGCAGGGAGACAGGGAGAGGGCAATCATGGTTGGGAAAAGGAGAAGGGAGAGGGGAGGGAGCAGGAGGTACCAGAGATAAATTCTGTAATAATCAATGAACCAGCTGTTTGGAATCAAGTTACCTTGCCTGGTGTCTCAGGGCTGGGTATGTCTGCACCCATGCTCCCCACACCCCCTGTTCCATCACTCCTTCTCTGCCAGCTTTATCCTCGCCATTCCCAGCATCCTTTATTCCCACCACATTTACAAACTCGTTCTCTGTTCCATGTTGACAAATACAGTACTGTGCAAATGTTTGAGGCATCCTAGTTATATATATAAAACCTGCTGAGGGTTCTCTATTTTCATTTTAGTCACAAATCAGAATATCTAATTTTATGGTGATAAATCTTTATGCATCAAAAATAACTTTCCCATTGCTTCATAAATATATTTTTTCCTTATAATAATAATGAGCTATAATCAATGTATCCACTCTTCAATGACTTTTATTAAAGAATCAATAATTTGCAGTGGAGAGAGGCACCATATGTTTTTTTTCATTAGAGATGAATTTATTCCTGAGAAAAATGTCTCAATTTCAATGTCAGTCATGTTCAATTATTTAAAATTTCTGAATTTTGTCAGACGCATTTCAGATGTTTTACATGCACACTAATGTTCTTCAAACCTTCCACAACCACCAAGTGTGTTAGGGGTGGTGCCCTTGGCTGAGAGGTCAGACCAGGTGTCCCTCCAGCTCTTCATATTGGCACATTCATTTCTACACACAATTACTCAAAAATTGTTGTCACCATTTTCCCTAACCCCACAACAATGAACAATGAACAAAAATGAACAGGTTATTTCTGTTATCACTGCCACATGCATGCCCCTACTTTATCCATAAAATGCATCTAAATTTTAACAACCGAAAATTGTCCTCAATCACATGTACTATGCATGGATAGAGTAGAGAACCTATCACAGAGTCATGCAGTATACAAACAGTCCTTTCAGCCTATCTTCACTCAACTTCACTTGTCCCATCTCTGAACTGTTCTCATAACTTATGGACCCTTCATCTCAAATTCTCAATATTTATTGTTTTTTATTGATTTAAAATTTTTTAATTCTTTTTTCTCAGCTCAAACGGGTAAATCCTGAGATACAAGCATAGCCGAGCATTCTCATTTCTCAATTGCTAGGAACTTTCAGACAATTCTAGTGATGTTTGATATTGTGGCTTTCTGAAGATTTACATAGATATTGCTTGTAGTCTTAATTGTTTATGCAATTGTGTAATGCCTTTGAGATTACACCAGTTGTAGATATTACTATTGGGACAATGTATACCCTATTCATGTTCCAAAGTCTTTCAATTTCATCTTTTAATTCAGCATATTTCTGGTGTTGTTCACTTATTGATATCTGTACATTGTGTGTGTTTGTAATGGCTGTATATCTATTGGCTATATCTATTGTTCTTACTTGTTTATCTTGTATTATTATATCCGAACAGTTCTTACGGATTGTCCTATCTGTAATAACTGATTGGTCATAATACAATTTGTGCTATTCTAACTCTACAACTGGATCAAGCTTGTATTTATAGCAAGGTGCGATTTAATTTATGAATTTGTATTTTAAAGCAAGCTTTCGATGAATGGTGTTTGCCACTTGATTGTGCCTGTGTAAGTAATCAGATTGTGTTAAACTGCTACAGGATCCTGTAAAGTGCTGGATTGTTTCTGGTTTCTCTTGGCATTACCTACATTTAACATCTTAAATTTGTTGGTCTTTAATATGTATTTTTGACAATTTTTTTGTAATAACCACCTAGTCCTGAACTCCCACAAGGAACCTCTCTGTTTTCTTTTTGTACTTGCTGTTTGTATTTGCACAGTTAGTTGTCTTTTGCACATTGATTGTTTGTTTGTCATGTTGCAGGCTGTCTTTCATTGGTTCTATTGTGTTGCTTGTGTTTACTGTGAATTCCCACAGGAAAATAAATGTCAGGGTTGTGCATGGTGACATATATATATGAACTTTGATAATAAATTTACTTTGAACTTTGAATCATATGTATGTCTTGTACCTATCTATACTAGCCTTTGGTCCATGGACTTCTATGTGTTTTATGTCTCTCCTGAAATTTAACTCAAGAGATTTCAGAATCAGAATCAGAATCAGGTGTATTATCACTAATATATATCATGAAATTTGTCATTTTGTGGCAACTTCAAGACAATTTAATTTTAGACCCATAGGAACACCACGCAGAGCAACTATATCATATATATTTGACACATTTGGCACATATCAATGTAGTTATAAACATAGAAACATAGAAACATAGAAAATAGGTGCAGGAGTAGGCCATTCGGCCCTTTGAGCCTGCACCGCCATTTATTATGATCATGGCTGATCATCCAACTCAGAACCCCGGCCCAGCCTTCCCTCCATACCCCCTGACCCCCGTAGACACAAGGGCCATATCTAACTCCCTCTTAAATATAGCCAATGAACTGGCCTCAACAGTTTCCTGTAGCAGGGAATTCCACAGATTCACCACTCTCTGTGTGAAGAAGTTTTTCCTAATCTCGGTCCTAAAAGGCTTCCCCTTTATCCTCAAACTGTGACCCCTCGTTCTGAACCTCCCCAACATCGGGAACAATCTTCCTGCATCTAGCCTGTCCAATCCCTTTAGGATTTTATATGTTTCAATCAGATCCCCCCTCAATCTTCTAAATTCCAACGAGTACAAGCCCAGTTCATCCAGTCTTTCTTCATATGAAAGTCCTGCCATCCCAGGAATCAATCTGGTGAACCTTCTTTGTACTCCCTCTATGGCAAAGATGTCTTTCCTCAGATTAGGGGAAGAAGGCAAGACAGCGGCTATACTTCATTAGGAGTTTGAATAGATTTGGCACACCAACAAATACACTCAAAAACTTCTATAATTGTACCGTGGAGAGCATTCTGACAGGCTGCATCACTGACTGGTATGGAGGGGCTATTGGACAAGGCTGAAAGAAGCTGAAGAAGGTTGTAAGTCTAGTCAGCTCCTTCTTGGGTACCCAGGACATCTTTAGGTAGCAGTGTCTCAGAAAGGCAGCGTCCATTATTAAGGACCTCCAGCACCCAGGACATGCCCTTTTCTCACTGCTACCATCAGGTAGGAGGTACAGAAGCCAGAAGGCACACACTCAGCGATTCAGGAACAGTTTCTCCCCCTCTGCCATCCTAAATGGACATTGAACCCTTGAACACTACCTCACTTTTTTAAAATATATATTATTTCTGTTTTTTGCATGAATTTTAATCTATTCAATATATGTACACTGTAATTGATTTACTTATTTATTTATTAGTACTATTATTATTATTTTTTCTACATTATGTATTGCATTGAACTGCTGTGGCTAAGTTGACCAATTTCACGTCACAGGCCGGTGATAACAAATCTTATTCTGATTCTGATTCTGATTCAGCAGAAGCATCAATTCCAAAGACTCTAAGTAAATTAACGATTCATTGACTGTAAACACTTCAGAACAACCTAAAACTTATGCCAGATGATAGATAAATGTTGCTTTCTGCCAGAAATTACAATACTATGACTACCTTATAAACATCAATATCATAATTAATATTAATGTGAACAATTAAAAATCAGCAATAATAGTCATTTCAGGCAGAGTCATGGACAAAACTGCCAAATTTCCCTTTCTTCTGACTTTTCCTCTGCAAAACTCTCCAGGACTCTCCAGAAGTAGAAACTCCAAGTCACCACGTCTAGTTTTCTTGATTGCTCACGCTAGAGAGTTTGAGTAAAATCATTGATAATCATAGTTAGAGTTGATGCATTGAACTATATGTGTCACGGTGTGTGCTGGCAACGACTGCACCCAAGTGCAGAGGAATAACAAATTGCCATGTAGAGACAGAAACAAGAGTTTATACATAGGGATTCCAACCGTGGCTTGACCACAAGACAAAATGTTCTCAAAACAAAAGATCTCACAATAAGTGCTAATCAGGAGTCCACTTTAAGTAATCACAGAACATCCAAAACCCATGCCAGTCAAAATAATCTTGACAAGACTAAACAAAAGGCACAAGGACTTAATGAGTGTCGTTAAGACAGCAATTAACAAATACAGCTGCTCTAGAAACATGGGAGCACAACACTTTACAATTAGCCGCACAGGCCCAAAGGTCTCATGACAGTATGACAACAGAACGGTCACAATGATAACTGACTACAGTGTGGATTATTGTTAATTAATCAACTGGCCATAGGGCCATATGACATAGAAGCTGTTCACAGATTTAGGTGGCAGACAGCTAAACGCTCTGCCAGGGCCGACTGCCTGCCCCGCTTCCGGGGATACGTTCGTTCCCGGAGTTCCTTGGAGAGGGAGCATGATGGGTACAGTCGGGGATTTTCGAGAACAGTGGGCCCCTCAGGGAGTTGGCTGTTTTATAGATAGTAAGAATCATATTTTAATTTAAATTAGTTTACTTTCTTGTAAAAACTTGGTGTTTGTATTATGTGTGTTTTGTGTGATTAAGCTTCCATAGTTTTGTTTAAAAAAAGGCATAGAAGCAGAAATGGGCCT
Organism: Mobula hypostoma; assembly: GCF_963921235.1. NCBI lineage: Eukaryota > Metazoa > Chordata > Chondrichthyes > Myliobatiformes > Myliobatidae > Mobula > Mobula hypostoma. The sequence goes on from NC_086098.1 coordinate 17,453,939, forward strand.
TTAGGCCATTGAATCTGCTCCACGATTCAATCATGACTGACTTATTCTCCCTCTCAATCCCATTCTCCTGGCTTTTCTCTGTAAACTTTGGAGTCCTGACTAAACAAGCAGCAATCAACTTCTGTTTTGAATATACCCAATGACTTGGCCTCCACAGACCTACATACAAGTAGTTTGATGAATAATGTGTCACTTAAGATATGATAAATATATATATGAAGAAATTTTACCCTGGTGAATCACAGAAACAAACAAAATTGTATGTTAACTAATATTGTATTGTTTGAATATTCTGTGTGAATTAAATTAAGGGATACAATTCAGAAGAGTATAAAGCCTGATAATTGGAATGCTAAATACACACTGCATACAATGCTAACACTATAACAGGGCAAAAAAATCCCTGAATTGGTAAAGCCTGGTGAAATCTAGCAGCAAGGTATTTTGCACACTGATTAATGTGATAAAATATTATCTCTGTGGTTCTTGTCAGAACCTGCAAGCCAGTTTCTCAGATGCCTCTTCATTGCCACTCTCTCTGTCGTAATGGCAGCCTTTGAAAGAAGTACAGAGCAGGAAGGATACACCCTCACTGGCTTCCCTCCTACCCTTCCTCTTCTCATCACCTGCCTCTGGTGTCCCTTTCCTTCCCTTTCTCCCATGGCCCATTCCTATCAGATGCCTTCTTCCTCAGCCCTTTACCTCTTCCACCCATCACCTCCCAGCTTCACTTATCACCTTCCAACTTGTTCTCTCTCCCCTCCCCTCCACCTTACTATTCTGGCTTCTACCCCCTTATTTCCAGTCCCAACGCGGGGTCTTGCTCTGAAAATATCAACTCTTAAGAATACAGGTCTTATTTTTTACAGCCCATGCACCCCCAACCTTCAGGAAGTACCACTCAGGGACTAGTGCCAACATTATTTTGTGAATCTATTGTTTACTTATAGAGATACAGCATAGAATAGGCCCTTCTGGCCCTTTGAGCCAAACTGCAACCCTGGCCTAATCACAGGACAACTTACAATGACCAGTTAACCTATCGATCGGTACGTCTTTGGACTGTGGGTGGAAACTAGAGTTTTGGCCAGTATTGGAGGAGACCCATGCAGTCACATGGAAAATGTACAATTCCTTAGCAACAGAAATTGAACACAGGTCGGCTGTACTGTAAAGTGTTGTGCTAACCACTACGTTACCTTGCCACCAACTCTATTAGACACTAGACACTAGAACACCACAGCACAGTACAGGCCCTTCGGCCCTCGATGTTGTACTCACCCATACATTCCTTAAAAAAAAATGTACTAAACCCACACTACCCCGTAACCCTCTATTTTTCTTTCATCCATGTGCCTGTCCAAGAGGCTTTTAAATACCCCTAATGTTTTAGCCTCCACCACCATCTCTGGCAAGTCATTCCAGGCACCCACAACTCTCTGTGTAAAAAAACTTACCCATGATGTGCTATCATTACCAAATGTGCTGAGCATTTTTTCTCCAATCCTGCCGAACGGTTTTGGCCAGTATTGTCAACGGTACTTTTTTCCATAGATGCTGCCTGGCCTGCTGAGTTCCTCCAGTATTTTATGCGTGTTGCTTAAATGTGCTATGTGCTGTCTGTGACTGTGTTTTGCACCTAGGCCCCAGAAGATCATTGTTTTGTTAACTGAATACACACGTATCACTGAATGACAATTAAATTTGAACTCGAACCGATAGAATGGTGGCCGTAAACAAATATTCCAGTCAGAATCTCACTAATGCCTTGTTCAATTGCAACAGGACATCTCAACCCTTGTACCCAGTGCCCCATCTGATGAAGGCAAGAATGCCATGTACCAAATGCTGGAGGAACTCAGCACGTCAGGCAATGCCGATGGAAATGAATAGACAGCTGACCTTTCAGGCCAAGACCCCCTCAGGGTCTGTGTCACAATAAGGCCACCCTCAGGGTGGAGGAGCAAAACTTCATATTCCATCTGACTAACTTCCAACTTGATGACATGAATGCCGATTTTTTTTCCTCACCCTCCCCTCTTCTTCTAATCCCCACTCTTCTCACCTGCCTGTCACCTCCCCCGGATCTTCCAGCATTGTGTGTGTGTGTGTTGCTCCATGTTACTCCTCGGTCTCTCTGTTCCACAGCATTTACCAAAGCCCTGTCATGTACTGTGTATGGTCTACCCTAGTTTAACTTCCAAGGCCCATTTCGTCCTTTTCATGATTTGCCTCACAGTTGAGTCCAGGCACAATCTAATGAGTGCAAGATAACTTTATGCACTATGCCTGCAGAAAAAATGCATATATCAGTCCAATTTCCAGGCATAAATATTATTCGGTTTACAAACTAATTACTATGAAAAAGTTGACAGGATTGTGCAGGATTGTGGTATCACAGCCCAACAGCCCATGATGTAATGTTGTAAACATTAAATACAGCAAATTGAATGTTTATTTTTTTCTTAATAGTGTACTGAATGTCCTTGCAATATTTTTGTCACTTTTATAGCTGATTGTACTTCATTGTTTATGACAAGAATGTAAATTACACTAAAATGCAGAGATGTTGAAGAGAATTCTTTTAATAAATAGTATAAATAAATGATCTGCATTACATAATATCACAAAGAAATGAAGAGGTCTAGTTTGGTGTGATTCCAGCTTTTTGCATAGGACAGGCAAATAATTCAGTTTAGAAGTAAAGTATATTAACAATGCTAAGAAAACCTTCTTCACAAAAATAATCAAAAACCCAATGCTTTTCTGTCCAGCAATAATATAATAGTATTCGCTGGCATATGAAGAAAATCTGGGCACTGGGAAAACATGATTTGATAAGATATTTGTGTGTTTGCATTTGTTTTAATTGCGTAATGTTTGACGACAGGTTTCTGGCTGATGTTGTTCTTTTTAATCACATCTCAGAGGAGTTAAAATAGGGATCCAATTTTTAAAAATAAATGATTAATTTCAATTAGCAATAACTTCTTGTCAGCTTTTGCTTTCTACCTCGCAAGGTGTGAACATTGCTGAGGCTAACAACATGCATTCCAACTTTGTGATTCCGCTTTCCCCTCTGCCTGGAGTACCTTTTGTTTCCAAGTATGGTCACAGGATAGTCGGCTTTTGCACGGAGCCTGCATGGAAATTGATGGTCGACAGGGAAGGGCAAAAGAGACGAGACAGCTGGCTCTGTCACCACCAAAAGGCCATTGCAATGAATGAACTTCAGTGTACTGATATCACCCTCTGCATTACACTAGCTTCACTATTCAACCGATTTCCCTGTTAACAGCTGTCTTTATTTTCACATTCTTTTTGAAGAAGAATTGCGGATTCTGTTATAAATTTTATCCCATTTTCAAATGCTCTGACCATAAATTGGACTAAATTAATTCTAGTCATATTTGGTGAATGTGGTCACAGACAAATACTTTGAAAGTGTTAAAAATTGAATGAATGTGTCATTTCAATCAATAAGAATATCACTGAAAATTTAAAGTTACCTTCTTTTTAGGTATTGACTAATTCTTCACAAACAATGTTACACTACAATTAGTTCTTTTTCCACCGAAGTGTATTTAAAACTCAGCAGTAATTGGCCCAATTGTTTAGTAAATAAGGAAATAGTATTAGAAAGTGCAGAGCACCAGACATGCAATTTGATCCATCACTTCTATTATTATCTACCATCCACGCTACAAGGGTCTCCATTATATATTGTGGAGAAATATTCCCATGACTTGTCTTCCAAGATGCAAATATATTTGAATGTTCCAAGATTTTTTTTAATCCATCCTCACATTTTCACCATTTAACCCTGAGCAGTTGCTTCCACAGGTGACCCTTCTGTAGCCCTACAGGACGTGAGCCATTCTGTTTCATTGGATATATGATCACGTCGGTCTATATTTATCCAGATTACCACATCACAAACGAGAAGGAGCATTTGTCCCATCTTAGCTCATCCATCTAAAAAAAACAGGAGTCTCCTCTATATTATGGCATGTAGCTATTTTTTTAACCCCCTTTGACATCCCCACATGATAGTTTCTTCCACGTTTAATTGATTCTTGTGTGAAAAAATAACTTGCTTTGAAAATATTGACCCTGCACCTTTGGTTCGATTTATGTGACCTTGAGTCCAGCTCTGGAATCACTCATTCTAAACCATTTAATAACTTATAAACTTCAATAAGGCTATTTTCAATAGACTCCTTTCAAGGTTAAAAATTCCACACAGTTTTACATCTAAATTCAATTTTTCAACACTGGCGATTTCTGTGCAACGGCTGTGTTCAATGCCCAACATTGGACATGGTATCAAAATGTAATATAGCCCAATCTTTCATATAACACACTCTGATTTCTTAGATTCTCTAACACTTAAACTCTGTTGATTTAAAATATATAATTCAATTTCCTATGTATTTAGTTGACTGTAATTTCACAATGTCTGGAAGAGTTAAACGCAAAATCTGTTAGTGGACTTGCAACAAATGAGTTATTTAGATCCTGCAAAGATCCTAATTTTTCCCATAACATGCAGGCTTTTGTACTTGCCTGTGATGTATTTCACCTCTCATTACTCATTCACATATGTATTTTATCAAACCTTTTTGTTTGCCCTCCCCAACCATGGCATCTTGTAGCATGAGACTATCCCGTGTGGGAATTGGAGAGAGTCTATTGTTGCCATGGATTCAGAATCAAGTTTATTATTACTGGCATATGTCGAGAAATTTATTAACTTTGGCAGCAGCAGTACAATGCAATACATGAAAATATAAAAAGAAATAAGTAAATCATTTACAGGAAGTATATGTATGTATATTAAATAGTTAGTTTAAACTAGTACACAACAGAAATTCTTTCTTAAAAAGTGAGGTAGAGTTCATGCGTTCAATATCCATTAGGAATTGGATGGCAGTGGGGGTGAAGCTGTTCCTGAATTGGTGAGTGTGTGTCTTCAGGCTTCTGTACCTCCTTTCTGACGGTAACTATGAGAAGAGGGCACGTCCTGGGTGATGGGGTCCTTAGTGATGGATGCTGCCTTTCTGAGACACTGCTCCTTGAAGACGTCCTGGATACTCTGGAGGCTGGAACCCAATTTGGAGCTGACTAATTTCTAATTTTACAACTTTCAGTAGCTTCTTTCAGTCCTGCGCAGTAGCCCCTTTCCCACACCAGACAGGGATGCAGCCTGTCAGAATGCTCTCCATGGTACATCTATAGAAGTTTTTGAGTGTTTTAGGTGACAAACCAAAGCTCTTCAAACTCCTAATGAAATATAGCCACTGCCTTGCCTTCTTTATAGCTGATATGTTGCAACCAGGTTAAATCAAGCAAGTCACTTTTTATTGTCATTTCAACCATAGCTGCTGGTACAGAACATAGTAAAAATGAGACAACATTTTCCAGGACCATCGTGCTACATGAAACAATACAAAAACTACAATGAACTACGTAATAAAAAAACACAAAAACTACACTAGACTACAGACCTATCCAGGACTGCATAAAGTGCACAAAACAGTGCAGGCATTACAATAAATAATAAACAAGACAATAGGCACAGTCGAGGGCAGTAGGTTGGTGTCAAGCCAGGCTGTGGGTATTGAGGAGTCTGATGGCTTGGGGGAAGAAACTGTTACATAGTCTGGTCGTGAGAGCCTGAATTCTTTGGTGCCTTTTTCCAGATGGCAGGAGGGAGAAGAGTTTGTATGAGGGGTGCGTGGGGTCCTTCATAATGCTGTTTGCTTTGCGGATGCAGCGTGTGGTATAAATGTCTGTGATGGCGGGAAGAGAAACCCCGATGATTTTCTCAAAGATCTACAGAGCTATTGAAACCCAGGAGGCAGCAATCCTTGTAGCTAGGATAAAGAATAACAAGCCTACTTTGCAACCAGCCTAGGTGGGACTGAATGACAGGAGATTTCAAAATGGATTGAAACAATAATGGTGTGTGAGAATACTAGCTAGGATTTAGAGATAGCACATAACAAAAACTATACAAGAAATCCTTCAGGAGTTGAGAACAAAACTAAAGTACAGGACCATAAAAAGATATGAAGCACCAAAAGATTATGAGGTGAGAACATAATAAAGTAAGTCAGAGGGAAAAGAAGGTTTGCATCTGAGGCCATGGCTGGCTGCTTCCTCACTGCCCCAAATTCTGGCACAGAGTGCTGCCTCTGTGCAGAATGCTTGATCTCCTTGTGCCAACAAGAGCTTCCCTGTAGCATTTTGATTTTTCTCCCCAAATACACTGCCCAACACTGGCAGGATATTTGGTCCCTGTAAGTTGCCCTGGAGTAGGTAGGTGGCAGAAGAATCAGGGCAGTTGATGGGTATGTTAGAGGCAATAGGTTACGGGGAGATAAATGGGAGATTGAAACTGAGAGCATTGCTCTGAGAGCCAGCATACATTCACATTCAGTCAGCTTGGTGGCCCTTCTGCTATGTCATACGGATAAATTAGATTTCTGACGCCGATCTTCAAGAACAGCTACTACCCTTCAACCTTTCAGTTCCTGAAAGAACCAGCAAAACCTTAATCGCCAGAGTTTAGTAACACTATGACAACTTTCACCGCTTTCACTAAAATTACTTTTGATTTTTATTTGCCTAATTTTGCCTGCTTGTAAAAATTGTGTATACTTTGTGTTTAATTTGTTTTTGCCTTGTCCGAGAGTGATGAATGACCCAATGTTCGACGGATATAAGCAGTGGGCTAGATTGAAAAGGGTAGGAAGGGATGGGCCGGTTCTCAGCTTGCTGCTCCGCGAGGTTTCTGCACTGAACTGAGCCTGCAGTGATGACTGGCTTCGTGGCTGCTGACTCATTTCTGTGAACGTCAGTTCTGAACGTTATTTGCTTACTTTTACTGTTTGCGCATTTTGTTTTTATCCTGCGTATTGGATGTTTGACAGACTTTTTAAATGGGTTCTACTGGGGTTCTTTGTTTTGTGGCTGCCTGTGAGGAGATGAATCTGATGATTGGAAATAGTATCCATGCTCTGATAATAAATGTACTTTGAACTTTGAGCATACTGAAGTTACGTACCTGTGGGGCTGCTGCAGGTAAGCATTTCATTACACCTGTACATTCTGTGCACGTGACACTAAACTTTGACTTTGACCGGTACCTAGGGGGAAACTGTCGAGACAAGCTCCACTAAAATCGGACTGAGATCAGAATCGTGGCAGAGAAGATAAAACAAGCAATATCAAATATTTTCAACAAGTGGCAGAGAGAGCCCAGAAGAAAACACACGGCCAATAACAGTCCTAAGGTAAATGGAAGAGAAATGCACAAAGCGATAATCAGAAATCGCGCATCAGCAATCTTGCAGGAAAACAAATATTCGAAAGGCATAATTAAACCAGGAAGGAGTAATCAGCAATTTGTAAGTTATTGGGACAGAACTGTGGATTTTGGTGAGCTGTCCTGGAAAACCACCCTCATACAAGTACAGAGACTAAAAGCAACAAAGATAAGGAACACACACAAAATGCTGGAGGAACTCAGCAGGTCAAATGGTGGATAGTCATAGTCATGGTCATACTTTATTGATCCCAGGGAAATTGGTTTTCGTTACAGTTGCACCATAAATAATAAATAGTAATAGAACCATAAATAGTTAAATAGTAATATGTAAATTATGCCAGTAAATTATGAAATAAGTCCAGGACCAGCCTATTGGCTCAGGGTGTCTGACCCTCCAAGGGAGGAGTTGTAAAGTTTGATGGCCACAAGCAGGAATGACTTCCTATGACGCTCTGTGTTGCATCTCGGTGGAATGAGTCTCTGGCTGAATGTACTCCTGTGCCCAACCAGTACATTATGTAGTGGATGGGAGACATTGTCCAAGATGGCATGCAACTTGGACAGCATCCTCTTTTCAGACACCACCGTCAGAGAGTCCAGTTCCATCCCTACAACACCACTGGCCTTACGAATGAGTTTGTTGATTCTGTTGGTGTCTGCTACGCTCAGCCCGCTGCCCCAGCACACAACAGCAAACATGATAGCACTGGCCACCACAGACTCGTAGAACATCCTCAGCATTGTCTGGCAGATGTTAAAGGATCTCAGTCTCCTCAGGAAATAGAGACGGCTCTGACCCTTCTTGTAGACAGCCTCAGTGTTCTTTGACCAGTCCAGTTTATTGTCAACTCGTATCCCCAGGTATTTGTAATCCTCCACCATGTCCACACTGACCCCCTGGATGGAAACAGGGGTCACCAGTACCTTAGCTCTCCTCAGGTCTACCACCAGCAGAGGCTGCTGGGGTAGTAAGCTAGTACAAGAGGAACTCTATCCTCAAGAGGACTTGCAGTGGCATTAATGGTGGAGGGAGGGAAATTCTTTGAAGAAGGAGGATGTCTTTGCTGACAAAGAAGACAAAGGAACAGTGAAAAGAGAACATCATTTTTTGCAGGAGATAGTGTGGTAAGAGGTATGGTCAAGAAAGCTGTGGGAATCAGTACATTTATAAAAGATGTTGGTAGACAATTCATCTCCAGAGATGGAGTCAGAGAGATCGAGAAAGGGGAGAGAGTTGTCAGAAACAGACCAAGTTAATTTAAGGGCAGGGTGGAAGTTGGTGAGACTGACGAGCTCAGCAAGGATGCATGAAGCAGCTCCAAAGCAGTTGTCAATGTAGCGGAGGAAGATTTGGGGAGCACTGCCAGGGACTGATAATAAACTACACATACAACTTAATGTCAAAGCTATTAATTAAACAATCAAAAGTTAAACATAATAGGCTATAAACTTCAAAGGAAAGAAGGAAAATGACCAAGAAGGATGTGGTTAAACATAGGATCACCTCGGGAGGGAAGCAGGAGGTAAGAAAGCACAAGAAACTTCATGACAGAGTTAAAAGTTCAGAAAGGATTTATAGCCACTTGTAATGATATCTGCAGAAGTATAAATGCAGGGATTTGCTTATCATGTGATCAAGGCAGTATTGTTTTAATACAAAATTTTGAACTTCCTTCTTTCATGGGCTAAATAAATAAAGATCTCATGATAGAATGCTCATGAATTCTTTCATTTTACTAGAGAAAAGCTTTCTACCAACACAAGGCAGAACATACCAATTAGAGGAATTCTGGTGTGTTGTGTTAATAGTTTCGCGATACATTAATGCTTAAATGCATTAGAATATAAAAGCAAAGATGTAATGTTGGGGATTTATAAGGTGCTGGTGAGGCTTCATTTGGAGTATTATGAGCAGTTTTGAGTCCCTTATCTAAGAAAGGATGTGCTGACGTTAGAGAGGGTTCAAAGGAGGTTCACAAAAATGATTTTGGGATTGAAAGGCTTTTCATATGAAGAGCGTTTGTGGCTTTGGGCCACAGAAGAAAGTTGGGGGAGGGGAATCTAATTGAAATCTATTGAATGTTGAAAGGCCATGTTAGAGTAGATTTGGAGATTTGGAGAGGATATTTCTTATGTTTGGGGAGTCTGAGACCTGAGGACACAGCCTCAGAACAAAGGGCTGTCCACTTAGAACAGAAATGAGGATGAATCTCTTTAGCCAGAAGATGGTGAATCTGTGGAATTCATTGCCACAGACCAAGTCACTGGGTATATTTAAGGCAGAGGTTGATAGGTTCCTGATAAGTCAGGGCACGAAGGGATATGGGGAGAATGTAGGAGATTGGGGCTGAGAGGAAAATGGATCAGCCATGATGAAATGGTGGAGCAAACTCAATGGGACAAATGGTCTAATATGATAGGCTTCAATAAGATCCTCCCCTTATTCTTCTCAATTATGATGCACAAACCATTGGAGAAAGAAGATCTCATATACAAATTTTCCAATGTCTCAGTAACTGGTGGCAAGACAGTAGTGTCAAGTGAAACATTAAGTTACAAATGCAACAGGTTAATCCAATAGGGAAAAAAAAACATGTCAAGTGGAAGTTAATGAACAATGAACTGTACATGAGATTACTAACAGAAAATGCTGGAGAAACTCAGCAGGCCAGACAGCATCTATGGAAAAGAATATAGTCGATGTTTTGGGCCAAGACCCTTCAGCAGCACTGGAGGAAAAAAATGAGGAGACAGAGTTAGAAGGTGGAGGGGAGGAAGAACCACAAGGTGAGAGGTGAAACTGGGTGTGGGGGGAGGGGTGGCATAAAGAACTGGGAAGTTGACAAGTGAAAGAGGCACAAAGCTGGAGAACAGGGAATCTGATAGGAGAGGACAGAGGCAATGGAAGAAAAAAAAGTGGGAGGAGCACCAAAGGGAGGTGATGAGCAGATAAGGAGATGAGGTGAGAGAGGGAAAAGGGAATGGGGAAACGGTGAAGGAGAAGTGGGGGGGGGCAATTACCGGAAGTTGAATAGATCAATGTTCATGCCATCAGGTTGAAAGCTACCCAGACAGAATATAAGGTGTTGCTCCTCCAACCTGAGTGTGGCCTCATTGGAACAGAGTGTAGGTGTTCAGCAGAGGCAATCCCGCTTCTTCTGGCGGACGAAGCGTAGGTGTTGTCTCCCAACCTATATCAACTCTCACTGGTATACAGGAGGCCACACCAGGAGCACCAGATACAGTAGAGGACCCCAACACACTCACAAGTGAAGTGTTGCCTCACCTGGAAGGACTGTTTCGGGCCCTGAATGGTGGTGAGGGAGGAGGTGTACATGAAGTTTAACACTTTGGACCCAATACAAATGTGACAGTGCACCTTCAGTGAAAATTAGTGCAGATGCTAAAACTCTGAAATAAAATAGAAAATACCTGAGTGTTAAGATCCTAAAAAGCTATAAAACTATCCCCGTCTATCGAAGAAACTAATCTTCTGAATACTTCCAGTACTTTCCACTATTATTTTAGAAGAAGTGTAAGTGCAAAGAAACTTGGCAGTCTTTCTGCATATTTCAATAAAATGCCATGGAAAATTAAGGAAAGTAATTAAAAGTTCTAGAAACATAGAAACATAGAAAACCCTCAGCACAATACAGGCCCTTCAGCCCACAGAGCTATGCCGAACATGTCCTTACCTGAGAAATTACCTAGGGTTACCCATAGCTCTCTATTTTTCTGAGCTCCATATACCTCTCCAGGGGTCTCTTAAAAGACCCCATCATATCCGCCTCCACCACTGTCACCAGCAGCCCATTCCACGCACTCACCACTCTCTGCATAAAAAAAAACTTACCCCTGACATCTCCTCTGTACCTACTTCCAAGCACCTTAAAACTGTGCCCTCTCATGCTAGCCATTTCAGCCCTGGGGAAAACCCTCTGACTATCCACACAATCAATGCCTCTCATCATCTTATACACCTCTATCAGGTCACCTCTCATCCTCCGTCGCTCCAAGAAAAAAGGCCGATTTCACTCAACCTATTCTCATAAGGCATGCTCCCCAGTCCTTGGAAACATCCTTGTAAATCTCTGCACACCTTCTATGGTTTCCATGTCCTTCCTGTAGTGAGACGACCAGAACTGAGCACAGTACTCCAAGTGGGGCCTGACCAGGGTCCTATATAGCTGCAACATTACCTCTCAGCTCCTAAACTCAATCCCATGATTGATGAAGGGCAATGCACCATATGCTTTCTTAACCACACACTCAACCTGTGCAGCTGCTTTGAGTGTCCTATGGACTTGGACCACAACATCCCTCTGATCCTCCACACTGCCAAGAGTCTTACCATTAATGCTATATTCTGCCATCATATTTGACCTACCAAAATGAACCACTTCACACTTAACTGGGTTGAACTCCATCTGCCACTTCTCAGCCCAGTTTTGCATCCAATCAATGCCCCACTGTAACATCTGACAGCCCTCCACACTATCCACAACACCTCCAACCTTTGCGTCATCAGCAAATTTATGAACCCATCCCTCCACTTCCTCATCCAGGTCATTTATAAAAATCACAAAGAATAGGGGTCCCAGAACAGAGGCTTGAGACACACCACTGGTCACCGACCTCCATGCAGAATATGACCCTCTACAACCACTCTTTGCCTTCTGTGGGCAAGCCAGTTCTGGATCCACAAAGCAATGTCCCCTTAGATCCCATGCCTCCTTACTTTCTCCTTATCAAATTCCTTGCTGAAATCCATTTGCACTACATTTACTGCTCTACCTTGATCAATGTGTTTAGTCACGTCCTCAAAAAATTCAATCAGGCTTGTAAGGCACGACTTGCCCTTGACAAAGCCATGCTGACTATTCCTAAACATATTATACCTCTCCAAATATTCATAAATCCTGCCTCTCAGGATCTTCTCCATCAGCTTGCCAACCACTGAAGTAAGACTCACTGGTCTATAATTTCCTAGGCTATCTCTACTCCCTTTCTTGAATAATGGAACCACATACGTGACCCTCTAATCCTGTGGAACCTCTCCCGTCCCCATTGCTGATGCAAAGATCATCACCAGAGGCTCAGCAATCTCCTCCCTCACCTCCCACAGTAGCCCGGGGTACATCTCGTTTGGTCCTGGTGACTTATCCAACTTGATGCTTTCCAAAAGCTCCAGCACATCCTCTTTCTTAATATCTACATGCTCAAGCTCATGCAAAATCCTCCCGGGAGGGGGGAAAAGATGGCAGCGCAACAGCAGCACGCGCGGCCACTTCGGTGATGGATATCTGTTATCTATCAAGTAGGGGACCGTGCACAATTCTGATGATGGAGACAGACGTGAGAGCACAGCGGAACATCTGGAAAACTTCTGAAATGCCTGCTTCGCTGCTGCTGCTACTGTGTGGTAACCGGAATCTCTGGAGCTGAAGGCCCCGAAATTCTCGGCTTTGCATGTTTCAGCGGCCAGGGAGAGGTCGAAGGCGTTCGACAGAGGATGGTGCTCAGGAGGCTGTATCGGAGAGGCTGGTTGGAAGCTCGGAGTTTTCGAATAAATAGACTCAGTGTCCACTGGACTCAGTGTCGGCTGGGGTCGGGTGCTTCCAAGGTATCGGCAAGTTGAAGGTGCCTGCAGGTTTATGGCAGGGAGTTTCTCCCTTTTGCCGCTGCTATCAGGGAGTTGGGAGTCGATCGACTCGGGACTTTGAGACTTTTTTTTACTGTGCCGATGGTCTGTTCTTTATCAAATTATGGTATTGCTTTGCACTGCTGTAACTATATCAGAATCAGAATCAGAATCAGAATCCTTTATTATCACCAAGTATGTGGACACAAACAGGGAATTTGATACCAGTTTGTTACAGTTATGTTATAATTATGTGGTTCTGTCAGTGTTAGTCTTTGGTCTGTCTTGTTTTCTGTGATATCATCCCAGAGAAACATTGTATCATTTCTTAATGCATGTATGCATTTCTAAATGACAATAAAAGAGGACTGAGTGTTCTCATAATCTAAGCTTTTTAGTCCGCTGTAAGTCATCCCTACATTTGCCAAGATCCTTTTCCGTAGTGAATACTGAAGCAAGGTATTCATTAAGTACCTCTGCTATCTCCTCCAGTTCCATACACACTTTTCCATTGGCAAACTTGATTGGTCCTATTCTCTCACACCTTATCCTCTTACTCTTCACATACTTGTAGAATGCCTTGAGGTTTTCCTTAATTCTGTCCACCAAGGCCTTCTCATGGCCCCTTCTGGCTCTCCTAATTTCTTTCTTAAGCTTCTTCCTGCTAGCCTTATAACGTTCTAGATCTCTGTCATTGCCTAGTTTTTTGAACCTTTCGTAAGCTTTTCTTTTCTTCTTGACTAGATCTACAACAGCCTTTGTAAACCACGGTTCCTGTACCCTACTATCTTTTCCCTGTCTCATTGGAATGTACCTGTGCAGAACTCCGTGCAAATATCCCCTGAACATTTGCCACATTTCTTCCGTACATTTCCCTGTGAACATCTGTTCCCATTTTATGCTTCCAAGTTCTTCCTGATAGCTTCATATTTCCCCTTACTCCAATTAAACACTTTCCTAACTTATCTGTTCCTACCCCTCTCCAATGCTCTGGTAAAGGAAATAGAATTCTGATCACTATATCCAAGATGCTCTCCCACTGAGAGATCTGACACCTAACCAGGTTCATTTCCCAATACCAGATCAATTACAGCCTCTCCTCTTGTAGGCTTATCAACATACTGTGTCAAGAAACTTTCTTGAACACACATAACTGTTACGCATCAGCAGCAATAGGTTATGAAATTGAGTTGGGTTTTTATAAATAAACAACAAAATTTATTAACCTCTGCTTAAAATCATAGAAAAGTATACAAACGACTAACTTAAATGGAAGTTAACGTGTTATGCATCTATAGTTATCAAACAGTCGAACTTAGAGACAATTCTTAACAGATCTTACTCAAACACAGTCTTAAGGTGGTATTTCGAAGAGTCCAAGTGATTTGTGAAATAAATGAGAGGAGAGACTTCCTGAACCAGTGATGAAGAAACGACAAAACTGCTGAAGCAGATCCCAGCTGAGAAATGCCTTGTCTGAAGAAATTACAAAGAATAAGATTTCTTACAGTAACTGACCCTTCGCAGGAGGTGGTCAACACACAGCACCCGAGACCATGCTGGGATTAACCAAAAGTGTGTGCCACAATACCCATATGGACTATACCAAATGTCAGTCACATTCAAGGCACACAGAACGTTGATTTCTTGGGTTCATACAAAGCTGGCAAATTCTTCACTCTCACTCTCTCTCTTTCCTCAATTATGTAACCACCGACTGTGACTCCCCAGCAAAACAACAACACAACAAATTGCGGTCTCCCCTTTTATACCGATTGGAACATGCCATCACGCGACATCACATCATCCCACTATCACGACCATTACATCATACTAATATCACGAGACAATTACATCATGCCAATATCACAAGACAATTACATCATGCTCACAAGATACTCACAAGACAGGTAACATAATGAACTCCAGCTCATCTAAAACCCTCGCTCTAGGGACATGCCAATCGATATTTGGGAAATTAAAATCTTCTACCACATCAACCCTGTTATTATTACACCTTTCCAGAATCTGTCTCTCTATCTGCTCCTCGATATCCCTGTTACTATTGAGTAGTCTATAAAAAACACCCAGTAGATTTATTGACCCCTTCCTGTTCCTAACTTCCACCCACAGAGACTCAGTAGACAATCCCTCCGTGACTTCCTCCTTTTCTGCAGCCGTGACACTATCTCTGATCAACAGAGTCACGTCCCCACCTATTTTGCCTCCATCTCTATCTTTTCTGAAACATCAAAGGCCTGGTACTCGAAGTAACCATTCCGGCCCCTGAACCAAGTCTCTGTAATGGCCATGGCATCATAGCTACAAGTACTGATCCACGCTCTAAATTCATCCGCTTTATTCACAATACTCCTTGCTCAAACCATCTCAAACCATCAGTCTGAGTGCACCCCTTCTCGATCACCTGCCTATCCTCCCTCGCGCACTGTCTCCAAGCTTTCTCTATTTGTGAGCCAACTGCCCCTTCCTCCATCTCTTTAGTTTGGTTCCCACCACCCAGCAATTCTAGTTTAAACTCTCCCCAATAGCCTTAGCAAACCTCCCTGCTAGGATATTGGTCCCTTGGGATTCAAGTGCAACCTGTCCTTTTTCTACAGGTCACTCCTGCCCCAAAGGAGGTCCCAATAATCCAGAAATCTGAATCCCTGCCCCCTGCTCCAATCCTTCAGCCACTCATTTATCCTCCACCTCACTCTATTCCTATACTCACTGTCATGTGGCACAGGCAGAAATCCCAAGATTACTACCTTTCTGGTCCTGCTTCTCAACTTCCTTCCTAACTCCTTGTAGTCTGCTTTTAGGACCTCCTCCATTTTTCTGCCTATATCGTTGGTACCAATATGTACCACAACCTCTGGCTGCTCTCCTTCACACTTCAGGATATCGTGGACGTGATCAGAAACATCCCAGACCCTGGCACCTGGGAGGCCAACTACCAACCGTATTTCTTTCCTGTCTCCACAGAATTGCCTGTCTGACCCCCTAACTATAGAGTCCCCTATCTGCCATCTTCTTCCTTTCCCTACCCTTCTGAGCCACAGGGACAGACTCCGTGCCAGAGGCACGGCCACTGTTGCTTCCCCCAGGTAGGCTGTCCCCCCCAACAGTACTCAAACAGGAGTACTTATTGTCAAGGGGGACAGCCACAGGGGTACTCTCTAGCGTCTGACTCTTGCCCTTCCCTCTCCTGACTTTTACTCACTTATCTGTCTCCCCAGGCCCCGACGTGACTACCTGCCTATAGCTCCTCTCTATCACCTCCTCACTCTCCCTGACCAGATGAAGGTCATCAATCTGCATCTCCAGTTCCCTTATGTGGTCCCTGAGGAGCTGCAGCTCAACACAGCTGGTGCAGATGTGGCCATCCGGGAGGCTGGGAGTCTCCTGGACTACCCGACTCTGACACTGAGCAAGAACACCAGCCTCACACACGTTCTCCCCGTCTGTATTCTACACAGGCAACCTACCTCGCCTCGACCCGTTATCGCCAAAGTCCCGTTGAGCCAAAGCCTTTCTACTCTGTCTCCTTTTACTCTGATGCCCGCTCTTTAAGGTGTCTCCTTTTAAGTTTTTCTGGCTGTTCTCACTGTCTGACGTCCACGCGCTTGCGAAGTCGTGCCCCGATCAAACCGCTGAAGAAATAACATCTAATGGATTGTAGCCCTCATATCTAAAGGAATTGAATTAGGTGAGTAGAACGTATGTTACAGCAACACAAAGTGCAAGCTAGACGACAACTTGAGTAAAGCAACACACAGAAAATGCTGGAGAAAGTCATCCGGTCAGGCAGCAGCTACACAAATGAGTAAACAAGACATCAGATGGGTATGGAGAAGGAGGATAGCTAGAAAGTGATAAGTGAACCAGGTGGGTTGGAAAGGAAAAGGGCTGGAGAGGAGATGCTGTGGGCAGTTCTGGAATCAAAACGTAGAGAAGAAATGGAATTTGAAGAGTATGCAGCAGAGAATAATACCACGATGACTAGGATGAAACAGTGACTGAACCCAGTATATAATAAATATAAGAAATGCTGCAAATCTGAACAGAAAAAAAGAAACAGATAGAGGTGGAAATGCCAAGCAGACTTCAAAGTGTCCATATTGTGTTAGCCATTCAGTCCAACCTGCCCATGACAGATGCAATTTAATGTGGATAAATGTGAAGTTATCCACTTTGGTGGCAAAAATAGGAAAACAGATTATTATCTGAATGGTGGCCGATTAGGAAAAGGGGAGGTGCAACGAGACCTGGGTATCATTATACACCAGTCATTGAAAGTGGGCATGCAGGTACAGCAGGCGGTGAAAAAGGTGAACGGTATGCTGGCACTTATAGCGAGAGGATTCGAGTACAGGAGCAGGGAGGTACTACTGCAGTTGTACAAGGCCTTGGTGAGACCACACCTGAAGTATTGTGTGCAGTTTTGGTCTCCTAATCTGAGGAAAGACATCTTTGCCATAGAGGGAGTACAAAGAAGGTTCACTAGATTGATTCCTGGGATGGCAGGACTTTCATATGAAGAAAGACTGGATGAACTGGGCTTGTACTCGTTGGAATTTAGAAGATTGAGGGGGGATCTGATTGAAACGTATAAGATCCTAAAGGAATTGGACAGGCTAGATGCAGGAAGATTGTTCCCGATGTTGGGGAAGTCCAGAACAAGGGGTCACAGTTTGATGATAGAGGGGAAGCCTTTTAGGACCGAGATTAGGAAAAACTTCTTCACACAGAGAGTGGTGAATCTGTGGAATTCTCTGCCACAGCAAACTGTTGAGGCCAGTTCATTGGCTATGTTTAAGAGGGAGTTAGATATGGCCCTTGTGGCTACAGGGGTCAGGGGGTATGGAGGGAAGGCTGGGACGGGGTTCTGAGTTGGATGATCAGCCATGATCATAATAAATGGCAGTGCAGGCTCGAAGGGCCGAATGGCCTACTCCTGCACCTATTTTCTATGTTTCTATGTTTCTATGATGATAATGGTGCCCAGTCAGCTAGTCCTAATTTCCTGCACTCAGCTCAGATCCCTCCAACACTCCCCCACCCCCAAGTACCTATCGACGTGCTCCTATTGTTTCTGACTCACCTTTCTCCACGAGTTAGACCATTTGTCCCATCGAGTCTGCTCCATCATTTCAGCATGGCTCATCCATTTCTCTCTCAGCCCCAATCTCCTACCTTTGCCCCATATCCCTTCATGCCCTGACCAAGCAAGAATCTATCGACCTCTGCTTAAATATACCCAGTAACTTGGCCTGTGGCAATGAATTCCACAGATTCACCATCTTCTGGCTAAAAAAGATTCACCACCTTGGATTCTTTTTGAATCTTCCTTTCCTCACCCTGAACTTATGCCCCCAAGATTTGGGCCCTACGACGCAGGTGAAGAGTGTTACCATCTACCTAATCTATACCTCTCCTAATTTTAAATACTTCTGTAACATCATCCCTCATTCTCCAATGTTCCAAGGGATAAAGACCAAGCCTGGTGAACCTCCTCCCAGAACTCAGACCTGCTAGTGCTGGCAGCACCCTCATAAATCTTCTCTGCAATCTTTTCATTTAGCCACGACTTTCCTATAACAGGCCAATCACAACTTCACACAGTACTCTAGCCTCAGCAAAAGCTTATACAACTGCAACACGATGTCGTAAATCCTAACCCTAACACTAATGTCAAGACAGATGAAGGTCTACATGTGAAATGTTTTTACCCCACTCTGTCTACTTCAATGTCATTTCAATAAACGATGTATTTACACCCCTATGTTCCATTACCCTCCCATGACCTACCATTCTCAATATCAGTCCTACACTGGTTTGAGTTTCAAAATGAATCACCTCGCACTTACCTGTAATGAAATTCATTTGCCCACGTCCTTAACTGAGATCAAGAGCTCCCTGTAATCTATGATATTTTTCATATCGACAACACCTCCTAATTCTATGTTGTCTGTGGCTTTAGTGATCAAACCTTGTGCATTCACGTCCAAGTTATTTACATAAATAACAAAGGTCCCAACACCAACCCCCTCGGTGCAACACCAGGCTTCTGGCTTCAGTGCGAGAGACAACTTTCACCCACCATTTTCTGCTTCCTACTTCCAAGCCAATTTTGAATCCACCTAACCAACTCCCCCTGGATTCCTCGGGACTTAACTTTCCTGACCAGACTACCATGCGGGACCTTGTGAAGTCCAAATAGACAGCGTCCACTGGCCTACCTGTAATGCTTTGTAACTCTAAAATATTAAAAGCTGATTGAAAGGAAAGCAAGGGAGCCAGGAAATAATTCGTTTAGGTTCGTTTTTACTTTAGTGAGACACGGGCGTGTGACACATGCCATTTACGTAGTTAAAACCCACAATGCATTATGTAAACAACAAAGAATGCTTAATCAAACAATATATTTACAATATTACTGAAATATTAAATACATAACACCACCTTTATGGTTACCTCTATAAAAAAACTCTAGAAGGTTCGTCAAACGTAACTTTCCACAAACAAAGCCATACCGACTTCTCAGCAGACTCTGTCTATCCGAATGCTGGTAGATCATGTCCCTCAGAATTCTCTCCAGTAACTTCCCCACTGTTCAAGTTTAAGTTTAACTCATTCAACCATACCTGAACACCCATGAATACAGGCAAATGAAACAGCTTTCCTCAGGAACCACGCTGCAAAACTTAGTGCCAGAAGTCATACTCAGCAGATACAGCATGTGTAAGATAGCAGTAAGTATACAATCAGACAAAAAAAAATGTCACCCAAGTTCTTGAGTGACATGTCCTGTAAATTGATGGTGCATGGACGTTATCGGCAACAACAAACAGCTCTCAGCGGTGCACAGATGAACGCATGCTTGCAATACAGCTTACCTTCCACTGAGCAAACACTGGACAGCAGCAGCAAAACTAGCATGGACTACACCGCCTCCAGCGTCACCGCTCTGGGACAGCCGCAACAGGCAAGCAAGCGGCCTGAGGCCTAGTCTTTGCTACAACCAAGGCCGTACAGTCGCAATAAGCCAATAAACAAGGGAAACTGATTTGCAGCATTTTCCGTTATCAGTGTCCGACAGGGTCTCGCAATTGCAAGAGAAATGTCCAAGACAATCACTCGCTGTTATACTGCACACCACCTTCACGCACCGACTCCGATGACTTTCTGTATCAGGAAGTAATAAGGGCTGCACCAAGTCCAGCTCCTTCACAAATGAGCAGCTTGCTGATGGGGTAGACATGCAGTATTCGAAATTCTTAACGTCCAGCATTGTCTTGCAATCGTAAAATTAGACACTCAAAAAGACAAAAACTCTTTTGGTTTGCTAAGGAGAGGTCGCTGCACCCGAACACACTGCCAGCTTACCAGAGCTCTGAGAGTGTGTCAGGCAGACCAGCCTGTGGTTCCCTGGCTTATCATAGTTACCTTTCTTAAATAACCAAATGACACCATCCCTGCAACTTGTAAGTAATGATGGTTGGTGCCAGACAGGGTGATTTGTGTATCTCAAAAACTGCTGATCCCCTGGGATTTTCACCCACAGAAGTCTCTAGAGTTTTACAGAAAATGGTGTAACAAACAAACAGCAGCCAGTGAGTGGCAGTTCTCCGGGTGAAAACATCTTGTTAATGAGAGAAGTCAGAGGAGAATTGCCAGACTAGTTCAAGCTGACAGGAAGGCGCCAGTAACTCAGATAACTGAGCATTGCAACAGTGGTGTGCAGAACAGCACCTCTGATGGTAGCAATGAGAACAGGGCATGCCTTGGGTGGTGAAGTCGACTTTCTGAGGCATCGATCTTTGACGATGTCCTGGATGTCTTACAGCAGGACAGCATGAACATACAATCAGTTGCCACTTCATTAGCTACAGCAGGCACCAAATAAAGTGGCCACTGGGTTTATCTCTGCTTTACAATCTTCCTGGCCAGTGGGTCAATTCTCAGACAGAGCTGTGAAATCCACTATGATTTCCAGATTGCTACAGCAAAGACTTGCCAGAAAACATTTTTTTAATATTGTAGGATCAAAAGAAGCTGCAGAAAGCTGTCAACTCAGTCATCTCCAACATGGGCAGTAGCAACCATAGCACCCAGCACATCGTCAAAGATCGATGCTGACTCCACCTCTCAGGGCATGCCCTGTTCTCATTGCTACTAACAGGAAGGAGGTGCAAAAGCCTGAAGGCACACACTCAGTGATCCAGTTCACCTTTGGTCTCCACCTGACACTCAGCTCTCACCTGTGACTCCCCGTAGCCGCTTGCATGCGACAGCGGTCACACCCCGGGCAACGGCATCAACAAGCCGGCTAAACCAGGTGAGGGTAGCTGACGGGTCTCAAACCCTCGGTGAGATAGGGAGTTGTCTATCCCAGCATGTGAAGACACACTCCAGCGGATTGAGCGGACGAGACCAATGGAAGGTCCAACGGTCAAGAGGGCAGCCTCTGCAAGCGTCGTGGAACGTGTAGAGCAGGACAAGACACAGAAGACGTCCTGGTCATCCACTGCACCTAGTCCCATCTCCAGCCATCTCGACTCTGTCTTGCCACTGGATCCAGATGGGAATTGGGAAGAGAGAGTGAGGCTGACGCTGCGCAACTCTCCCTCACTTAAATCCAAATCACGCGCTAGTCTCGACAGCGAGGTCCTCATCGACACCGACGATGGACGAGCAAAAAATATATATATATATAGATAGATAGATACAGATATAGATATACTTACGGTAATTCACAGTTTTTATGATAATATATTGCAGTGTACTGCTGCCAAAGACAATAAATGTCACGACATACGCCAGTGATATTAAACCCGATATGATTCTGAGCAGAAACTGTTTCATCTGGGTTTCTGCTAACAGATCATTATCTCGAAGTTCTCAGAGCTTATTTTGGTTTCCCCCCCACCACCCGGTTCTACCAACCAAATCCCAGTTGCATTCAGCTGCCTGCCATACATAACATCAAGATGCAACAAACCCATTGGTAATGCTGTAATACACAAAAGGGAAACTTTAAACCAGGTAACTAAGGCACTCTTGCAAGTAGGTGCTGACACTGATAAATGTGAAAAGATATATATGCAAATCACATAAACCTTGACAACAATTCTTTATTCCTTTCCGTAGATCCTGCATGACCTGCTGAATTCCTCCAGCATTTTGTGGGTGTTACCCTGGATTTCTGGCATCTGCAGAATCTCCTATGTTTTAACTTTATAGCTGACTGTTTGAGCTGGGAAAGAGCTTTGTCTTTAGTAATGAAGAACTAGTTCAAGTTTTGACATCTGAAATCAATAGCAAAGAATGTTGTAAACGTTATACTTCTAACATAAAGAGAAAGCTCTAAATAGGTTACACAAATTGGGACATGAACAGAATTTGTCAAGTAACATGAAAGTAATAGAGGAGGGAAATGCATTCTA
Source organism: Mobula hypostoma (assembly GCF_963921235.1). NCBI lineage: Eukaryota > Metazoa > Chordata > Chondrichthyes > Myliobatiformes > Myliobatidae > Mobula > Mobula hypostoma. Next base: position 17,476,362 of record NC_086098.1, read on the forward strand.
TTATAATAATAAATATAACAAGTATTATAGAAAATATAATTGGGGGACAGCTTTGTTGAGCCCCTTCGCTCCGTCCGCTAAAGGCAGGATTTCCTGGTGGACACTGATTTTTATTCTACTTTCCATTCCCATTCCAACACGTTGGTCCATGGCCTCCTCCACTGCCACAATGAGGCCACTCTTAGGCTGGAGGAACAACATCTCATATTCCATTTGGTTAGCCTCCAATCTGACGGCATGAACATTGATTCCTCAAATTTATGGTAGTTTCTCCCCCCTCCCCCTTCTCTTCTGTTCTATTCCCTAAACAGGCTCCCCTACTACTCCTTCTCTTCACCTCACTCGCCTATCACATCCATCTGGTTCCCCTCCTCCTTCCCTTTCTCCGATGGTCCACTTTCCTCTCCTATCAGATTCCTCCTTCTTCAGCCCTTTACTTCTTCGACCTATCACCTACTGGATTCTCAATTTATCCCCACCTTCCCCTTCACCTGGCTTCACCTATCCCCCGCCAGCTTATACTCTATCCTCCTCTTTCCACCTTCTTATTCTAGCTTCTTCACCCTTCCTTTCTAGTCCTCATCCAGACTCCGTAGAGAACTCTGAACTCCGATAACCCAAGCTGTAATAGTTTGTGCTAACCGTTACGCTTCTGTGACTCCTCCAGCATTTTGTGTGTGTTGCTCCAGATTTCCAGCATCTTCAGAAGTCAGAACACTCAGGTTGGAGGAACAACACCTCATATACTGTCTGGGTAGCCTGCAACCTGATGGCATGAACATTGACTTCTCTAACTTCCACTAATGCCCCACCTTCCCCTCGTACCCCATCCATTATTTATTTATATACACACTTTCTTTTTTTCTCTCTCTCCTTTTTCTCCCTCTGTCCCTCTAACTATACCCCTTGCCCATCCTCTGGGTTTTTCTCCCCTCCCACTTTTCCTTCTCCCTGGGCCTCCTGTCCCATGATCTTCTCATATCCTTTTTGCCAATCACCTGTCCAGCTCTTGGCTCCATCCCTCCCCCTCCTGTCTTCTCCTATCATTTTGGATCTCCCCCTCCCCCTCCCACTTTCAAATCTCTTACTAGCTCTTCCTTCAGTTAGTCCTGACCAAGGGTCTCGGCCCGAAACGTCAACTGTACCTCTTCCTAGAGATGCTGCCTGGCCTGCTGCGTTCACCAGCAACTTTGATGTGTGTTGCTTGAACATCCAGCATCTGCAGAATTCCTCGTGTTTTCATCTTCAGAAGCTCTTGTGTTTACCATTAAATCATAAACAAGGAATGGTAGATACACATTGAAAACTTCAGAAAGCAACTACACTTGATACAGCTACTTGATACAGAATATAAAGTCTTTAATTGCATAACAGTGCTGTTGCTTTGCAATAGTTCAACTAAACTAAAAATGTTTTGTTGGTATTCATTTGTACTCAGTGTCTGAGGTTTCTTGTTTAAGTGTCCAACAATAATCTGCCAACACCAATGGTTCCTAATTGCCCTAATACTATTTCTCCATGACCTCAATATCCTGGTGAACTCTTTCACCATGCTCTTCATTGACAGTGCCAAAATTGGAAGGGAGGAAGTATAAAAGAGAATGCAGAAAATAATTTTTTAGTGACAAGTTGTACTTCATGGTTTTGTGTGCGTGAAGCATGTTGTCAACCAGCTGTATGTAGTTTGACCCTCTGTAGTTGCCAAGGAATGTTTCAACATCCTTGAATGCCTTCCATGCAATTTTCTCCGGTCCCACTAGAAGTTCTTGGAATTGTCTATTATTGATAACCTGTTTGATTTGTGAACCAACAAAAATGCCTTCCTTAATCTTGGCATCAGTTATTCTGACTCGAATTATGAACTGATATAACAGATTTAGGCGATTTCAAAAGAATGGTGCACGATGGGGAAATTTCATGGTGATTTTCATGATCAGCAGCCCAAAAATATTCAGGAAGCAAAATTTTTGTTGTGGCGTGCTATCAGCCAGGCTCTTTGCTTTTCAACTATCCAAACCTCTCCCTTCTTCGGCCAGAATTTTCCACAGTAACGCCTAAGACAAAGCAATTGGCCAGCATTTAACATTGCTAACAAAGTTTACCCTAGTCCTTTCATTTGTTTGATAAAAAGCAACGTTTGTTGTGATAAAGAATGCACTGATACAACTTATATATTTATATATATCTGCTGTTGGAGTCACTAAGGATCCTTGTCTGAAATAGGATATGGTGACGGTCAAATGTTCTTCAAGGGACTGGGCAGCTGGCCAAAGCACATTTGAGTCAGTGGAATTTCCTGGTTCTGTGACGGTATAATACTGTCTCATTTTAGCCCTCCCCCATCCCAACCTGACTTGACACAGAAGGAGAATCCGCACCGTCACAATGAACTAACAAGGAGGATGTGCCTTCCACTTTGCTGATTATCTGTCCATCAGTCAAAAGTTCAACCCTGCCAGCTGTCTGCAAGCTTGCCCCAAGATTTCTAGAATGGCTGAAATACATACAACTGCAATTTACCTTGCTGTGCTATTTCATTAATAACTGTGAAATTTTCAAAGGATATAGCACCTATATGTCACAATTTATATAGTCTGCATTTTCCAGTCCTTAATCTAGATGCTCCAAAATATCCTTGAGAGCTCTATCTCACAATTGACTCCCATCACAATTCCCGGCAAGAGTCTGAAAGAACGTCACCACTAAAATTGGGGCGGTAGCAGGTTTAATTCCCACTGCTGCCTGTAAGGAGTTTGTATGCTCTCCCCATAAACGTGTGGGTCTCCGCCCAGCAGGAGGAGAAGATAGGGGCACGACGCAGCGAGCATAGCCTCTCCGGTGAAATGATATCTTATTTGTAAGTAGGATGCCATGCCCAATTCTGATTTGATGAAGACAGACGTGAGAAGCAGAGGAACATCTGGAGAAATTTCTGAAATGCCCGGTTCACTACCGCTGCTACTGTGCTGTTGAGAATCTCTGGAGGGAAGGCCCTAAATTCCTTGGCTTTGCCTGCTGCTGGCGACCGAGGCTGAGGTTGAAGCGTTCAGCAGAGATGGTGCTCGGTACTCGGTGTCAGAGGGCTGATCAGAGCTCGAAGTTTTCGGACGACTCAGAGTCGGACTGTGGTCAGGCATGGCAGGGAGAGTTTTTTTCCTTCTCCCGTCTGCGTGAGATGTGGGACTTTAGAGAGACTTTGAACTTTTTTACTGTGCCATGGCCTGTTCTTCATCAAGTTACGGTATTGTTGCACTGTTGTAACTATATGTTATAATTATGTGGTTTTTGTTAGTTTTTCAGTCTTGGTCTGTCCTGTGTTTCTGTGATATCACACCAGAAGAATATTGTATCATTTCTTAATGCATGCATTACTAAATGACAATAAAAGAGGATTGCGTGTCCTCATAATCTAAAATCTAAAGTCCAAAGACCTACTGGTTGGTAGGCTAATTGGTCATTGTAAATTGTCCCACGATTAGGATTGAACTGGGGAATTGCTGGGCAGTGCAACTTGAAGGGCTGGAAGGGCCTTCTATGCTGTATCTCAAGAAAAGAATAAATAAAGAAATCACTAAGAACCAGATAAAACCTAACGGGTCAGGCAACATCCATGGAGATAGAAATAGACTAAACGATGATCTGCATTAGAACCCTCATGAATGTTCATTGACCTAAAATATTGGCCTTGTTACACTCTCTGCAGATGCTGCTTTAGCTGCTAAGTACTTCCTGGCTATTCTCTTTTTATTTCAGATTTCCAGCATCTGCAATATTTTACTTTTGGCCAAAAAGTGAAGGATCTATTTTTACTGTATTCCAGTCATCTCCTCAGAACTTCTCAGTTAATCAAAAAAGGGGGGGATACTCTGACCAGGGAGATGATCTGGAAGAAGGCTGCAGCAGTACCAAGGATTGAAATCCTGTCATTGGATAGTCTTGCTTCAGTAGAGAAACTCTATGTAGTTTTGGAAGTTGTGCTGGTCTCCAAGTAATTTCTAGTAGACTCCACTGAGGCAAGAAAAGTGATGCTTTTAAGTGAAGAGAGATAATTCTTAAAATAAATTAGATTTACAGTACATTCTGAAGGTCATGGAAAATTCCCTACCAATTATGGAAGAAGACGTCTGACCTCCTGGCTCCATAGAATATGCAAGAGTCAGACAAACAATCGGCAAGTATTGATATCCACTAGTCTAGATATTTATGAGGGGAACATGAGGGAAAACTTCTTCACTCAGAGGATCCTAAGAGTGTGGAACAAGCTGCCAGCACAAGTGTGCATGCAAGCTTGATTTCATATTTAAGAGAAGATTGGATAGGTATGTGGATGATAGTGTTAGGCGGGGCTGTTGTCCTGCTGCAGCTCAGTTGGAGTAGGCAGATTAAATGGCTCATCACGGACTAGAAGGGCTGAAGGTCCTGTTTCTGTGAGGTACTGTTCTATGACTCTGTGGTGTAAATTAAATGTCATTCTCCAAATCTTCAAATTCTGATGGGATCGATATTAGTTGTCACCACTTTTTTTTTAGCAGCAGTGCATTCAGAACTGCATGGAACCAGGGCTACAAATTGAGATGAAACATGGGCAGAACTCATTCGCTGAACATCAAACAGAATTAATATTTTGAAAGCAGAGAGTGCTAGAACGAAAAGTAAACTTCCTCTGTGCCTTATTTGCAGTCAATGTAAACGATCCAATATAATATCTGGCTCCACACTTAAAGTTTTCCCTAAGAGTGCCAGAAGATCTCAAACATAGATTCAGTCCTGTAGTTTGAACTCTCAACAAATTCTAATCTATCTTGTCATCTTTACTCGTTGTGTAAAAATTGAGTGTGCCTTTGCCAAGAATCAGTGTGATCAGGGAATGTGCAGTTTGTCTAATGTTACCAATGGCATTCTCATTTATTAGCACTTGATGATGCTTAGCCAGCCAGTGTAAACAAGATGATCCTTCGAGCAGTAAGCGGTGGCACAACATTTCCTTTTCCGTTTTCACTTCTGATAACAAGAAGTAATGTTCAGAGCCTCATCACTTCTTTCTCAGCTCTTCCAATTGGTCTCCATATCTCTCCACCGCTTTTCATGAGGCGCAATAAGATGGTCCTTATAAACTATCAAAAGTCATTGGGGTTGATGGAGCCCCAGTGCAGAAACGGCAGGGGGAAAAACACAAAGAAGGAAAGATATCTCTCAAAACCTTTTCTTTGCATTTCCTCTCCTCCAGGGGACTGACTAAAGCTTTGGTTTTTTGATCCACTATCCATTTACTTGGGATTCTTTAAACTTTGTGATCATCTGCTAGAGTGGCCTTGCTTTATTGAAGACTTCATAGAAATGAAAGTTGAGTTTGATGGTTTTGCCTGCTATTGTTAAGCATGGAACTACTCAAAGTAAAGGAATTCTTTTCAAAGTCAAAGTAAATTTATTATCGAAGTATATATATGTCACCATATACTACCTCAAGATTTGTTTTTATAGGCATTTACAGGAAAATAAAAAAATTCAATAGAATTTATTTTTAAAATCTATACAAAAATAAAAACTGGCAAACAAGCAATGTGCAAAAGATGACAAATCGTGCAAATAAAAAAGTATCAAGAACATAAGTTGTAGAATCCTTGACGGTTCTATAGGTTGTTGGAAGCATTGGAGATTATTGTTGATATCACATCAGTAACTGTAATTTTTTTCTGATGTGAAATGGATATAAAACTACTTTTGAAAAGTGGCTACATTTTTAACTGCTGTATTTCTTTCAGGGCAGTTAATTAACTTATTTAAATCAGTTACAAAAGAGCAGAGTGCCTGTGGCTTAAGCATTGCCTATTTGTTAAAGTTCAAGTCTATTGTCGTCTCATTGTAGATGTATACAACCAAATGAAACAATATTTCTCCGGACCATGGCCCACTCATACAACCTATATCACACACAGCACACAAAGGAAATGTTACCACAAATAAATTAATTAGATATAATTTTACAAGTTTCTGCAACTTATTTCGATCTTGCGCAGTAGCCACCACCTCCACCCCCCCCCCCACCCAATACCACACAGTGATGCAGCCGGTCAGAATGCTTTCCATGGTACATTTGTAGAAGTCTTCAAGTGTTTTAGTTGAAAGCCAAATCTCCTCAAACTCCAAATGAAACATAGCTGCTACCTTGCTTTCTTTATGGCTGCATCGATATGTTGTGTCGAGGTTAGATCCTCAGAGATATTGACACCCAGGAACTTGAAATTGCTCGTTCTTTCCACTTCTGCTCCCTCTATAAGGATTGGTTTGTGCTCTGTTGTCTTACCCTTCCTGAAAACCTTTCCTAAATTGTCCTGTGATTAAGCTGGAGTTAAGAAGATGAGTTGCTGGGTGACACAACCCATCAGGTTTGAAGGGCCTGTTCAGCTCTTTATCTTTAAATAAATAAATGTTTCATGTTCCGCTGATATGCTTGCCTTTTTTAAAGAGACTTTCATGAGTGATAGGAAAGAGCAGTTTAAAAAAACGACAGAACAATAGGAATAGACTTTACAGTTTCAGTACGACAGAAATGTTACCCAATAACACTAAATACAATCATTTTCACACATCATAACATACCCTTAATGCAGTCCGGAAGTTGTTGCTGCAAGGAATCACTGTAATGACTTCTTCATCTGCTGCAATCAGTATAGGGGGACAGGTGACTCCCAGAAGGCTGAACAGATCTGCTCTGTTCTGAGTTTTGCTTATGCCGTTCCACAGATGTACACAGTTGCTGCAGTCATTTCTTCGTACAATATCAGCTGTGCTGAACTTTTCCTTTTTCTGATCTTTCACCAGAAAACAATGCTGCATCTCTAACCAGATATCCAGCAGCTTGACTGGACTTTGCGAATGTGTGTTTCTCAAATCATAGCTAATCTGCTACAGTTTCTTCAGGTCTTTTTTTTTTCGGTCCGCTCTTATTTTTCTGATCTTTATTTTGTGTATTGCAAGTCAGCAGCTATATTTCATTCCCTCACTACTTTCTTAATTACTGTTTTGTACTACTTACTTAATTTAATTAATTAATATATATAGCATGTATGGCATTGTACTGCTTCCACAAAGTTAACAAATTTCACAACGTATGCCGGTGATATTAAACCTGATTCTCATTCTATTCTTATTTGATAAAAACATTATTCTATCCTACATGTTGCCCAGCACATTTTTACCATTACAAAGAAGGCATGCCAGTGGCTATATTTCCTTAGGAGATTACGGAGATTTTGTTTGTCACCAAAGACTCCAGCAAATTTCTACAGACGTACCGTGGAGAGCATTCTAACTAGATGCATTACTGTCTGGTACGAAGGCCAGGATCAGAAAAAGTTGCAGACGATTTCTGAGATCAGCCAGGTTCATTATGCACGTCAACCACCTCACCTTCGAGAACATCTTCAATGCCCCAAGAAGGGGGCATCTATCATTAAGTACTCTCACCATGCAGGAAGTGCCCTCTTCTTATCGATTATCATCAAAGTGGAGGAACAGGAGCCTGAAGACACACACTCTTCATCTTAGGAACAGCTTCTTCTCCTCCACCATCAGAATTTCTGAATGGACCATGAATGCTACTCTCTTTTTGCACTAATTTATTTTTAAAATTTCTTATTGTAACGTATAGTAATTTTATGTATTGCAATGTACTGCTGCTACAAAACAACAAATCTTACGGCATGTGTTGATGATAATAAACCTGATTCCGATTCTGATTCCATCAGTGGAATGGTTAATCACCATATGATACCCAGCGTATACTTCATTTCTTAAATTAAAAAATATCATAGCCTTGACTTTCTCTTTTGATAAGCAAGTCATGTTAAAGGATAGCAGATTCATAACTGTCAGCCTTAGCACAGTAATGTGTCTGATCTCGGAGTTAAGGGTCTCACTCCAGGAACTTGCTTTATCTCTTTCTTTAAAGTGATTTCAGGATATGCAAAGTTAAACTCCACAAAAGGTTATTGGAGTTCTTTATAGTGTTAGAAAAAAACGTTTTATCCCCTAATATCAAACCTGATTAACTAGTCATGATCTGGGTGGCATGGTAGTGCAGATGTTTAGCACAATGCTTTACGGTACCAGTGACTCGGGTTCAATTCCCGCTGCTGCATGTAAGGAGTTTGCACATTTTCCCCATGACCGCATGGGTTTCCTCCGGGTGCTCCCACAATCCAAAAACGCACCGGTTGGTAGGTTAATTGGTTATAATAGGCATCCGTTAGTCTCGTGAGACCATGGATTTGCGCCTTGGAAGTTTTCCAGGGCGCAGGCCTGGCAAGGTTGTATGGAAGACTGGCAGTTGCCCATGCTGCAAGTCTCCCCTCTCCACGCCACCGATGTTATCCAAAGGAAGGGCACTAGGACCCATACAGCTTGGCACTGGTGTCGTCGCAGAGCAATGTGTGGTTAAGTGCCTTGCTCAAGGACACAACACGTTACCTCAGCCAACGCTCGAACTTGCGACCTTCAGATCACTAAACGAATGCCTTAACCACTTGGCCACGCGCCAACACTAATTGGTTAATTGGTTATTGCAAATTGTTCTGTGATTAGGCTAGGATTGAATCGGGGGATTGCTGAACAGCACGGCTCAAAGGGCCAGAAGGGCTGTATCTCAATGAAAGAGTAAAAACATAAAATCTCATAGGTGCCACAAGCTCTAGAAGCTCTTCAGCTGCTGGAAATCCAAAGCAGCACACACAAGATGCTGAAAGAACTCAGCAGGCCAGGCAACATCAATGGAAAAGAGTAAACAGTTGCCATTTCAGGCTGAGACCCTTCATCTCATAGTTATTTGGGTGGGGGGGGCGGAATCTTACTGTGTGTGGAACTGGTTTCAAAGTTTCCTTCTGCTCCAAAAGTCACCACATATTAAATACTCAGTGACTGTTATTTTTAGATGCAGCTCTTTCTTTTTTATTAAATTATAATAATGGTAATTTTAACCACAGAGCTGTACACTTCAGTTAGCCTGCACCGGCTATTTTTTAAAATATGCACCTTGAGCCTCAGCTACTTTGCCCACTGTACCCTCTGCTCCAACGTTTCCCCAGTCTCTACAGTATTTTCTCTGTGAGGTACTGAAACAAAAAAAAAATGAGACGAGAAGAAATTACACAGGATTATTGATGGTATCTATGGTTTGTCACACATCCACCATTTCATTGGGCAGTATAAATCAGAGCTTAATGCTGTGAACATCTTTTGTGCTTGGAATTTTTTGATCTAGTTCTATTGTTGGTCCTTCCTATTTTTTTTTAGCTTGGCAGCATTACACAAATACATTGATTTTATTTCATACTACTCCTGTGAATTGCCTCAAGTGTTTTTCCTTTAAAGACTCTATTACATGTGAAAATTGGGGTCATTGCCAATAAATTGAATCAGCATCTACTGGGTATCAACCTTTAGTTATTCAAAGTTCAAAGTAAATTTAATATCAAATATATGTCACTATATACAAACTTGAGATTTGTTTTGTTGCGGGTATACTCAGTAAATTCAAGAACCACAATAGAATCAGTGAAAGCCTATACCCAACAAAGTGGACAAACAATCAGGGTGCAAATTATTCAGAAGAGTTACTCTTTATTTAAGTCCTTCATGATGTTAAATGTCTTAGTCAAAACTTGTAATCTCTGCTGGAAGTAGAACGCCATAGTTTCTCCAGTCTAACCAGCTCACATTCATTTCAAGAAGACTAGAATATAAATGCAAAGCTGTAATTCCGAAGCTTTACAAGGCATTGGTTAGTCTGCACTTGGAATATGGTGAGCAGCTTTGGGCCCCATAACTAAGAAAGGATGTGCTGGCATGAGAGAGAGTCCGGAGAAGGGTGACAAAAATAATCCCAGGAATGAAAGGATTAATGTATGAGGTGAATTCGATGGCTCTGGATTTGTACTCGCTGGAGTTTAGAAGAATTGGGTGGGGGGGGAGTGGAATCTCATCAAAACCTATCAAATATTAAAAGGCCTAGATAGAGTGGACATGGAGAGAATGTTTCCTATAGTGAATTTAGTCCAGAGGGCAAAGCCTCAGTTTTCATAAGTCAAGGGATAGAGTTTAAGAGTCGCGATGTAATAATGCAGCTCTATAAAACTCTGGTTAGGCCACACTTGGAGTATTGTGTCCAGTTCCGGTCGCCTCACTATAGGAAGGATGTGGAAGCATTGGAAAGGGTACAGAGGAGATTTATCAGGATGCTGCCTGGTTTAGAGAGTATGCATTATGATCAGAGATTAAGGGAGCTAGGGTTTTACTCTTTGGAGAGGAGGAGGATGAGAGGAGACATAATAGAGGTGTACAAAATAATAAGAGGAATAGATAGAGTGGATAGCCAGTGCCTCTTCTCCAGGGCACCACTGCTCAATACAAGAGGACATGGCTTTAAAGTAAGGGGTGGGAAGTTCAAGGGGGATATTAGAGGAAGATTTTTACTCAGAGAGTGGTTGGTGCGTGGAATGCACTGCCTGAGTCAGTGGTGGAGGCAGATACACTTGTGAAGTTTAAGAGACTACTAGACAGGTATATGGAGGAATTTAAGATGGGGGGTTATATGGGAGGCAGGATTTGAGGGTTGGCACAACATTGTGGGCCGAAGGGCCTGTAATGTGCTGTACTATTCTATGTAATCTATGAATACAATGACATCCCTTTAGAACAGAGATGAAGAGGAATTTCTTTAGCCAGCAGGTTGTGAACCTGTGGAGCTTGTTGCCACAGATGGCTGTGGAGGTCAATTTGTTGGATATATTTAAAAAAGAGATTGAAAATTCATGATGTGTAAGGTTATAGGTGTCAAAGGCTACAGGGAGAAGGCAGGAGAGTGAGGTTGAGGAGGATATCAGCCATGATGGAATGTCAAAGCAGAATCAATGGGCCAAATGGCCTAATTCTGCTCCTATGTCTTATGATCTTACGGTACCTCAACATCCCTGGTAGAATCTTCTGTCAATTTCTTCTGTACTTTCCAAAAAACAAAAATATTACTATTGTATGCTGCCCAGAACAAAATTCTGCAGAGGTTAACTTTATATCTTAAGTAATGTTTGTTCCAGGATTGTGTGTCCTGTACTTCTATTTATAAATCCTATGATCCAATGAAGTTATAAATTCCTTCATTAACCTCTTCTGGTATCCTCGAACATTGGCGCACAAACACGCCCACGTTTCCCGCTTCTTGCACCAAAGTTAAAATTGAATGATTTATATTCTTTCACAGTTGTGTAGTGGTTAGCAAATGCTTTCCAGTACTGGTGAACTGGGTTCAATTTCTACTGCTGTCTATAAGCAGTTTTTACATTCTCCCCATGACTGCAATGGTTTCCTCTGGGTGCTCTGGTTTCCTCTCACAGTCCAAAGACGCACCAGATGGTAGGTTAATTGGTCATTGTAAAACGTCCTGTGATTAGGCGAGGGTTAAATGGCGGTTGCTGGACAGTGCAGCTGAAGGGCCAGAAGGGTTTACTCCATGCTGTATCTCAATAAATAAAAAGAAACTTCTTCCAAACAAACACTATTACTTCATGCTTTACTGCTTTGCATTGCTTCTACACTCATAGATGCCAGACTGTCCTGGTAGAAGCATTATTTTAGTCTGCTCTTGTCTCACATACTGAATACATCATGCACTGACTTAATTCTTTGTCCTTTTGTCTAATTTCTTCCCTCTTACATCCATAACACCTCTAAAACCCTCTGCCATTTTCACATTCTCTCTTCTCCCCTCTTCCCTCGGCAGAAGATAGAAAAGTCTGAAAGCTCAAGGACAGCTTCTATCCCTCTTTTATCAGACTCCTGAATGGACCTCTTGTATGATAAGATGGACTCTTGACCTCACAATCTCCCTCATCATGATCTTGCTCTATCATCTACCTGCACTGCACTTATTCAGTAGCTTTCTTTATTCTACATTCTTATTGTTTTGCCTTATTCCAGCAAAATGCACTGTGGAATGATTTGATCTATATAACTGTATGCAAGACAAGTTTTTCACTGTATCTTGGTGCATATGACAATAATATCAATATATTAATATCCTTAACAACCCTTAATACCCACGGAGGTGCAGCAGCTGCTGCACAACACCAGGATTTCAAGTTCAATCCTGATCTCAGATGCTGTCTGCATAAAGTTTGCATGGCCTGTATGAGTTTGCATTAGGTTCTCAGATGTAGGTTCAAAGGTTAATTTTATTGTCAAGTTATGCATGTACAATACAAGTCCAGTATTTGTCTACTCCAGATAGCCATTAAATACAGAAAGATAATGGGTGTTGATGAAATAAATGATATCAACTCTCCCCCCCCGCCCCCCCCCCCCGACTGGCATGAGAAAGAAAACTTTAAAAACTCGCAGACTTCAAAATCAGCCCCTCACTCGCAGCAAAAAACAGCCACAAAAACAATGAACGATCTCCTACATGATCCTCAGGATAATTGTCTACTGTAAATTTCCTCTTCTAATGTCGGTAAATGGTAAAAAACAATATAGCCTAATGTTCTGCTCCTACAGCAAGCCTACCACTCAAGGACCCATAGATGTGAATCTTTTCCCTCAGGTGGGAGAAAATGCTTTTTCAGCTTCGGAGAAGCAGTCTCCAGGCCTTACAGATTGTAGTTGCAGTCATTTGCCTTTATTCCTGTACTCATATTCTATTTTAATAAAGATCAACACACTATTTTCTTTCTTAATCATTTGCTGCACCTTCGTACAGAATTCAGTGATTTGTGTATGAGGACACATGTATCATTTGAAAAATGTTGCCTAATATGTAACTATATTATAAACATTTGGATTTTCAAAAGGCTTTTGACAAGGTCCCACACAGGAGATCAGTGTGCAAACTTAAAGCACACGGTATTGGGGGTAAGGTATTGGTGTGGGTGGAGAATTGGTTAGCAGACAGGAAGCAAAGAGTGGGAATAAACGGGACCTTTTCAGAATGGCAGGCGGTGACTAGTGGGGTACCACAAGGCTCAGTGCTGGGACCCCAGTTGTTTACAATATATATTAATGACTTGGATGAGGGAATTAAATGCAGCATCTCCAAGTTTGCGGATGACACAAAGCTGGGTGGCAGTGTTAGCAGTGAGGAGGATGCTAAGAGGATGCAGGGTGACTTCGATAGGTTGGGTGAGTGGGCAAACTCATGGCAGATGCAATTTAATGTGGATAAATGTGAAGTTATCCACTTTGGTGGCAAAAATAGGAAAACAGATTATTATCTGAATGGTGGCCGATTAGGAAAAGGGGAGGTGCAACGAGACCTGGGTGTCATTATACACCAGTCATTGAAAGTGGGCATGCAGGTACAGCAGGCGGTGAAAAAGGCGAACGGTATGCTGGCATTTATAGCGAGAGGATTCGAGTACAGGAGCAGGGAGGTACTACTGCAGTTGTACAAGGCCTTGGTGAGACCACACCTGGAGTATTGTGTGCAGTTTTGGTCTCCTAATCTGAGGAAAGACATCTTTGCCATAGAGGGAGTACAAAGAAGGTTCACCAGATTGATTCCTGGTATGGCAGGTCTTTCATATGAAGAAAGACTGGATGAACTGGGCTTGTACTCGTTGGAATTTAGAAGATTGAGGGGGGATCTGATTGAAACGTATAAGATCCTAAAGGGATTGGACAGGCTAGATGCGGGAAGATTGTTCCCGATGTTGGGGAGGTCCAGAACGAGGGGTCACAGTTTGAGGATAGAGGGGAAGCCTTTTAGGACCGAGATTAGGAAAAACTTCTTCACACAGAGAGTGGTGAATCTGTGGAATTCTCTGCCACAGCAAACTGTTGAGGCCAGTTCATTGGCTATGTTTAAGAGGGAGTTAGATATGGCCCTTGTGGCTACAGGGGTCAGGGGGTATGGAGGGAAGGCTGGGACGGGGTTCTGAGTTGGATGATCAGCCATGATCATAATAAATGGCGGTGCAGGCTCGAGGGGCCGAATGGCCTACTCCTGCACCTATTTTCTATAATCCACTTTTAGTTTTTTTTTTAAATGAGCCATATAATGATCTCTTTTTTTTCCATTTAAAATTTTTCTTATTTACTCATTTAGTTTGTTGATGTCCTCTCACATCCTCTTTAAATCCAATAAGAAACTTTGTTTATTTTGTTTTCTCTGTGAAATTATTGAACCAGCTCCCTCCAACTACACCACTTATGCTAAAATTATGGGTGGCGAGGTGGAGCCACCTCTTCAAAATTCTGGGACGTAGATCTAAATGCCTATGGGATTTATTTGTTTGCAGGCTCACCAAATTGTGTAGTAGTATTCTGACACAATTTTCCTTTAATATCTCATTCTCCTTCGGATATTTCTGGTGGATATTCTTGCATTTTCTCCCAGGAAGGCAGAAGCAGTTTGAAAACTGTTCACAATGAACATTTGAAGTTCTTCCCCATGTACAATTTTGTATTCATGCTGCTACTTCTTCCATCATTAGTCCCACTGCCACCCAACCCCATGCTCTTTCGATAACACATCTAAAATTCAATGTTTGATTTAAATTCTTTGGAAACTCCCTGTTCACATGAATTGTGCTGCACACATCCTTTCCTTCTGTCATCAAATTCCAATCAAGAGTTATATAGCCATAATTTGCCCTAAAATATAAAAGGTAGTTTTATTTTGTTAGTTTATAACATTTGAGCCAGCTAATGAATTGGGCAAATCTCGGATAACCCAATAAGCTCCCAGATATTGCAATCTTTCCGATAAAGTAGGCTCCCTGAACACATTAGGATGGTCTATTAACTTAAATATTTAAATGCAAGAGAGAAATAGTTAAGCAAGTTTAGCAAACTGTATATTAACAATCCAATTCACAATGCCAATATTCTAGTATTCACTTCCAGCCCATAGTGTTCTGCATTGAAAAACGAAGTAGAACATTTAGAGGACAATGAACACTAATTTTAAATTGATTCTGTCTCCATTAAGAAAATAATCATTGATTTTACTGAATGCCTGAAATAATAGTCTTGTGTGTCATATTGCACAAAGAGACTAGATCTATTCCCTGTGCTCATTCTTCCTAGTGGCTTCAGGGAGCCCACTTTACAGGAAAGATTGTAATACTTGGGAGCTTGTTGGATCATCCAAGATTTTCCTAATTTCTGGTACAGTTCCATCAAAGTTACAGAACACTGGAATTGTGACAGGTCATTGGAGCTGCTTGGGAATTGCAGAATGCCAACAAGATGACGTTTTAGAGCAGCTTCTAGTTGACCCCACTAGATAAAAGGTAATTCTGAATTAGATGTTGTGTAATGAACCAGATTTAATTAGTGACCACAAGGTAAAGGAACCCTTAAAAGGCAGAGATCAGAATATGATAGATTTCACCCTGCATATGGGAAGGAAAATCTAAAGTCATATTTGGAGTAAAGCATCGGAGAAAAGCTGGCCAAGATTGATTGAAAGGGGACATTAGCAAGGATGACAGGAGAAATGCAATGGCTGGTGGTTCTGGGAGCAAATTGAAAGGCATAAGATACATAAATTCTAAAGAAGAGGAATTCTAAAGGAAAGATGAGGCAACTGTGGCTGATAAGGGAAGTCAAACGTAGCGTAAAAGCAAAAGAGAGGGCATATAATATAGCACAACTTAATGGGAAGTTAGAGGATTGAGAGCCTAATAAAAAAAACAACAGAAGGCAACTGAAAGAGAGAAAAGATTAAATACCAAGGTAAGCTAACCAATAATATACAAACAGGACATCAAAATAGAGCTTTGACCAGTAACCAATCTGGGCAATGGAAGTTTGAGAAGTGGTGATTTCACACAGGTCTGCTGCCTGAGTAGAAAAAGGGAGCAGTGGGTTGTAAGAGCATAATAGTGATTTGACTGCCTTAAAGACTTGACCTCCACAGCTGCCTATGGCAAATAATTCCACAGATTCACCACTCTCTGGCTCAAGAAATTCCTACTCATCTCCATTCTACAGGACACCCCTCTATTCTGAGGCAATGTCCTCTGGTTCTAGACTCTCGTTCCATAGGAAACACCCTCTCCACATCCACTCAAGGCCTTTCACCATTTGATAGGTTTCAATGAGTCATCTCTCATTCTTCAGAATTCCAGTGGATACTGGTCCAGAGCCATCAAACGCTCTTCATATGACAAGCTATTCAATCCTGGAATAAATTCTGTAAACCTCCTTTGAACCCTCTCCAATTTCAGCACATCCTTTCTAAGAGGCCCAAAACTGCTCACAATACTCCAAGTGAGGCCTCACCAGTGCTTTATAAAATCTCAACATTACATGTTTGTTTTATTTGTCCCCTTGAAATGAATTTGCTTTCTTACTACAGACTCAGCCTGCAGATTAACCTTTAGGGAATCCTGCACAAGGATTCCCTTGTCCCTTTGCACCTCAGATTTTGTGTATTTTCTCTCCATTTAGAAAAGAGACAACCCTTTCATTTCTTCTACAAAAGTACATGACCATACACTTTCTGACATTATACTCAATCTGCCACTTCTTTGTCCATTCTCCTAATCTGTCTAAGTCCTTCTGTAGCCTCTCTACTTCCTCAAAACTACCTGCCTTTCCACATATTTTCATATCGTCTGTGAACTTTGCAACAAAGTCTTCAGTTCTATCATCCAAATCATTGGCATATAACGCCAAAAGAATTAGACCCAAAACAGACCCCAGTGGACCACCACTTGTCAATGGCAGCCAACCAGAAAAGGTTCCATTTATTCCCACTTTTTGTCTCCTGCCAACCAACCACTGCTTTATCCATGCTAGAATCTTTCCTGTAATACCAGTGACTTGTAGCTTGTTAACCAGCTTCATGTGTAGCACCTTCTCAAAGGCCTTCTGAAAATCAAAGTACACAATATCAACCGACTCTCCTTTGTCAATCCTACTTGTTAGTTCTTCAAGGTATTCCAACAGATTTGTCACGCATGATTTTCCCTTGAGAAAACAATGGTTTATTTTATCATATGCCTCCAAGTACCCTATGCCTTCATCCTTAATAATCGACTTCAACATCTTCCCAGCCATTGATTTTAGACAAACTGACCTATAGTTTCCTTTCTTCTGCTTCACTTCTTGAAGAGTGGAGTGACATTTGCAATTTCCAGTCTTCCAGAACCATTCTACTACCTAATGCTTCCTGAAAGATCATTGCTAATGCTTTCACAATCTCTTCAGCCACCTCTTTCAGAACCCTGGGTTGTACACCATCTGGTCCAGAACTTTCACTTTCCAAGAACCTCCTCTCTAGTTATGGTAACTTCACACTCCTCATACCCCCGACACCTGGAAATTCCACCACACTGCTAGTGTATTCCTCAGTGAAGACTGATGCAAAAAATATATTCAGTTCATCTGCTATTTTGTTGTCCCCATTACTCCTTCTCCAGCATCATTTTCCAATGCTCTGAAATCCACTCCCACCTCTTTTTTTTTTTACACTCTATGTATCTGCAGGAACTTCTGGTATCCTCTTTAAAATTATTGTCCAGCTTACTTTCATATTCCCTCTTTACCTTCCTAATGACTTTTTTTAGTTGCCTTCTGTTGGTTTTCAATAGTTTCTTAATCTTTTAACTTCCCACTAATTTTCGCTCTATTATATGCCCTCTCTTTGGCTTTTATGTTGGCTTTGACTTCTTTTGTTAGCAACAGTTGCATCATCGTTCCTTGTGAATACTTCTTCCTGTTTGGGATGTATATACCCTGTGCCTTCCAAATTTCTTCCAGAATTTCCAGCCATTGTTGCTCTGTCATCATCCCTGCCAGTGTTCTTTTCCAATCAATTCTGGCCAACTCCTCTCTCATGCCTCTGTAATTCCCTTTATTCCACTGTAATACTGATAGATCTTACTTTAGCTTCTTCTCAAATTTCAGGGCAAATTCGATCATCTTATGTTTACTTTCCCCTAAGAGTTCTTTTACTTTAAGCTCCCTAATCAATTCTGGTTCATTGCACAACACCCAATTCAAATTAGTTGATCCTCTAGTGAGCTCAACCACAAGCAACTCTAAAAAGCCATCTCATAGGCACTCTGAAAACTCCCCCTCCTGGAATCCAGCACCAACCTGATTTTCCTAATCTATCTCCATATTGAAATTCCCCATTACCATTGTAACATTGCCCTTTTGGCATGCATTTTCTATCTCTCATTGTAATTTGTAACCCAGATCCTTACTACAGTTTGGGGGTCTGTATACAACTCCAATCAAGGTATTTTTACCCTTGCTCTATTCACAATGATTCAACACCTTCTGACCCATCACATCTTTCTAATGATCAATTTCAGGTATATCACTTTTGCTACTGGTGGGGGGGCGGTGCTGGTTGTGATCGGTTCTCTGGCACTGATTCAGGTTCTGGGACTCAGAAGGGAAGGGGGAAGAAGCAGCATGCTGTAGTGATAGGGGATTTGTTAGCTAGTAGAATGGACAGGAGGTTCTGTGGGCAAGAACGAAATTCCCTTCCGGGTGTCAGGGCTTGGAACATCTGGGATTGAGTCCTCATCATTCTTAAGTGGGAGGGTCCATGTAGGTAACAATGACATGGGTAGGGTGACTGACAAGGTTCTATATAGGGAGTTCGGGATGTTAGGTGCTAAGTTGAAGGCCAGGACCTCCAGGTTTGTGACCTCAGGAATGCGACCCGTGCCACATGCTAGTGAGGGCAGAAGTAGGAAGATTATTCAGTTTAATATATGGCTAAGGAGTTGGTGTAGGAAGGGGGGCATAAGATTTTTGGATCATTAAGTTCTCTTTCAGGGAAGGTGAGACCTGTACAGAAAGGACAGTTTGCACCTGAAATGGAGGGGGACTAATATCCTAGTGGAAAGGTTTGTTCATGCTGCACAGCGTGCTTTAAACTAGAGTTGCAGGGGGATGGGAACCAGAGTGTCAGAATAGTTAGTGGAGAGGTTGTGGAAGCAGATGTTGGTAGGTTGGGAGTCAAAGGTTAAGTATGGTGCACAAGTATCCTGAGTTACATGTATTTCTGAAAAACCATAAAACATAAGTATCAATTAGATATAAGAAGTATTTCAATGCAAGAAGTATCGTAGGAAAGACAGATGAGTTCAGGGCATGGATGAACTCCTGGAATTATGATATTGTAGCCATTAGTGAGACTTGGTTACAGGAGGGTCAGGACTGGCAGCTAAATATTCTGGGGTTCCATTGTTCTAGATGTGACAGAGTGGGAGGGTTTAGAGAAGTGGTGGCATTACTTGTCAGGGAAAATGTCAGACTAGAGAACTCAACTAGTGAGGCATTATGGGTGCAACTGGGATACAAGGAAGGTATGACCACACTAATGATTACACCCAACAGTCCTAGGAATTTAGAGGAACAAATGTGTTAAGATATTGCAGACTATTGCAAGAAATGTAAGGTAGTTATAGCAGGTGAATATTAAACTTCCACTTATCAACTGGGAATTCCATACTGTAAAAGGACTAGATGGGATAGAGTTTGTCAAATGTGTTCAGGAAAGATTCCTTTATCAGTACATAGAGGTCCCAACGAGAGAGCATGCAATACTGGATCTACAATTAGCGAATGAGACAGGGCAGATGACGGAAGTTTGTGTAGGGGAACACTTCGAATCCAGCTTCAAAGGAAGCATGCTAAGAGAAAGCTCTGGTCTGCGGGTTGAGAAAGGCCAGTTCTGATGGTACCAAAAATGATCAGTCAAGTGAGGATCGGGGCAGGCTGTTTTCTGGCAAAGGTGTATTTGGAAAGTAGGAGCCCTTCAAAAATGAAATGTTGAGAATGCAAGGCTTGTATGTGTCTCTCAGGCTAAAACAGAATATAACAAGTGTAGGGAACCTTGATTTTCAAGAGGTAGAGAGTTCCTGGTTAAGAGAAAAAAAGGAGGTACATAGCAAGTAGGAACAAATGAGGTGGTTCTGGAGTACAAGAAATGCAAGAGAACACTTAAGAAAGAAATCAGGAAGGCTAAAAGAAGGCATGAAGTTGCTGTAGCAGACAAGGTGAAGGAGAGTCCTAAGGGTATGTTAAGAGCAAAAGGATTGCTAGGCACAAAATTGATCCGCTGGAATACCAGAATGGTAATCCATGTGTGGAGCCAAAACGGGTGTGGAAGAATTTAAATGCAATCTTTGTATTTGTATTTACTCAGGAGATAGATACAGAGTCTGTGGAAGTGAGGCAAAGCAGCATCAACTTCATGGACCCTGTACAGACTACAGACAAGGAGATGTTTGCTACCCTCGGGCAAATCAGGGTGGATAAATCTAAAAAGATTTTTCAGATATACTGTATAAAGAGTAAAAGAGTGGAAACAGTGGATATCAGATCCCTGACAAATGATGCTGGAGAGGTTGTAATGGGGGACAAAGAAATGGCTTCGTAAGTATTTTGCAGCAGTGTTCACTGTAGAAGACACTAGCAATATGTCAGATATTTGAAGCTTAAGTGAATGTATTTGCTATTACTAAGGAGAAGATGCTTGGAAAGATGAAAAGTCTGAAGGTAGATTAGTCTCTTGGACAAGATGGACCACACCCCAGAGTTCTGAAAGAGGTAGCTGAAGAGATTGTGGAGGCATTAGTAATGAGAATAAAGGGGCCTTTTCTTGTTGGTTGCTAGTGACTAGTGGTGTTCCACAGGGGTCAGAGCTGAGGCTACTTCTTTTCACATTATATGGATAACAGAATTGATGGCTTCGTGGCCAGCTTCGCAGCTGAAATGAAGATAGGTGGAGGGATAGGCAATGTTGTCTACAGAAGGACTTCAACAGATCAGGAGAATGAGCAAAGAATTAGCAGATGGAACGTAGTGTTGGGTTACTTTGTCAGAAAGAATAAAAGTGTGGACTATTTTCTAAAGGGAGAGAAAATTCAAAACTCAAAAGTGCAAAGGTGCTTGGTAGTCCTTGTGCAGCATTCCCTAAAGGTTAACTTGCAGGTTGAGACGGTAGTGAGGAAGGCAAATGCAATGTCAGGATTCATTTCATGAGGAGAAGAATATAAAGGCAAAGATGTGATGCTGGGGCTTTATAAGGCATTGGACAGACTGCATGGAGTACTGTATTGTGAGCAGTTTTGGACACTTAAAAGATGTGCAGTTATTGGAGAGGGCTCAGGGAAGTTTCAGGAGAATGACTCCACAAATCATATAGTTAATGCAAGACTAACATTTGATGACTCTGGGCTGTACTCTCTGGAATTTAGAAGAATGAGGGGGAATCTCGTTGAAACCTACCAAATATTGAATGCCTCGAAAGAGTGGATGTGGAGATGATTGTTTCCTATAGTTGGGAAGTCTAAGACCAGAAGGCACAGCTCAGAATAAAGAGACTTTGATTTTGAACACACAGAAGAGGAATTTCTTTAGCCAGAGAGTTGTGAATCCGTGGAATTCATTACCGCAGTTAGCTGTGGAGGCCAAGTCATTGGGTGTATTTAAAGCAAAGATTGCTAGGTTCTTGATTAGTCAGAGCAGGAA
Organism: Mobula hypostoma; assembly: GCF_963921235.1. Taxonomy (NCBI): domain Eukaryota; kingdom Metazoa; phylum Chordata; class Chondrichthyes; order Myliobatiformes; family Myliobatidae; genus Mobula; species Mobula hypostoma. Next base: position 17,497,854 of record NC_086098.1, read on the forward strand.
AGGTTACAGAGAGAAGGCAGAATGGGGTTGAGAGGGATAAAAAAAAAATCAGCCAATAAGGAATGGCAGACTCAATGGGTTAAATGGCATAATTCTGCTCCCATGTCTTATGGACTTATTGTCTTACAGTTGTGTCTCATCACTTTGGAAAAGTTTGAAAACAGAAGTGATTGCAAAAAAATGCAGAATGTCTTCTAAGTCGAGGTGACATTCATTGATGAAGGCAAGAATAAAACAAGGGACAAACGTAAGCCTGGTCAGTTTAAATGCAAACCCTAAGAATTGAAGTTCAACCTCACCACCTCATTTCTACACAATTCCAAAGTGTGTGAATATCAAAAGCTCTGCGAGTTGTTTCAATATATAGTTATTCTGACCTTTATTGCAGCAATACTAACCTTCCTGCCCAACTGTTCAGAAATATGTAGGTGGTTTTCATAATCAAAGAATCATGCAGTACAGGGTATGGTTTATCACATCTCTTTGAAAAGGCAAACAGATTAATACTGTTCCCCTGCTTTTACTCTATACTTTCTGCCTAATTATTTATTGAATTCTATTTTTAATGGTTATTATTCAAACTTCTTCCACAACCCTTCTCTAGTCTCCATTCATGCAAAGTCCTTCAATCCTAATATACAAGTAAAGCTTTTCCAAACTTTAATCAGGGCCTTAACATCCTTTCAGAAGTGTGATGATCAGAAATAGGCACGGTAACCCATATGGAACAACAGTTAACAAATACAAGTTCCTTACACTTGTGCAAACTACCTCCATTTGTAACAAACAGGTTTAATATCATTGGCATGTCTCATAAAATCAGATGGCAGAGGGGAAGGAGTTGTTCTTGAATCACTGAGTGTGTGACTACAGGCTCCTGTGCTTCCTCCTTAATAGCAGCAATCATCATCATAGCTTGTCACACCAGACAGCCAGCCACTCTAGTGTTGTTTGTTTGATGTTGAGCAGGTCAGTGTCAGCTAAATCAGGTGAGAGCGTGCAGTTGCACAGAACGTGTTCAATGTTCTGCACCCTTTCGCCACACTCACAGGATTCACTGGTCTTTAAACCCCACTTCACCATATCGTCTCCCGCCCTACAAACTCCTGCTCTCGCTCTGTTAAGAGTGCACCACTTCCGTCTGTCAAGCAGTGCCCTGTCTGGTAACATTTCTGTGGGGTCTTGCACTGTATTGTTTGGTGGGGTTCTGGCTTCTGTTTGTTGCCAGAGGTCAATCCTGTATGTTTGGGGGGATGTTCCGTGTGGTAGTCCCTCCACTGTAGCAAAGCTTTTCCTCAATTTTAGGCGGTTGGAAATTGGCACATGATGGTGCAGTGGGTGCCGTGAATCTGAGTTCTGTTTACCTTTTTCAATTTTTGTTGTAGTGTGTCTTCGGATCTCTGGGGCAGCAATGCCTGCAAGTCTGTAAATGATGTTAGTGGGTGTGGGGCGCAGTGTGTCCGTGATTATTTGGCAGGCTTCATTAAGCAATGGGTCTATTTTCTTCACATGGGCTATCTGCCCCACACAGGTGCACAGTACTCTGCAGGTGCATAGCAGAGTGCTAGGGCAGTTGATCTAAGTGTCTGAACATTAGCTCCCCATTTCGTGCCTGCTAATTTTTTCAAGAGGGAATTGCGAGAGCCAACTTTCCCTCGGAGTTTTTGGATGTGGGTAGCAAATAAGAGCATCCTATCCAGTGTCACGCCCAGGTAAATTGGAGTCGGATGGTGTTCGCGCTCCTTCCCACACCAGAAGATCTTGAGTTTCCGAGCTGCTTCTCGATTCCTCAGGTGGAATGCACACACTTGAGTTTTTGATGGATTTGGGTTCAGAGACCATTTTTCATAATACTGCTTCATTGCTTCGAGGACTGCTGTACGTCGTACTTCAACTTCTTGGAAGGAGTTAGCTTGTGTTGCTGTGCATAGGTCATCTGCATAGATAAACCTGCGTGTTAAGAAAGGTTGGTTGGTCGTTTTTGTAAATATTAGATAGTAGAGGTGCCAGGACTGATCCCTGTCGTAGTCCATTCTTTTGTGGACGCCACCTACTCTTAATTCCATTCATTTCTACATAAAATCTACGATTTTCTAGGAGGCTTCTTATTACTTTGACTGTGGTTTCATTCTTTAACATTGTAGATAATTTCAGTAGAAGGCCTCTGTGATTCACAGTGTTGTATACTGCTGTTAAGTCAACGAATACTGCCTCTGTAATAAAAGGATGGCAGCAGTGAGCAGAGGGTATGTACAATTGTACAGATATCTTCATACATTTTAAGAACACCTTCTTCCACCTGGCATCAGATTTCTGAATAGTCCTTTAACCCATGAATACTACCTCACTATTTCTGCTCACTTTTTTGTACAATAAACAAAATAAGGACTGCTACCTAGATTAAACAGATCATTTCTTTAAATTTTACTTCCCAGCTAAGTGAGAAACAGCAAACACTATAGTTATTTATTTAATATATTAATATACATTTATAATGTATAGCAATTTGATTTGTAAATATATATAGTAATATACAGTATACTGTATATTATAATATATAGCTATATATTGCAATTTATAGTCTATTTTATATATTGCACTGTACTGCTGCTTCAAAAGAAGCAATCTTACGACAAGTCAGTGATAACACACCAGAGTCTGATTCTGACATCTGGTCCTGCCAGCTTCAAAACTTTGTGTACACCCGCCTCCAAGTCTCTCTGCTGCTGCATCACGTTTAAATGACTGCTTCCACTGATGTGATTAAAGTAGATTATTTTCAAAAGTTTGTTGCAAAAGCTGGGCGACAAATGAGATCAGGTACCAGAATGGGACATTTAATCATCACCTTCACAAATTTAGTCTTAAACTAGTTTCGGTCTGGTGACCAAGGTGTTTGGATTTTTGATGTCCCAGCTAAGGATATAACTACTTTCTTGGATCCTCTCTTTGAATTGCACTTAGGCATTATCCCAGCTAAGTGAGAAGCCGAAAACACTACGCTTATCCACAAGCAGGGATCAAATTCAAATGGCCAACACCAACTGATACTAACCATGTCAAAGGTCATGGGAATCTTTGTGAATGAAAAGCCACATAGCATCGTAGCAGCAACAGCCTGCTATCCAGTCACCCCCAGCACAAAGAGGAAATTGCTCCACTTGAGGAAAAATCCTGTTGCCTTTCAGATTATAAATGCACGGTGGCAATTTTACAGTGCACTCTCTTGGCATGTGGCACTAATAGCACTCTGTATTTACGTTGTGCTGTTAACATGGTTACATTTCTAAAGGAAATTGAAAGGAATTACCAGTCAGACACCTGACAACATGGGAGGATTAGTAAAACAGGACAGGAGCAACTGGAACTGTGTTTGTAAGGAAGCAGGGACCAGTGCCTTATTGAGCCCCTGGTGAGAAAGACAGAGAGAGAATGCAAACTTATCTGAGAAAAAGTCATGTCTGGGGAAACTGGCAAAATTGTGGAAAGGTCTGAGATAAATTAAAGGTTGAGTTAACAACTTGAAAAGGCAGAGTACTTTGAAAGCACAGAAATGAAAGAAGGGCAGGGGGAGTTCAAAAATAATGTTAAAATAACTGAGGCAAAGTAAAACAAATATGTAGGTGGATACAGGAAAACTTAGAATGTAGAGTTGTGGGTGATAGGATGTGACACCTAGAATTCTTCCCCAGTTAAGCATGCCATATTGCAGTTCCAGCATATCAGAATCAGGTTTAATATCACCAGCACATATCATGAAATTTGTTGTTTTTGCAGCACCAGTACATTGCCGAAAGAGGGTATATCCTGGGTGATGGGGGTCCTTAATGATGGATGCTGCCTTTTTGAGGCATTGTCCCTTGAAAACAGCCTGGGTGCTACAGAGGCTGGTATCTTCCTTCAGAATTCCATTCATCTTAGCAATGCTGGGAGACAAGTTTTGAGAACTTGATTCTCAAAGCTAATTGTAGAGCAGAGCATTGTATAATGCTAGAGAAACCTTTATAGATCTGAATAGCCAGCAGTGTACGGAGTTGATCACTGGGCAGATAATCAGGTATGACTGTCTCACACTTACCTACCCAAAAACTTGAATACATTGTATTAGCAATCCTTCCTGAGATATCCTGAGAAAAGGCTTCCTGAGTTTTTGTTTGTTCAAAGGTACAACTTAATGTCAGAGAAATGTATTACAAAATACATCCTGAAATGCTTTTTCTTCACAACCATCCACGAAAACAGAGGAATGGCCCAAAGAATGAATGACAGTTAAATGTTAGAACCCCAAAGGAACCCCCCCAGCTCCCCCCACACATAAGCGGCAGCAAGCAACAATCCCCCCTCGCCCCACCAGCAAAAAAAAAGCATCAGCACCCGCATCCAAGCACTCAAGCAAGAGCAAAGCAACAGCAGAGATACAGACTTGTAGTTACCCCAAAGATTTTGCATCTCACCTGGTATTCAACATACCACAGGCTCTCTCTCTCTAATAAGGGAGAAAGAGGTATCTCTGCTTTCCCAGCGAGCGGGGAGATGTAATAAACAACTCACTGGTTTACGATGTTAAGAGTCTGCCATGTCGCTTTTTTCGAGCTCTGTGCCCAAAAACCTGGGCACACAACCACAGATATTCTGACTTCCCTGACGACACACGGGTCTCCTGTCGTGACACCAACCCTCGATCCGCCCATCTCCAGAGCCCGAGGTCCCAGGCTTCCGAATCTGAGCCGGACTCTTAGGCCGAGCCTTTGGCATGCCGAACAACAACGGCTGGTTGTGAAACCCTGACAGGGGGTCCCATTCCCGCAAAGAACCAAAGTCAGCGTGCAACTCCAGGTCAGGGTCTTCAAAAGAACCCTGAAAGGGAAAAATAAAGATATTAAAAATGGAAATAGAGCTGTTTGCGAAGATGCAAGCAAAGGAGGTGCCATTTAGCACCAGTAGCTTTCTGATGGTTAGTTTGTACTTCTCTGTCCTACTGTGAGTGCCTGCAAGAAAATTAATCTCAAGGCAACATGTGGGTCACATATACGTACTTCGAAAATAAATTTACTTTGAACTTTGTACTCTTGAATATAGAATTTCTCAATATTCTCTCCACTTGTCAGGACATGCAAAAATAATGTATAAACGGTCAGGCATGCTCTAGATCTCCTTAGCAACCATTAAAAACAGTGGCTTTATGCTCAAAAGATTCTATGGATGTTGGCAATCTTCAGCAACACACACAGAATGCTGGGCGAGATACAAAAAGTCAGGCCGATTTGTGGAGGGGAATAAACAATTCACATTTGGGGCTGAGATTCTCCATCATCACAGACCCCCAACACCCAGGCCCATCATCAAGGACCACCCCCCACCCATCACCCAGGCCATGCTCTCTTCTCACTGCTGCCACCGGGAAGAATATAAAGAAACCTCAGGACTTTGAAAGAGTTATTACCCCTCAGCCATCAGGCTCTTGAACCAGAGGGGATAACTTCACCTTATGTACTCGATATTTATTGCTTATTTATTATTATCTTTTTTTGTATTTGTACAGGTTGTTGTCTTTTGTACACTGGTTGAACGCACAAGTTGATGCGGTCTTTCATTGATTCTGTTATGGTTATTATTCTATAATAGACTTAATGAGTATGCCTGCGAGTAAATTAATCTCAGGGTTCTATATGGTGATCTACATGTACTTTGATAATAAATTTGGGGGGGGGGAGAAGGGGGGGGGGGGGGGGGGGAGGAGGGGGGGAGGGGGGAGGGGGGGAGGGGGAGAGGGGGGAGAGGGGGAGGAGGGGGGAGAGGGGGGAGGGGGAGGAGGGGGAGGGGAGAGAGGGGGAGGGGGAGGGGGAGAGGGGGAGAAGGGGGAGAGGGGGAGAGGGGGAGAAGGAGGGAGAGGGGGAGAGGGGGAGAGGGGGGAGGGGAGAAGGGGGGAGAAGGGGGGAGGGAGGGGGAGAGGGGGAGGGGGGGGGAGGGGGGAGGAAGGGGAGGGGGGAGAAGGGGGGAGAGGGGGGAGGGGGAGGAGGGGGGAAGGGGAGAAGGGGGGAGGGGGGAGAGGGGGAGGGGGAGAGGGGGGGAGAGGGGGAGAAGGGGGAGAAGGGGAGAGGGGGAGGAGGGGGGAGGAGGGGGGAGGGGGAGGAGGGGGAGAGGGGAGAGGGGGAGAAGGGGGAGAGGGGGGGAGAAGGGGGAGGGGGGAGAAGGGGGAGAAGGGGGAGAGGGGGGAGGAGGGGAGGGGGGAGGGAGGGGGAGAAGGGGGGAGAGGGGGGAGAGGGGGAGAAGGGGAGGAGGGGGAGAAGGGGGAGAAGGGGGGAGGGGGAGAGGGGGAGAAGGGGGAGAGGGGGAGAAGGGGGAGAAGGGGGAGAGGGGGGAGGGAGGGGGGAGAGGGGGAGAGGGAGGAAGGGGGGAGGGAGGGAGGGGGGAGGGGGGAGGGGGAGAAGGGGGAGGAGGGGAGAGGGGAGAGGGGGGAGAAGGGGGAGAAGGGGGAGGGGGGGGAGAAGGGGGAGGAGGGGGAGGGGGAGAGGGGGGAGGGGGAGAAGGGAGGGAGGGGGGAGGGGAGGGGGGAGAAGGGGGAGAAGGGGGAGAAGGGGGAGAAGGGGGGAGAGGGGGAGGGGGAGGGAGGGGGGAGGGGGGGGAGGGGGAGAAGGGGGGAGAGGGAGAGGGGGAGGAGGGGAGAGGGGGAGGGGGGGAGAGGGGGAGAAGGGGGAGGAGGGGGGGGGAGAAGGGGGAGGGGGGAGAGGGGGAGAAGGGGGGAAGAAGGGGAGGGGAGAAGGGGGGAGAGGGGAGGAGGGGGAGAGGGGGGAGGGGGGAGAAGGGGGAGGGGGGAGGAGGGGGGAAGGGGAGAAGGGGGAGAGGGGGGAGGGAGGGGGGAGGAAAGGGGGGAGAGGGGGGAGGGGGAGAGGGGGAGGGAGAGGGAGAGGGGAGAGGGGGAGGGGGGAGAGGGGGAGAGGGGGAGAGGGGGAGAGGGGGAGAAGGGGGAGAAGGGGGGAGGGGGGAAGGGGGGGGGGGGAGGGGGAGAGGGGGAGGAGGGGGGAGGGAGGAGAAGGGGGAGGAGAGGGGGAGGGGAGAGGGGAGAGAGGGAGGGGGGAGGGGGGAGGGGGGGAGGAGGGGGGAGGGGGGAGGGGGGGGGGGAGAGGGGGGGAGGGGGGAGAGGGGGAGAGGGGGAGGGAGGGGGGGGGAAGGGGGAGGGAGGAGGGGGGAGGGGGAGAGGGGGGAGAGGGGGAGAAGGGGGAGAGGGGGAGGAGGGGGGAGGGGGAGAAGGGGGGAGAAGGGGGGAGAAGGGGGAGAGGGGGGCGAGGGGGGGGAGAAGGGGGGGGAGAAGGGGGGGGAGAAGGGGGGGGAGAAGGGGGGGGAGAAGGGGGGGGAGAAGGGGGGTAAGTGGGTTGTTGGGGACGAAGCAAGACACTGGGAGATGATTGGTGGAAGTGGTAAAGGGCTGAAGAAGGAGGAATCGAATCGGAGACAGTCGTAGACGAAGGAACCAGGGGGACGTGATGACCAATATGTTTATAACGTGAGAAAATCTGCAGATGCTGGAAATCCAAGCAACACACACAAAACACACATCAAGGTTGCTGGTGAATGCAGCAGGCCAGGCAGCATCTCTAGGAAGAGGTACAGTCGACGTTTCAGGCCGAGACCCTCCGTCAGGACTAACTGAGGGAAGAGTTAGTAAGAGATTTGAAAGTGGGAGGGGGAGGAGGAGATCCAAAATGATAGGAGAAGACAGGAGGGGGAGGGATGGAGCCAAGAGCTGGACAGGTGATTGGCAAAAGGGATATGAGAGGATCATGCACAAAATGCTGGAGGAGCTCAGTAGGCCAGGCAGCATCTAGGAAAAGTACAGTCAACACTTTGGGCCAAAAGCCTTTAGCAAGTCTGAAGAAAAAAAGATGAGCTGAAAGGTGGGAGAGGGGAGGAAGAAGCACAAGGTGATCAGTGAACCTGGGAGGGGAGGAGGGGTGAAGTAAAGAGCTGAGAAGTTGATTGCTGAAAGAGATACAGGGCTGGAGAAGGTGGAATCTAATAGGAGAGGACAGAAGGACATGGAAGAAAGAAAAGGGGGAGGAGCACCAGAGGAAGGTGATGGGCAGGCAAAGAGGTAAGATGAGGGAGGGAAAAGGGGATAGGAAATGGTGAGGGGGTGAGGGACATTACCAGAGGTTCGAGAAATCAATCATCATGCCATCAGGGTGGAGGCTACCCAGACAGAATATAAGATGTTGTTCCTCCAACATCAGTGTGTCCTCATCGTGACAGTAAAGGAGGCCATGGATTGACACGTCAGAAATGGGAATGGGATCGACATCTTACATAACCACAACACAACTTCCCAACTCCGATACTCAATAAAGATCAGTTTGCCAAGTTCAAGTTTAATTGTCATTAATTATAGGGCTAAATGAAAGTGTTCCTCCAGGGCCAAGGTGCTAGCACAGCACATAACACATAGTTACAACAACACATAGTCATAAAAAAAATATTAGCACAAATACCTGAGTGGCATGGCCTGAAGATTGATGGTGCACAGGATGTTGGCCGGGAGCCATGTTTCTGCAAGAACAAGTACGCAGCAGTTTCTCATTTCGCACTGGACAGCAGCACCAATGGGGAGACCAGGTATGCAGGGGCCAGCCCCCACACAAGTACAAACTCCAGCACACCTGCCACACCTCTGGAATCATTCACCTTGACTCCAGAGCCTCCTCCCCTAGGGGCTGTAACAGGTGGCGTTACAGAACGACAGTCTGGTCCGTGCAAAGTCCAATCAAGGTCACACAGCTCCCCCGCCATCAATCCAACCAATGACCGGACTTGCAGTATTTTGTATTACCAATGTCCAACAGAGTCCTGTGATAAAAAAATAATTGTTTAAGACACACATTGGTCATTGTAAATCATCTTGTGATTAAGTTAGTGTTAAATAGGTAGGTTGCTGGGCTGTGCAACTCACAGGGGTGGAAGGGCCTATTTTGTGCTGCATCTCCAAATAAATGCTGATCTCCTGGAATTTTCATGCACAACAATTTACATAGAATGGTGCAAACTACAAAATAGCCAGTGAACGGCAATTCTGTGGGCGAAAACACCTTGTCAATGAGAGAAGTCAGAGGAGAAAGGCCAGACTAGGTCAAGCTGACAGGAAGGCCACAGGAACTCAAATAATCACAAGTTACAACAGTAGAGTGCAGAAGAACATCTCTGAATGCACAACACATCAACCCTTGAGGTAGTTGGGCCACAGCAGCAGAAGACCATGAACATACACTCGGTTGTTACTTTATTAGGTACAGGATGTAGTTAATAAAGTGGCCACTGAGTGTATGTTTGCATTTTCGAGTAGATCACCCTGTTCTGAATCCTTGACCAAGCTACAAGGCTTTGTCCTGCTACCTTTCATCTTCCTAGCGTTGCTCTTTGATATGGCCTAGAAAGGCTGAGAGAAATTAAATATAAAAAGTAAGCTGGGGGCCAAGAGTGCCTCTGGTCAATTACTGACACAAAGCTGTCAGGACAAAGAATGTAGAGAGCCTTCTTCGCAGAACAGAAGAAGAATAGAACTACAAGGTCTGCAGAATAATAGCCATTGACAATAATGTTGGAAACAGCCCATATTTTCAATTTCTTGCAACTATACCTATCTGATTAAATGTCCTTGCATTGCAGAAGGTTGCTGTTTATTGGCCCAGTGCTAATACTTGGAGCTTTTGTGTAGTTTGTGTGGGATTGGTGATGCATCATAAGATTTCTTATTTACCTGCTAACAATATAGAAATAATGAATGCACAGAATAGCACAAATAAATCTGATCGTCCCATATTTTCAGGAAAAACAAATTTAAAACATAAAGAAATGATACTGAAGATGTACGTTATTTGTCCTTCTTTGGCTAGATTCTGAGAAATTCATGAAATAAATAAAATAACTGATTTTTACTTGCTATAATTTTTTAAATACTTTGAATCCAGAAAGTCATTCATTCCAGAATTCTGGCATATAAACTCAGATTGTAACACACACAAAAAGGTACAGGAACTCAGCAGGGCAGCCTACATCTATCGATTTCCAGCATCTGCAGAATCTCTTGTGTTTATGAAGTGAAATTGCACCTACCTGTAAATTATTACAGATATTCAAAGTCTAGCTTATTGTCATATGCACAAGTACATGTATGCACAGATGAATGAGAACTTATTTGTAGCAAAATCACTGGCGCATTGCAGCTCATATGTTTGCTGTTATTATAATTGTTCTTCTCCTTACAAGGTATTATGATTTGATTGGCATAAACACTATGCAAGACAAGCTTTTCACTGTATTTTGCTACATGTGACAATTATGAACCAATCCCAATACAGACCATTCACAAGAAAAACAAATTAGACATAAATTATGCACAGTTTTTACAAGAAAGAAAACATCTTTCCCCTTCCTTTCTAGTCCTGAACAAGAGGCAGATGGAGTTTAATGTTGATAAATGTGAGCTGCTACATTTTGGTAGGACTAATCAAAATAGGACATACATGGTAAATGGTAGGGTATTAAAGAATGCAGTAGAACAGAGGGATCTAGGAGTAATGGTCCCTGAAGGTGGAATCTCATGTGGATAGGGTAGTGAAGAAAGCTTTTGGTATACTGGCCTTTATTAATCAGAGCATTGAGTATAGGAGTTGGGATGTAATGTTGAAATTGTATAAGGCATTGGTAAGGCCAAATTTGGAGTATTGTGTACAGTTCTGGTCACCAAATTATAGGAAAGATGTCAACAAAATTGAGAGAGTACAGAGAAGATTTACTAGAATGTTATCTTGGTTTCATCTCCTAAGTTACAGAGAAAGGGTGAGCAAGTTGGGTCTTTATTCTTTAGAGTGTAGAAGGTTGAGGGGGGACTTGATAGAGGTATTTAAAATTATGAGGGGGATAGATAGAGTTGATGTGGATAGGCTTTTTCCATTGAGAGTGGGGGAGATTCAAACAAGAGGGCATGAGTTGAGAATTAAAGGGCAAAAGTTTAGGGGTAACATAAGGGGGAACTTCTTTACTCAGAGAGTGGTAGCTGTGTGGAACGAGCTTCCAGAAGTGGTTGAGGCAGGTTCAATATTGTCATTTAAAGTTAAATTGGATAGATATATGGACAGGAAAGGAATGGAGGGTTATGGGCTGAGTGCAGGTCGGTGGGACTAGGTGAGAGTAAGAGTTTGGCATGGACTAGAAGTGCCGAGATGGCCTGTTTCTGTGCTGTAATTGTTACATGGTTATATGGTTATAAGTGTCAGCCTAAAACGTCAACTGCTTATTCATTTCCATACATGCTGCCTGACCTGCTGAGTTCCACCAGCATTTTGTGCATGTTGCAATTAGACCAATAAAGTGTGCTTAGATTCCGAGACGTTTCTGAATTATCTAGCCAAATATTATCTAGCCAAGACTGGAGGTAGTGAATTTTCCCCAGGCCCACCAATTTGCAGATGTATTGAAAGGCAGCAAATGAAATTATCAAGAGTCCTGTCAATTATTATTATGATTATTACTACATTCTTCTTCTTCTCCTCCTCCTCCTCCCCCCCCCCCCTCTTTTCCATCACCCACAGGTCATTAACAGCAGCTCACCAGGATCCTCTGTCCTGGGCCGATAGAAGATTAAGAGGCCCTGTGGCTTTTGCTTTCAACACACAAACACATATGCCTTTTATGAGAAGATCCTTCCTCTCTTAGTGGTGGGGTCTTTGGAGCTTCTGTTGGTCTGAGTTTTTACAGGATGGGATAGGCAAGCCTCATATCCAAACTTTCTCCTTTCAAAGCCAGGTTTCATAGAACATAGAATAGTACAGCACAGTACAGGCCCTTCGGCCCACATTGTTGTGCCAACCCTCGAACCCTGCCTCCCATATAAGCCCCCACCTTAGATTCCTCCATATACCTGTCTAGTAGTCTCTTAAACTTCACTAGTGTATCTGCCTCCACCACTGACTCAGGCAGTGCATTCCACGCACCAACCATTCTGAGTAAAAAAACCTTCCTCTAATATCCCCCTTGAACTTCCCACCCCTTACCTTAAAGCCATGTCCTCTTGTATTGAGCAGTGGTGCCCTGGGGAAGAGGCACTGGCTATCCACCCTATCTATTCCTCTTATTATCTTGTACACCTCTATCATGTCTCCTCTCATCCTCCTTCTCTCCAAAGAGTAAAGCCCTAGCTCCCTTAATCTCTGATCATAATCTATACTTTCTAAACCAGGCAGCATCCTGGTAAATCTCCTCTGTACCCTTTCCAATGCTTCCACATCCTTCCTATAGTGAGGTGACCAGAACTGGACACAATACTCCAAGTGTGGCCTAACCAGAGTTTTATAGAGCTGCATCACTACATCGCGACTCTTAAACTCTATCCCTCAACTTATGAAAGCTAACACCCCATAAGCTTTCTTAACTACCGTATCCACCTGTGAGGCAACTTTCAAGGATCTGTGGACATGTACCCCAAGATCCCTCTGCTCCTCCACACTACCAAGTATCCTGCCATTTACTTTGTACTCTGCCTTGGAGTTTGTCCTTCCAAAGTGTACCACCTCACACTTCTCCAGGTTGAACTCCATCTGCCACTTCTCAGCCCACTTCTGCATCCTATCAATGTCTCTCTGCAATCTTTGACAATCCTCTACACTATCTACAACACCACCAACCTTTGTGTCGTCTGCAAACTTGCCAACCCACCCTTCTGCCCCCACATCCAGGTCGTTAATAAAAATCACGAAAAGTAGAGGTACCAGAACAGATCTTTGTGGGACACCACTAGTCACAATCCTCCAATCTGCATTTACTCCCTCCACCACCACCCTCTGCCTTCTGCAGGCAAGTCAATTCTGAATCCACCTGGCCAAACTTCCCTGGATCCCATGCCTTCTAACTTTCTGAATAAGCCTACCATGTGGAACCTTGTCAAATGCCTTACTAAAATCCATATAGATCACATCCACTGCACTACCCTCATCTATATGCCTGGTCACCTCCTCAAAGAACTCTATCAGGCTTGTTAGACATGATCTGCCCTTCACAAAGCCATGCTGACTGTCCCTGATCAGACCATGATTCTCTAAATGCCTATAGATCCTATCTCTAAGCATCTTTTCCAACAGCTTTCCCATCACAGACGCAAGGCTCACTGGTCTATAATTACCCGGACTATCCCTACTACCTTTTTTGAATAAGGGAACAACATTCGCCTCCCTCCAATCCTCCAGTACCATTCCCGTGGATCATCCTTGGCCGAGTTAGTCTATAATCTGGGGCACCACAGAGTACTTAGTGAAGATAGAGGATCCCTGAACTCCTCATATCCCTAATGTGAATGGTCAATCTTATGCAAGTAGAGGCCCAACAAACTATAGAGTGAATTTTGAAACTAACTCTGCTTTCCATGCTGGTAGATACTTACCAAAGGGAAAACAGCACAATCGTCTTTGGTATTTAGGAATAAGGCATGTTCTGCAGTATGAAGGGTTAATCAGAAGTGTTACAAAATTATGAGGGGTTATACATAGGGTTAATGCAAGTAGGCTTTTTCCTCTAAGGTTGGGTGAGACTAGAACTAAAGGTCATAGGTTAAGGATGAAAGGTGAAATATTTAAGGAGAACCTGAGGGGCAACTTCATCACTCAGAGCAACACTCACAACACGCTGGAGGAACTCAGCAGGTCGGGCAGCATCCGTGGAAAAGATCGGTCGACGTTTCAGGCCGGAGCCCTTCGTCAGGATGAAGTGTTTACTATTTGTGTTTACTATTCATCACTCAGATCATGGCACAAGCATAGAACGAGCTGCCAGTGGAAGTGCTGGATGCACAGTCAATTGCAATATTCAGAATCAGAATCACGTTTAATATCACTGGCATGTTGTGAAATTTGTTGTTTTACAGCAGCAGTACACTGCAATGCATCATAATAAAAACTATAAATTAAAATAAGACTATAAGACCATATCACAAAGGAGCAGATTTAGGGCATTTGGCCCATCAAGTCTGCTCAGCCATTAAATCATGGCTGATCCTTTTTACCCCCCCTTCTCAGCCCCACTCCAAGCCTTCCTCCCATAATCTTTGATGCCATGTCCAGTCGAGAACCTATCAAGCTCTGCCTTAAATACACCCAACAACCTGGCCTCCACGGTTGCCTGTGGTAATAAATTCCACAAATTACCCACTCTCTGGCTAAAAAAAAATTCTCCGCATCTGTTTTGAAAGGGTGCCCCTCTATTCTGAGGCTGTGCCCTCTTGTCCTAGACTCTCCCACCGTGGGAAACATCCTTTCCACATCTACTCTGTCTAGGCCTTTCCCAACATTCAAAAGGTTTCAATAAGATCCCTCCTCATCCTTCTGAATTCCGGCGAGTACAGACCCAGAGCCATCAAACCTTCTTCGTATGATAACCCTTTCATTCTTGGAATCATCCTTGTGAACCTCCTCTGAACCCTCCCCAATGCCAGCACATCTTTTCTAAGATGAGGGGCCCAAAATGGTTCACAATACTCAAAATGAGGCCTCACCAGTGCCTTATAAAGCCTCAGCATCACATCCTTGCTCTTGTATTCTAGACCTTTTGAAATGAATGCTAACATAGTATTTGCCTTCCTCACCACTGACTCAACCTGCAAGTTAACCTTCAGGGTGTTCTGTACAAGGACTCCCAAGTCCCTTTACATCTCAAATTCCAGGATTTTCTCATTTAGAAAATAGTCCACACATTTATTTCTACTACCAAAGTGCATGGTCATGCATTTTCCAACATTGTATTTCATTTGCCACTTTCTTGTCCATCCTCCTAATCTAAGTCCTTCTGCATCCTAACTGTTTCCTCAACACTACCTGCCCCTTCACCAACCTTCATATCATCTGTAAACTTGGCAACAAAGCTATCTATTCCATCATCTAAATCATTTATATGCCACATAAAAAGAAGTGGTCCCAACAACAATCCCTGCAAAACACCACTGGTCACTGGCAGCTAACCAGAAAAAGATCATTTTATTCCCACTCGCTACCAATCGGCCATTGCTCTAACCATGTTAGTAACTTTCTTGTAATACCATGGGTTCTCAACTTAGTAAGCAGCCTCATGTGTGGCGCCTTCTGAAAATCCAGATATACAACATCCACTGCATCCCCTTTATCTATCCTACTTGTAATCTCTTCAAAGAATTCCAACGAATTCATCAGGCAGGATTTTCCCTGAAGGAAACCATGCTGACTTTGCACTATCTTGTCCTGTGTCACCAAGTACTCCATCACCTCATCCTTAACAATTGACTCTAACATCTTCCCAACCACTGAGGTCAGGCTAACCTATCTATATTTTCCTTTCTGCTGCCTTCCTCCTTTCTTAAAGGGTGCAGTAACATTTGGAATTTTCCAGTACTTTGCCACCATGCCGGAGTCCAATGATTTTTGAAAGATCATTTCTAACGCCACCACAATCTCTAACGCTACCTCTTTCAGAACCCTAGGGTGCAGTGCCTCTGGTCCAGGTGACTTGTAACTTTAGATCTTTCAGCTTTTTGAGCACCTTCTCTCTTGGAACAGTAATTGCACCCACTTCTCTTCCTTCACACACTAAAACATCAGTCATACTGCTAATGTCTTCCACAGTGAAGACTGATTCAAAAATCTCATTTAGTTCATCCACCATCTCCTTGTCCCCCGGTATTATTTCTCCTGCCTCATTTTCTAGCAGTCCTATATCCATTGTTAAAAATAAAAGAAAAATGACATACTTGAAAAAAGTTTACTATCCACTTTGATATTATTTGCTAGCTTGCTTTCATATTTCATCTTTTCCCTTCTAATGATTTTTTAGTTGCTCTCTGTAGATTTTTAAAAACTTCCCAATCTTCCTACTAATTTTTGCTTTGTTGTATGCCCTTTCTTTGGCTTTTACAATAGCTTTGACTTCCCTCGTCAGCCATGGTTGTACTATTTTACTATTTGAGCATTTCTTAATTTTTGGAATATAGATGTCCTGCACCTTCCTCATTTTTCCCCAGAAACACATGCCATTGCTGCTCTGCTGATATCCCTGCCAGCAGCTCCTTCCAATTTACTTTGGCCAACTCCTCTCTCATACCACTGTAATTTTTCTTACTCCACTGAAATACTGCTACATCAGACTTTACTTTCTCCCTATCAAATTTCAAGTTGAACACAATCATATTGTGATCACTGGTTCCTAAGTGTTCTTTTATGTTAAGCTTCCTAATCGCCTCCGGTTCATTACATAACATCCAATCCAGTATAGCTGATCCCTTAGTAGGCTCAACAACAAACTGCTCTAGAAAGCTATCTCTTGGGCATTCATCAAACTCACTCTCTTGAGATCCATTACCAACCTGAGTTTCCCAATCGACCAACATGTTAAAATCTCCCATGTCTACCATAACATTGCCCTTTTAACTCACCTTTTCTATTTCCTGTTGTAACCTGTGGTCCACCTCTCAGCTGCTGTTGGGAGGCCTGTATATAACTGCCATCAACATCCTTTTATCCTTGCAGTTTCTTAACACAACCCACAAGGATTCAACATCTTCCGATCCTATGTCACATCTTTCTACTGATTTGATGTCATTCTTTACCAGACTATCCCGTCTGCCTACTTTCCTATCCCTCCGATACAACGTGTAACCTTGGACATTCAGCTCCCAACTACAACCATCCTTCAGTCACGATTCAGTGATGGCCACAACATCATACCTGGCAATCTGTAATATTGCAACAGGATCATCCACTTTATTTCTTATACTGCACGCATTTAGATACAACACCTTGAGTACCATATTTGCTATGCTTTCTGATTCTGCATCCCTAATGATTTGATACTCAGCCTTTTGGCTGCAACTAAGTCCCATCACCTGCCTGCCCCTCCTGATAATCTGACTGCACACTATCTTTACTTTTTTAACATCCTACACACTGGTTCCCACCTCCCTGCCAAGTTAGTTTCAACCCTTTCTAACAGCTCTAACAAACTTGCCCACGAGAATATTGGTCCCCCTCAAGTTCAGGTCCAGCCCGTCACTTTTGAACAGGTCCTACCCTCCTCAGAAGAGATCCCAAATATCCAAGAACATGAAGCCCTGCTCCCTGCACCAGCTTCTCAGCCACATTTATCTGCCAAATCATCCTGTTTCTACCCTCGATGGCATGTGGCATGGGTAGCAATCCAGAAATTACTATGCAGGAGGTCCTGCTTCTCAGCTTTCTATCCAGCTCTCTAAATTCTTTTATCAGGACCTCATTGCTTTTCCTTCCTATGTCATTGGTACCAATATATACCAAGATAACTGACTGCACCCCTTCCCTCTCCAAAATGTTAGGGATGAGACTTGAGACATTTCTGACCCTGGCATCTGGGAGGCAACATACCATCTGGGTGTCCCGTTCATGTCCACAGAATCTCCTGTCTGTTCCCCTCACTATCAAGTCCCCATCACTACCACTCCCTTCTGCACTATGGACCCAAGCTCAGTGCCTGTAACCCAGTTGCCATGACATTCTCCTGGGAGGTCATCCCTCACAGAAGTATGCAAAGCAGTATCTTTGTTTTTGAGGGGAATGGCCACAGGGGTGCTCTGCTCTAACTGCCTATTTCCATTTCTCTTGACAGTCACCCAGCTACTCACCTCCTGCAGCTTCAGGTTGATTACGTCCCTGTAGCTTTGTTCAATTATATCCTCGCTCTCATGTACAAGCTGAAAATCATCCAGTTGCTGTTCCAGATCCCTACCATGTCGCATGGGGGGCTGGAAACAGACTCACATGTAAGACACAGACACTGAAGTACAAGGATCAGGGCTTGACTTGAGTTGGGACGTGACAGGATTCAGGCAAGGAGCAGGGACAAGAACGCAGACTTGGGCTAGGGAAAGTGGGACCAGGACTAGGAACCATGGGCTAGGAGACAAGGCTTAGACTCCAAGCCCGAGACTGGACAAGGACCCAGAACCTGGGTCTTGCCTCGGGGTCAGACCGCGGAACCAGGCAAAGACAAGACATGGCTTGAGGCTGGGGTCTTAGGTTCTCGGAGCTTGGCCGCGGGATCGTCGAGGCTAGGGTTCTCAGAGCTTGGTCGCGGGATCTGTCTTGAAAAGTGGAGGCTAATAACTCAGAGGCTGGAGCTGAGGGACAGACTGGGAACTGAACATCAACATAGAGCTGGGACTTATCCTTCAACAAGCCAGGACTCATCTTTAACACAACATAAATATGAGACAGGACAGAACATAGACATAGAGCTGGGACTTATCCTACGACAAGTCAGGACTCAACTTCATCTCCATACCAATGTGGGACAGGTCTCTCCGTCAGGTAACGGCAAAACAGCCTGGCTTACCCCACAGAGGAAAGGACAAGATAAGACAGATCCCCCTGCAGGGCAATGGCAAAACAGCCTGACTTACCCCACAGAGGCAAGGACAAGAAGAGACAAACACCAAAGAACAATAGACAGTTCCATCTCTGCTCCAGGGTAGCTCCAAGTCTCAATTCAGCTAGCAACCTCAGCTGGCTACAGAAACAGCCGGATCCCTACCTAGCTCAGACTGGCTGGCAGCCACTCAGCTGGCCCAGGAAATAGCCAAATCCAGACCACAAAGACTACTCCAATGAGTGGCAACAAGGCTCCATGAAGCAGTGGTCCTCCAACCAGGCCCAGAGATCACAAATGGTTTCACTAGAACTTCCATCAGCAGGTTGCTCCAAGAAGTACTGACAAGACAAACCAGCAGCCCACACACAATCCCAAGGCTATTTATATTGCAAGCCCAAAGATGGGAATCAGGTGCCTATGATTAACTTAAACGAGGGACAGCTGGAAGACCCGGAGTCCTGAGTCCACGGACCGGACCGTGAACCGGAATGTAGACTTCACGGACCGGACCTTGACATACCATGGTTTTCAAGGAGCTGCGGCTGGGTGCAATTCACGCAAATGTTGTGGATGCAGTCTCAGGAGACTCTGGGTTTGCCAGTTCTCCAGCATCCGGCACGAAGAGCACACCACAGCCATTTAAATGGTATAGTAAGAGAGGGGGAAAAAAACAAAAAGGAAACCTTAACAGACGCTTTACACAGAGCCAACGCCTCTCCCTAGCTGAAGCCTCCTTTGAGCCAAAGCCTGTCGCTTCTACTCTCACCACTGGCTGTTCCACTTATCCCTTCTGTACTTTTATGTAGCATGCACCCATTGTTGTAATCCTGCTAACTAAGTTGAAGCCTTCCATTGCTTGTGTCGACCATGGATGTTGCAACCTAGCTATTTACACGTCTGTCACGATACGCAAGCCAGGGCAGCACGATATGGAGAGCAAGCCGTTGCCCATGTAACAGGCTCTCCTTCTCACGCAGTTGATAAATCCAGAGACCAGTACAGTTTGGCACCAGTGACACTGGAGGAGCCGCCAGTCAGCTTTGACCTCAACGTAGGACCACCTTAAAAAACATAGAAACATAGAAAATAGGTGCAGGAGTAGGCCATTCGGCCCTTCAAGCCTGCACCGCCATTCAGTATGATCATGGCTGATCATCCAACTCAGAACCCTGTACCAGCCTTCCCTCCATACCCCCTGATCCTTTAGCCACAAGGGCCATATCTAACTCCCTCTTAAATATAGCCAATGAACTGGCCTCAACTGTTTCCTGTGGCAGAGAATTCCACAGATTCACCACTGTGTGAAGAAGTTTTTCCCCTAATCTCGGTCCTAAAAGGCTTCCCCTTTATCCTCAAACTGTGACCCCTCGTTCTGGACTTCCCCAACATCGGGAACAATCTTCCTGCATCTAGCCTGTCCAATCCCTTTAGGATTTTATACGTTTCAATAAGATCCCCCCTCAATCTTCTAAATTCCAGCGAGTACAAGCCTAGTCGATCCAGTCTTTCATCATATGAAAGTCCTGCCTTCCCAGGAATCAATCTGGTGAACCTTCTTTGTACTCCCTCTATGGCAAGGATGTCTTTCCTCAGATTAGGGGACCAAAACTGCACACAATACTCCAGGTGTGGTCTCACCAAGGCCTTGTACAACTGCAGTAGCACCTCCCTGCTCCTGTACTCGAATCCTCTTGCTATGAATGCCAGCATACCATTCGCCTTTTTCACCTTAGGTATTCCTGCTCAATTTCTCCTCAAGGTTTATTCCAGAACCCTTCCCCATGAGGGAATACAGCCACAAGGCAGCTAAGGTTTGAAATTACTTTTTCTACTCCTAGATGAGCTGCCAACTATAGCTGACAAGCACCATCTGTCCAAAGCAATTGGTTTTAAGGTGTCAGTAACCTGCCTTTGCACCTTCTCCCATCAGTAGAAATGGTTTCGCTGGGCTTAGTAGCAAAGCCACATGTGAAGGCCAGGAACGGGCCTTGGTTGTAAGATGCATGCCACTGGGAGTTTATTCCAACCCCCACCCCCATTACGAGAACCTTAAGGAACCTATAGTAACTAAGATAGACTTGTGGATAAATCATATTATTCTGCATCGAGACCTATATTGTTACTTAGTGCAGTAAGGGTCTTGACCTGAAAATTCAACTATTCCTTACCCTCCATAGATGCTGCCTGACCTGCTGAGTTCCATTAACATTTCACGTGTTGCTCTGGATTTCCAGCATCTGTAGATTGTGTTACATGATCTGCAGTAGCACAGCCCTGCTATAGAGTGAGTAGTTTCAGTTACAATATAATCTGTGAACGTTGCCACACTAGAGTATTGACATAATTGTTATATCATAGCTCTAAATTATTGATTGAAGAGAGACCATTCAGCCTGCCAAGCATTTCTGTCCAAAGATCTGTATACTCCTCCCTCTTGCTGATTAACAGTTAAATAATTCCACCAAGCCATCCAAGAAAATCAATTCAAACCAAGGTACAATTTAACTGAGTTATTATTTAAAATTAAAGATCAATGCTGATCTACTTGAGTGTAGCTCATATATTGTTAGCTAACAAGATTACAAAGAAACTTAATTCGTGGTTAAACTAGGTTTAGATAGTAATTAAGTAAAAAATATAGGTGTTGATTGTAGAATAAAATATTTCACCCAGAAGTCTAACTTAGATACAGTATCAGTATAACAACAATGGGCCCACACAAAAACATAGTTTATGAAGATCTTGAAATGTGAGTGTCATCCCCACTGCGTTCCATAGCTCTACTTTTAGCCTCGATCTGTGGTTCCCTATTACCACATTAGCCAATCTACATCTCAATTTACTAGTTATTTCCCTCATTATCCTTTCCCTACAATAGACTAGAAACTCACTTGCATCTGCCATATATGTAAATACAACAGCTATTGCAGCTGCCCAGAGGATGGACATTCTTCTTATGGATTCCACTTCTCATCCCTGGACACCATAAAGCATTTCCATCAACTACAGAACACAAAAATAGAGCATGATGAAATGGACTCCATTACTCTGAGTGAGTGCAGCTACTACAACGTTCAAGGAGTAGAATTGGAGCATTCAGCCCATCAAGTCTGCTGCTCTATTCCATCAAGGCTGATTTATTATTCTTCCATCTTCTCGCCATAATATTTGACACCCTTACTGGCCAAGTGGTTAAGGCATCAGTCTAGTGATCTGAAGGTCATTAGTTTGAGCCTCAGCTGAGGCAGCGTGTTGTGTCCTTGAGCAAGGCACTTAACCACACATTGCTCTGCGACGACACCAGTACCAAGGTGTACCGGCCCTAGTACCCTTCCCTTGGACATCGGTGGAGAAGGGAGACTTGCAGCATGGGCAACTGCCAGTCGCCTATACAACCTTGCCCAGGCCTGTGCTCTGGAAACCTTCCAAGGCACAAATCCATGGTCTCACGAGACTAATGGATGCCTATAAATATAAAACTAATCAAGAACCTTTAATATACCAATGACTTGGCCTCCACAGCTGTCTGTGGCAATGAATTCCCCAGGAAATTCCTCGCAACACACATAAAAGTTGCTGGTGAACGCAGCAGGCCAGGCAGCATCTATAGGAAGAGGTACAGTCAACATTTCGGGCCGAGACCCTTCGTCAGGACTAACTGAAAGAAGAGCTAGTAAGAGATTTGAAAGTGGGAGGGGGAGGGGGAGATCCGAAATGATAGGAGAAGACAGGAGGGGGAAGGGATGGAGCCAAGAGCTGGAAAATTGATTGGCAAAAAGGATATGAGAGGATCATGGGACGGGAGGCCTCAGGAGAAAGAAAGGGGGAGGGGGGAAGCCCGGAAGATGGGCAAGGAGTATAGTGAGAGGGACAGAGGGAGAAAAAGGAGAGAGAGGAAAAGAGAAAAAAGAAATTCCTCCTCATGTCTTTTCTAAAGGGATATTTTCCCAGTCTGAGGCTGGTCATAGATTTACCTCACTATAGGAAACATCCTCTCCCTGTCCACTCTATCTAGGCCTTTCCACTTTGATCTCTTTCTGCACCCTTCCAAAGACCACGAGTTCTACCTTCATTACCTCACCTTGAATTCACCCACCTGCTTCTGAGTGTCTCGTCTGTAAGTTGTGTACCTCTAAACTGGACTGTACCCAGCCTATGGATCTTCAAGTTCAAGTTTATTGTCATCAGACTGTACATATATACAACCAAACAAAACAAAGTTACTTCGGACCATGGTGCACCCACACCATAAGACCATAAGACATAGGAGCAGGAGTAGGGCATTCACCGCATCGAACCTGCTCTGCCATTTCATCATGGCTCGTCCATTTCCCTCTCAGTCCTAATCTCCCACCTATGCCCATGTGTGTTCACACCACATATGTCATACATTGCACATAAACCAAAGCTATTATACTACAAGTTAATAAAATATTATTCAAATTGCATGTTGTAAAGTGCAGTGCAGGCAAGCAGTAAACAGTGGTGGTAGGGTATTCATTAGTCTTACTGAAGGAAGTTGTTGCACAGACTGGCAGTCCCAGTCCTATTGCAACTGTGCCTCTATTTAAGACCTTCCCCCATCTCTTTCAACTCCATGCATGGATTACCACTCTGATCTTCCAGACGACCAAATTTGTCCTGAGCAATCATTTTGCTCTTAATATACGATGGGTAGAAGGAGATGAGTTATACAGCTCTCGTTAGATGCACATGCAGTTCAACTCTGAGTGATTATGCAGAAAGTTTGAAGTTAATAACTCATCTCCTTCTACGTTAGGCCACGAACTTATCAATCACTCCTGCTGAGGACCACTCCTTGGAGGTCCAAGACGTCGACTTCTACAAAGAAGGGATCCGTATGCTCCACGCCCACTGGACTAATTGTGTAAATGTAGGAGAGGACTATGTTGAGAAATAAATGTGCTAGGTTTTTTAAAATTGACTCCTTCTACCTTAGGCCACGAACTTATCAATCACCCCTTGTATCTGTAGAAGCCCTTAGAATTTTCCTTCACATTGTCTGGCAGAGCAACCCCACATCTTTTAGCCAGCCTGATTTCCTTCATAAATAACTTTATAATAGTTTAAGTCTATGGACTCAGGCCATTTGGATTGGCCATGATTGCAGTAGGTTCGAGTCTTGTTTTAATCTAATACTTGGGAAGAGATATATACAAGACACACGTGCACACATTCGTAGCTGCGTCCCTACTCCAACCAACAGTGAAATTTCTTGCAACACACACGAAATGCTGAAGGAGCTCAGCAGGCCAGGCAGCATCTAGGGAAAAAAAAGAGTCAACGTTTCAGATCGAAACCCTTCAGCAGTTCTGGAGAAAAAAAACTTCTGGAGTAGATTTTAAAGATGGAGGGAGGGGAGAGTGAAACACAAGGCGATAGATGAAACCTGAAGAGGGAGAGATGAAATAAAGTGCTGGGAAGTTGATTAGTAAAAAAGATACAGCACTAGAGAAGGGGGAGTCTGATAGAAGAGGACAGAAGGCCATCAGAGAAAGAAAAGGGGGAGGACCAGCAGAGAGGTGATGGGAGAGATAAGGAGAGAGAGGGAAAAAGGGATGGGGAAAAGTGAAGGGGTGCACAAATGTCTACTGTACTTTTTTCCATAGATGCTGCCCGGCCTGCTGAGTTCCTCCAGCATTTTGTTTGGGTTTCCGGCATCTGCAGATTTTCTCCTGTTTGTGAGTGAAATTTCTTGTCCTGTTCATCTTTTCTGTAATCAAAAAATACTGCTGAATATTAAGAACACCAAAATCTGCAATTCTACCTCACTAGTGAGCAGAATAACGAAGGTGCTGGGTAGTTATGGGTTAATGCAGGGAGTGGGCTCTCAGCACCAGTGGTGGATTTGGATGTGATTTCACCATTTAAGACAAGTTTTGGATCGGTCCACAGATGGGAGGAGTATGGAGGCCTGTGGTCCAGGTGGAGGTCATTGGGACCAGGCAGATTAATGACTTGACATGAACCTGATGGGCTGAAGGGCCTGTTTCTGTGCTCTAGTGTTCTATGCCTCTATAGCTTACTTTCCATTCTGACCCTGCCTGAATCTGAGAGATATGTTCAAGTCCCTTTGGGCTACAGACAGGTAAACTGCATCCAAATTGGTCTCTCATTCCATTCTCTGCAAACAAGATAATCTAAAAATTCTGCTTCCCACATATTAATTTGCACTAAGTCCTCCTTATACCCGTCTACCCTCGACACAATATAATGATGTAGCTACAAAGAACGATGACAGCAGCTTTATTTCATTTGTATGTTCCAAAGACACTCATAGGTTTTTACATACATAGCACGGAGGGCATTCTAACTGGCTGTGTCACTGTCTAGTATGGCGGGGAGGGGTTGCTACTGCACAGGATTGAAATAAGCTGTAGAGAGTTGTAAATTTAGTCAGCTCCTTCAAGGGCACTGGCGTCGGTAGTATGCAGGGCATCTTCAAGGAATGATGCCTCAAAAAGGCAGCGTCCGTCATTAAGAACTCTCAGCACCCAGGTCAGACGTTGTTCTCATTGCTACCATCAGGGAGGAGGTACAGGAGCCTGAAGGCACATCCACAAAGATTCAGGAACAGCTTCTTCCCCTCTGCCATATGATTTCTGATGGACATTGAACCCATGAACACCACCTCTCTACTTTTTTTTTTTAATTTTTGCTCTACTTACTCAACTTAACTATTTTATATCTATATATATGAAACACCCTGGTTTCCTCGGCTACATAAGTCTAGGAAGACAACCTCTGGCCCCGCCAAACTTGTGAAATTGAGCCGCACTCCCACCCCAAATCCCTGTTTGAGTGGATGCTGTGTAATTTACTACCGTTACAGATTCATGCCACAAAATAACAGACAGCACACCACATATGATTAATTATCTTTATGATTCTTAATTTGTCTTGGAGGTTAGTAAAGAGAAGAACAAAAAAAGGGCCCATTGTAATGAAACAGTCAAATTTGCACAGGTTGGAGCTCATCTTGAACGTCTCTGTCACTAACACACTGGGCCCTCGGTCAACATGAAAGCACACACCACCTTCGCAATCCATCTCAAACAAACGGGTCTCCCACTGGATCTCCCCAGCGTCATCTCAAACAAAAGCCCCAAACAAGCATGAAAACACTGCCTTACAGAACTGCCAAAATGAAATACACACAGCATAACAGTAAAAATACCAACCAGGGCATTACATATGTGTGTGTGTTCACATATACGTATATTGACATTTTATCTCTATTATTATGTATTGCAATGTACTGCTGCCACAAAGGTAACAAATTTCATGACATTGGGTGGTGATATTTAATCTGATTCTGCTGAGTTGATGTACAGTGACTCCCAGTCAAACAACATTCTGATTTGACTATTCTCATCACCCTCTTCAAATCTTGATGCACCATCAATAACACCAAAAGATGAAGTAGAATAAATACTGAAAGGCTTTTATTCACAGTAAAATGCGACCTCCAGCATGCTGAGAGTCTGCCCCTGGACTGAGAGGAGGAACCAAGGCCCAATCACCTTTATTCAGGGGTCTGTAGGAGCCACAGGGGCAGTCAGCAGAGGGGCGTATCCAGACAGGTAACCCAGTTACAACATATATATGGTTTACCACAAATCCCTTTACAGCTTCATCCTTCCTCGACATCTGTGATCTCTGAAAATGCAAATAACCTCCAATACTCCACCAACTCTAGACTTGACTTGATTTAATTACAAGGTCCCAATTAGTAGAATTTCCTCTTAAGACTTCCCTGTCCCGCTCTTCTCCTCTACTCATTTAGGTCACTCCACAGCTATAACTTATTTTAATGTTATTTTCACTGATTCATTGCACTGTACAACAAATTCTTTTTGGAAGCGTTGCTTCCTCAGAATTTTTTTTTTTTTTGTTTATGATAGACCACTGGAAGCTGAACACATAATTTCAGACTATTTGCATCATGTAAGAATTTAAAGAAACAAGAAATTAATTTTTATTGACTATAATGCACTTAATTGCATAAAAGTGCTGAAACTTTGCAATAGTTCAATTAAACTAAATGTGTTTTGTTGATATTCATTTGTACTCAGTGTCTGAGGCTTCTCACTTAAGTGTCCATCAATAATCAACCATTATTGAAGGATTTCAGTTGCCCTGATACCATTTCTCCATGACCACAATGTCCTGATGAAAACTTTCACCATGCTCATCACTGACAGCATCAAGATCTGCAGGGAAGTCATCTAAATGGGAATGCAGAAAATGAACCTTTAGTGACATATTGCACTTCATGGTTTTGTGTGCTTGAAGCATGTTATGAACCAGCTGTGCATGGTTTGGTGTTCTGTAGATGCCAAAGAATTTTTCAACTGCTTCTTTGAATGCTTTCCATGCAATTTTCTCCAGTCCCACTAGAAATTCTTTGAATTGCCTGTCATTGATGACCTGGTTGATTTGTAGACCAACAAAAATGCTTTCCTTATTCTTGGTATAAATTATTCTGGGAAACATCTGTCTCAAGTATTGAAATCCTTCACAGAAATTCATAGCCTTTCTAAAACCTGTCCCCTCATGCAGCCTTGACAAGATAGAAAACTTTTCAGCTTAGATTGTGAGAAACATTTTAACTGACTTGAATTATAAATTGAAATAATAAATATAGGTGATGTTTTTTTAAAATGTGTGATAGGGAAATGTCATGTTGATTTTCATAATCAGCAACGCAAAATCCATAAGATTCACCCAAAGGTGTTCATCTTTGTTGTCTGGTGTTGTTAACACCTTGAATATATGTTGTAATATTTACTCTGATCAAGTGTATTGGGATGTTTTATTTCATTAAGGCTGGACATAAAAATGAAAGCTGTAAAAATGAAAGGGGTCACAGTTTGAGGATAAAGGGGAAGCCTTTTAGGACTGACATTAGGAAAAACTTCTTCAGAGTGGTGAATCTGTGGAATTCTCTGCCACAGGAAACAGTTGAGGCCAGTTCATTGGCTATATTTAAGAGGGAGTTAGATATGGCCCTTGTGGCTACAGGGATCCGGGGGTATGGAGGGAAGGCTGGTGCAGGGTTCTGAGTTGGATGATCAGCCATGATCATAATAAATGACAGTGCAGGCTCGAAGGGCTGAATGGCCTGCTCCTGCACCTATTTTCTATGTTTCTATGTTCCTGTGGGAGTATTAATCTAGGAAAGTTTTGGGAGTTGGGGAAGGGAGGATGAACGATGATGTACAAAACTAATGAAGATTGAGGAACAGTAAATGAGTGTTACATTGTTAGGCATTTACTAAGGATATTTAAGAGAAGGGGATAGAGAAGGATGATTACAGGACAATTTAGAGAAACAAATTTATTGAGTACTAGTGTCATTGCAAAATAGTAAACTGGGGAAAAGTAAAATGATTAAAATTTAAAGCAAAATCCCTTTAATCAATGTATTTCAAGGCTGAAAGGAAATAGTAATTGTCCGAGTTCTAGAATAAAGTGGACAAATGGAGTGTGTAAAGTAAGAGGACCAAAAGTTCAAAACACATCAAAGTATGCATACTTTATACAATCTTGAGATTTATCTCCTTACAGGAAACCACAAAATAGAAGACATTGAAAAAGACCATCAAACACCCTGTATGCAGAGGAAAAAAACCAAATTGTGCAAACAATAAATGTAAGCAAATAGTATTCAGAACTGAAGTTCACAAAAGTGAGTTCACAGACAAAGCCAGCCATTACTGCTGCCAATTCAGGAGCAGGCCACAGCTTCAGCACAGCGATGAGTAAACCTCACAGCAGTGAGCTGAACAGGTTCATTCCATGCCTCCAGCCCCAACACTGACATTTTCACTCCAGGCCAGCGCTTAACTTATCCAAACCTTATGTCAATCCTTGCTCTCCAACCAAGGCCCTGATGCTTTGATACTGTTTTAGGCTGAGTATAATAAATGCTGAAATTTAACAAGAAAAAAAATTTAAAAATAACATCAAAATGGTTTATGACAAGGCATAAAATACATCAGGGCACAGGAAAGTTGGAAAGAATACCAAAAGAGTAAAAGGGAGAAAGGGAAAAGATTATTCAGAAATATAAAAAACACAAACACTTCAATCAAAGAGTAGGTGTGTTAAAAAGTTATGGTGTTAAAGTGTCAGGATGGGAGAACAGACATGATCTACTCTCATCCTGAACACCAGTACACCACAGGAGTGTGTTCTCAGCCCCATCCTCTATTCTCTTTTCACCCATGACTGCTCTACCATTCACTCCAACACCATTGTCAAATTTGCTGATGATACCACCCTAATGGGTATCATATCAGACTGTGATGAGACAGCCTATAGGGAGGAGGTACAGCATTTGACAGAATGGTGTTGTCATAATAACCTGGACTTGAACATCACAAAAACCAAGGAGCTGATAGTAGACTTCAGGAAATCAAAGTGCATCAAGCACTCTGCTCTGCACATATACAGGAAAGAGGTGGAGAGAGTAGAGAGTTTTAAGTTCCTCAGCGTCCATATCTCATCTGACCTCACCTGGACTGCCCATCTCTTATCAGGTGGGGAAGGCCCAACAGACACTACCTCCTGAGGAGGCTAAAGCACGCTTTCCTCCATCACCTGCTGATCAACTTCTATCGGACAACTATAGAGAGCCTCCTGAAGTATTGCTGTGCAGTGTGGTTTGCCAGCTGCACAGAACAGAACAAGAAGGACTTGCAGCGGGTGGTGAGGGTAGCAGAGCAGGTTATTGGCACAACATTACCCTCCCTCAAACATTTATACTGGCAGACTTCAAAAGAAGGCTACTTGTATTTCAAAGGATCCCACTCATCCTGGACATCACCTATTTTCCCCTCTACCTTCTGGGAAGAGATAGAGCATTAAGGACGAAAACAAAGAATCCTTAACAGCTTCTACTCACAAGCAGTGAAATGTACAACACCCCCTTCCCTTCTCCTGCCCCCCTCCTAAGACGGCAGCAACTAAATGCATCACACTTCCAGGAATGGCAGGTGTGCAATAGTCCTACCCCCCCCCCCCCCATCGATATATTATTAATTTTGGACTGCACTCCTCAGGTTTTAGAGTTTATTTTATGTATATATTCTTTGTCATGCTGCAAAACATTGAGCTGCTAAACTGTGTTTCATTGCTCCACAACAATGACAATAAAGATTTCTTCTTCTGGATGTATTGAGGAAAATTAAAGTATATCTTAATGAGAAAGAAATTCTACAGTGAATATCCTGTGTTTATAAAAGTCTGGACTTTTTAAAATGTATGGCTGTATCTTACTGATACATTTATGTGCTTGCTGTCTCGTACGTGCTGAGTGTTTTGTACAGTGGTCTGTACCTTGGCCCCAGAATAACACTGTTTCATTTGGGTGTAGTCATGAGTATTCATGTATGGCAATTGAACTTGAATTGAAATTATTACAAAACAGAAAATAAACTCACTTTATAAACAAAAACAAGCACATGAAGTTGAGGTGAAGTACACAAGGTTTAGGCTAGAATAAGAATATGTGCTAAACTGGTCAGCATCATTTCAGCTAGCAAGTTGCCTGGTCCAGGTAGACCACATCTTAGTAACTGAAACCTGACAGAGTCGAGACACGATGGGAATCTTTCAGTCCTCCTTAAATACAAAAGTAGCACCAGACTGGTGAACTGCTTGAAGAAAAAGGGAATAACTTGTTAACTTTAGGCCTATCAACCCAACACTGAAACTACTGTTAAAGACAAAATTAATTCACACTTTAGGAAGCAGATGTAATTAAACACAGCCAGTCTAATTTGGTAATGCTAAATTGTATTCATCTATCTGTACTGATTTCCTTTCTGAGGCAAGGGGTTTTGTTAAAGGTGGTGTTATAGATTTACACAGGGAATTTAAATGGTTTTTGATCAAATATCCAAGATAAATAAGTATGATTACAGGGATGGTAATAACTTTAGAATCAGGTCCAATATCATTGGCATATGTCATGAAATTTGTTGACTTTGAGGCAGCAATACAATGCAATACAAAATAGAAACAAAAGAACATTGAAGTATATATATTTTAATAGTTAAATTGAGAGAGTACAAAGATTTACTAGAATGTTACCTGGGTTTCATCTCTTAAGTTACAGAGAAAGGTTGAACAAGTTGGGTCTTTATTCTTTGGAGCATAGAAGGTTGAGGGGGGACTTGATAGAGGTATTTAAAATTATGAGGGGGATAGATAGAGTTGACATGGTTAGGCTTTTTCCATTGAGAGTGGGGGGAGATTCAAACGATAGGACATGAGTTGAGAGTTAAAGGGCAGAAGTTTAGGGGTAACATGAGGGGGAACTTCTTTACTCAGAGTGGTAGCTGTGTGGAATGAGCTTCCAGCAGAAGTGGCTGAGGCAGGTTCGATGTTGTCATTTAAAGTTAAATTGGATAGATATATGGACAGGAAAGGAATGGAGGGTTATGGGCTGAGTGCAGGTCAGTGGGACTGGGTGAGAGTCAGAGTTCCACACAGACTAGAAGGGCCAAGATGGCCTGGTTGTGCTGTAATCGTTATATGGTTATAAATTAAATAGAGCAAAAAAGGAAATAAAAAGTAGTGAGGTAGTGTTCATCGGTTCAGTGATTCATATCTAACCTGAACCCAACATATCAATGAGGCAACAAAG
Organism: Mobula hypostoma; assembly: GCF_963921235.1. Taxonomy (NCBI): domain Eukaryota; kingdom Metazoa; phylum Chordata; class Chondrichthyes; order Myliobatiformes; family Myliobatidae; genus Mobula; species Mobula hypostoma. Next base: position 17,528,935 of record NC_086098.1, read on the forward strand.
GTGGCACAACAGCTGCTATAGTTCATTTGGATTTTGAGGAAATTTGGTATGGCACCTAAAACACTGAAATTTTTACAGTTCTGCTGTGGTGTTTGTGCGGTCTCGGTCGGAAACGTTGACTTTACTTTTTTTCCCCATAGATGCTGCCTGGCCTGCTGAGTTCCTCCAACATTTTGTGTGTTGCAAAGGGTTAATATACAGTTCGGCGAAGAAATGTGATTAAGTGACTTTGACCACGGAATGATTGCTGGTGCCAACCGTGGTGGTTTGAGTATCTCAAACTGCTGAAATCCAGGATTTCCACGCACAATCGTCTCTAAAGTTTGCAAAGAATGGTATGAAAAAAAGTGAGCGGCTGTTATGTCACTGAAAACATCTCGGTAATGAAAATTCATCCATCACTCCTGGTGAAGGGTCTCAGCCCGAAACGTTGACCGTTTACTCTTTGCCATGGATGCTTCCCGAGTTCCTCTGGCATTCTGAGAGTGTGTTGTTAATGAGAACGGACCAACCGGCTCAATCTGACTGAAGAGCAACTGTAGCTCAAATAACCACGCATTATAAGAAGGCGTGCAGGACAGCATCTCTGAAAGCATGTCCAGCCATGACGTGGATGGGCTACAGCTGTAGCAGGTCACACCGGGTTCCACTCCTGTGTCTAATAAAGTGGCCATAACTTCAGTTAAAAAAGAGCATTCAGTAACTATCGCCTTCTCGTATTTGCCTGCGTGGAAGATTGTTCGGTATAACTTATCCGCAATCTGTATAAATATCTGTCATAACGACCGTAACCACACTTCAAGAGATGAACGCTTGCTTTATAGCTTTTCGGGACGTCCCGGAAAGGAAGTCTAACATGGGTGACAGACTATTCAATACTTGAACAGTGTCACCTTTTCATTGGGGAACCCGTTCCCGGCGCTTGTCTTACACACACAACTCTCGCTGAGTAGATAGCGTACAAGTCACAATCCGAAAGACTCAAAACTGAAGCCTTCCGATGGTCTTCATATTACGTCGCTTCTGATTTACAGCCTGCAAGTTCTTACACCTTTGAATTCTCTTTAATTGCGCAGATAGGCAGGCGGAAATCCACTCGTTAACCGGTATTGCTGCATAATTATTCGAAATTATATTGGACCGTTGAAAATAGGATGGTGAATCTGTGGAATTTGTTACCACGGGCGGCTGGGGTGGCGAAGTCATTGGGTATATTTAAGGCAGAGGTTGATAGATTCTTGATTGGTCAGGGCATGAAAGGTACGGGCAGAAGGCAGGAAGGAGATCGGGGCTCAGAGAAATTGATCAGCCATGATGAAATGGTGGAGCAGACTCGATGGGCCAAATCGTTTAATTCTGCTTCTGTATCTTGTGCTCCAAGATGTTAAGAAATTATTACTTTCATTAACTCGGCTACCTGTATTTAAAGTTCGCAGCTCCACGGTTGCGTGTTAAAACTCGTTGAAAAGATATTGGTATGTACGTTTCACACAAGCATTTTAAAGTGATGAATTATTAACAAAACGAAATTGCCCAAGGGTTAACTACACTACTTAAATTTGACGAATAATAATTCTGTTAAAGTTTAACTCTGCAACTCGTCCGTCTTTGGTTATCTATTCAGAAACAAAACTTAATTATAATTTGCTATGATTTCCATAATTAGTCACCTTGGGTAAATACGGGTTTGCCATCCACTGTGTGCAATATTTCCGATACGCTTCATCATAGCACGGACGTTGTTCTAAAGTCATTTCCTTCACTGGTTTCTACCGGAAATTGGATGTATATTAAGTTCAGCAGGTTTTGTAGCCGAGATGATTCCACCATCACCCACAACCCGTTCCAAAAACAGAAGCGCTTCAAACCCACGTGGTTTAGATCGGGAGTGTCTTAAACCAGTTGATGAGTGATCTGCGTCATAAAAATGCTTTCACTCGGCGGATAATGGCAATAAAAATGTCCAACTGTCATGTTGTAATCTGTCTCTTAATTCAAACAAAGTTGTATTTTCTTCTTACCTTACGAAGGTGACACCTAATGAGCGTTTTCCAATAAATCAGAGAATTATCTACCGCTGTCAAGTGGCGGGATATTTTGAAGCGAAGCCTGGTGATGGACAGCAGGTTGGCTTGCGTTTTGCCGTGTCTTTTCACTCACCGAGAGCCGTCCTTAGTGAATGTACACAAACCTGAAATCTCTTCTCGCAAATCAGTTCTGCCTTATTGAACTCAAACTATTCATTATAGACTCTGTTCTTGGAAAGAACAACAGTGTATGAAAAGCAAACATGAATAAATGTATTATATTCCAATGTTTATATATAATAGTCATTGAATACAAAATATTAATTTATTTATTTGTTTTCCTCTTCCAGCTAGATGCCACCGTAGTGTAGCGATTAGCGCGACTCTATTCTCAGGGCTTTGGAGTTTGGACTTCAATTGCGGCGTCGTTCTGCGAGGAGGTTCTGTACTCTACTTCGACAGGCGAGCTAATCCAGGTGAGGGTAGCCGCAGGCCTCATGCCCCGCTGAGATGGGGGCATGCCTGTCCGAGCTTGCGATGTCAGCTTCGGCGGACTGGACGGATGAGATCTAGTGAGATTCACTGGAAATGTAAGCTACGGTGTTCAAGGTGTAAACTGAGAATGTTAGAAATATGAAATCAAAAACTACAGAAAAGCAAAAACTATTCTAAGATCGGGCAGCTTCTCTGGAAAGGGAAAGAGTTAACTTGGCTTCATATTTTAAAGTGCTCTGCACTTCCAATGTCCTGCATCTGTCGCTTTAACTCATTGGTTAAACTCTATAAAATTCTGCAGATGCTGCAAATCCAGAACAAACAAAACGCTGGAGGAACTCGGCATCTATGGAAAAGAATAAACAGTCAGTTTCCGACGGAGACCCGCCATCTGGACCGGAAAGGAAGGGGGAAGAAGCCAGACTAAGGAAGTGTTGGAAGGGGAAGGAATACAAATTAGAAGGTGATAGGTATAGGTGGGGGTGGCTACTCAAGGTGGAGGAGCAACACCCCAACCTGACGGGATGAACATCGATTGCTACAATTTGTTAGTTCCTCCCCCCCCCTTCAATTCCCCACACTAGCCTACATCCCTTTTCTTCCCCTCGCCTGCTACCACCTCTCTGGTGTCCCTCCCTTTTCCCCCCATGAGCCACACTCCTCTCCTGTAGGACTTCTTTACCACATATCACCTCCCAGCTCTTTTCTTCATCCTCCTCCCCCACTCACGTGGCTTCTAGCTTGTACCCCCTCCCTTCCCCACCCCACCCACCTTCTTCTGGCTTCCTCCACTTCATTTCAAGTGATGCAGGGTCTTAGCACAAAACGTTGACTGTTTATTGATTTCCATAGATGTTGCCTGGCCTGCTGAGTTCCTCAGCATTTTGTGTACTGTATAGATAAACAGTATATTGCCCTGTTAGCAGCTAAGATACACTTTACTGAATATACACAGGGTTGCATCTACAACCTCCATTTTCTTTCAATGGCATCCATGGAGTATGTGTGACATGTTCTCTTTTCTTTACAAATTGCTATAAATAGAACTTTGAGTCTGCCATTTTCCACCTTTTTCCAACATTAGTGTTAATTTCATTTGGTTTAAGCCATCATAAGCTACAATCATCTTTTTCAAGAGTTTAATAAGACAAGAACATAATGGGAGAAGGAGAGACATGGGATCCCTCAGGCCAGCCCCAGCATTCCATAAGATCATTGTTGCACTTACGGTTTCACTTCACTTCCCTATCTGTCCCCATATCTCCACAAATACCACCCAAACCACGTAATCTCAACTGGCAAGACTCAGTTCACTGCTGCTCCGAAACAGGCACTTTGGCCCATCTAGCCCATGCCGAGCCATTAATCTGCCTAGTTCCATTGACCTGCAACAAGACCATAGCCCTCCATGTTCCTCCCATCTGTTCACATACATATCCAAGTTTCTTAAATGATGAAATCCAACCAGCATCCACCACTTGTGCTGGCAGCTCATTCCACACTCACACCCTCTGTATGAAGAGGTTCCCCTTAAACATTTCACCTTTCACCCTTAGCCCATGACCTCTTGTTATAGGCTCACCCAACCTCAGTGGAAAAAGATTGCCTGCATTTACCCTATCAATACCTTTCATTTTGTATACCCCTGTCAAATCTCCCCTCAACCTTCTACATTCCAGGGAATAAAGACCTCACTTGTCCGACATTCCACTGTATCTTGGATCCTCAAGTGCAAGCAACATCTCTGCACTCTTTCAATCTTGTTTATGTCTTTCCTGTAGGTAGATAAGCAAAACTGCACACAATACTCCAAATTAGGCCTCTCCACTGTCCTGTACAACTTCAACATAACATCCCATCTCCTGTATTCAATACATTGATTTATGAAGGCCAAGATGTCAAAAGCTCTTTATGATTCTATCTACCTGTGATGCCACTTTCAATGAATTATGTACCTGTATTTCCAGATCCCTTTGCTCTACCACACTTCTCATTGCCCTACCGTTCAATGTGTAAGACCTATCCCAGATAGTTGTACTGAAGTCTACCACCTAATACCCATCTACATTAAGTTCCCTCTTTTTTAAAAAAAAAACATTTTTCCAGCTACACCCCCAATCTTTGTGTCACCTGCAAATGGGCTGATCCAGATTACCACATCATCCAGATCAGTGATATAGATGACAAAGAACAACAGACCCAACACCAGTCCCCATGACATACCACAAGTCACAGGTGTCCAGTTAGAAGCAACCATCTACTACCACTCTTAGGCTGCTTCCTTGAGAACCTAATCCAGGTTACTGCCTCATCTTGAATGCCAAGTAATTGAACCTTCTTGATCAACCTCACAGGCAGGACCTTGCCAAAGTAGACAACATTTAACCTGCCTTTAACTTTCCTGGTAACATGCACAAGATCAGTTAGACATGACCTACCATGCACAAAGCCGTGCTTACTGTCCCTAATCATTCTTTGCCTAACCAAATTATTGTATATCCAGTCCCCAAGAATAGATTCCATTAATTTCCCCACTACCAAGTTAAACTGTATGATATTCCTATTTTTGGCCTTACTAGTACATGAAACGGGTGGTAATTCTGAGATTATAACCCTGGAGGTCCTGTCCTTTAACTTGGCACCTAGCTCCCTGGCAAAATGCTGAAGGAACTCAAGCAAGACACACAAAATGGAGGTACTCAGCAGGCCAGGCAGCATCTATGGAGAAGAGTACAGTAGACACTTTGGGCAGACACATCAAGACTGGAGAGGAAAAAATAAGTCAGTAAGATGAGTGAGGGGAGGAAGGAACACAAGGTGGTAGGTGAAACTGGGAGGGGGAGGAGAGATGAAGTAAAGAGCTAGGAAGTTGATTGCTGGAAGAGACAGGAGTGGAGAAGGGGGAATCTGAAGGAGAGGACAAAAAGCCATGGAAGAAAGGGAAGAGGAGGAGCATCAGAGGGAGGTGGTAGGCAGATTAAAGAGATGAGGTGAGAGGGGTAAATGGGAATAACAAATGGTGAAGGAGGGCAGAGGCCATTACTGGAAGTTTGAGAAATTGATATACATGCCATCAGGTTGGAGGCCACTCAGAATGCAAGGTGTCGCTCCTCCAACCTGAGTGTGGCCTCATCACAGTAGAGGAGGCCAAAGACTGACATATCAGGATGGGAAGTGGAATTAAAATGGATGGCTGCTGGGAGATCCCACTTTTCCTGGACGACAGTGTTCAGCAAAGCAATCTCCCAATCTACGTAGTGTCTCATCCATATACAGGAGGCCACACCAGGAGCACCAGATACACTAGATAGGTACATACAGTAGTGAGTTCCTACAGCATTTGTGTGTTGCTTGGATTTCCAGCGTCTGCAGATTTTCTCTTGTTTGTGATTGGACCCAACTCCCTGAACTCACTTCGCAGGACCTTGTCATCCCTCCTGCTCAATGTGGGCCACTACCTCTGACTGTTCACCCTCCCACTCAAGAATGCTATGGACTCGATCCAAGATGTCTGACCCTGGCACTCGGGAAGCAACATACTAACCGGGAATCTTGTTCACATCCACAGAAACTCCCTTCTGTTCCCCTAACCAATGGCTTAGTCCTGACGAAGGGTCTCGGCCCAAAACATCAGCTGTACCTCTTCCTAGAGATGCTGCCTGGACTGCTGCGTTCACCTGCAACTTTGATGTGTTGCTTGAATCCCCTATCACTACAGATTGCCTCTTCTCTTCCGCCTTTCCCTTCTGAACCACAGGGCTGGACTCAGTGCCGGAGGCATGGCAGCTGTGGCTTTCCTCTGCTAGGTCATTTCCCCCAACAGTAACCAAAGCAGTAATAACAAGCCTATTGTTGAGGGGAATGACTACAATGATATTCTGCACTGGCTGCCTATTCCCTTTTCCCCTCCTGACAGTCATCCAGTCACCTTGTGTTTGCTTGGGTGTAACTTTCTGTATGTCCTATCAAGCCCTCAGCCTCCCAAATGATCTGGAGTTCATCCAGTTCCCGGTCAAACTCCTTAACGTGTTATGTTCAAAGCTACAGCTTGACACACTTCCTGTGGTTGTAGTCGTCAGGGACACCGGAGGTCTCCCTGTCTTCCCGCATCCAAGAAGAGTATTCCACTGTCCTGCCTGGCATGCTCACTACCCTAAATGTGCGATAAGGAAGAAATAAAGAATAAATCAGAAAAAAAATCTACCTATGACCTCTTTGCTGAAGACAAAGCCTCAACTGCCCACTTTAACACTGGCCCACTCACAAAATGGCTTAACCCTAACTTTTTAGTAGATCTTGCCAGATGCTTAATTATGCACAATCCAATGTCTCGTCAGGGGCTGTGGTGTGCAGAATGTGCATAAACAGGAAATATGAACAAGGGGATATGCTGTTCTAATTGCTTCATCTTTAGTTAGGCCAAACAGGGAGTATAGTGTGCAATTCTGATCACCACATGATTTGAAGGATATGGAGTGGATACACGAGTGTCACAATGGGGTGTTGGGAACTGACCCAAATGCAAGACACAGACACTGAAGTAAAAGGAACAGGACTTGACTAGAGTAGGGACATGACAGGATACAGGCAAGGAGCAGGGACAAGAATGCAGACTTGGGCAAGGGAAGGCAGGACCAGGACTAGAAACCATGGACTAGGAGACAAGGCATTGACCCCAAGCCCGAGACTGGACAAGGACCCAGAGCGTGGGTCTTGCCTCAGGCTCAGACCCCAGAACCAGGCAAGGACATGACATGGCTTCAGGACATGGTTGCGGGATCCTCCAGGCTAGTGCTCTGGGAGCTCAGACAGACTGGGAACCAAACATCAACAGAGCCAGGACTTATCCCAAGTCAAGCCAGACTTACCCAAGAGAGGCAAGAACAAGACAGATCCCCCCACAGGGCAACAGCAAAACAGCCTGGCTTACCCCACAGAGGCAAGGACAAGAGACAAACACCAAAGAACAACAGACAGTTCCATCTCTGCTCCAGGGAAGTTCCAAGTCTCAGTTCAGCCAGTAACCTCCACTGGCTACAAAAACAGCCAGATCCCTACCTAGCTCAGAGTGGCTGACAGCTACTCAGCTGGCCCAGGAAACAGCCAAATCCATACCACAAAGACTACTCCTACAAGTGGCAACAAGGCTCCATGAAACAGTGGTCCTCCAACCAGGCCTAGAGATCACAAATGGTTTCACTCACCTTCCATCAGCAAGTTGCTCCAAGGGATACTGACAAGATAAACCAGCAGCCCACACTCAATCCCAAGGCTACTTATATTCAAAGCCCCAAAATGGGAATCAGGTGCCTATGCTTAACTCAATCAAACAAGGGACAGCTGGAAGGCCCGAAGTCCTGAGTCCACGGACCGGACCGTGACAACGAGATGTTCACCATGATGTTGCCTGCATTTGAGTATATTAGCTGTAAGGAAAGGAAACACAAACTTGTATTGTATTGGCCTGCTGAAGGATCTGTGCCCAAAACATCAACTGATTATTCATTTCCATAGAAGCCGCCTGACCTGCTGAGTTCCTCCAGCATTTTGTGTGTGTGTGTGTTGCTCTGGATTTCAGCTTCTGTAGACACCCTTGTGTTTAGTTTCTCCATAGCTTTGAAGGCTAAAGAGCAACCTGAATGGAGTATATAAAATTATGTGTGGCAAAGATGGGGTAGCTAGTCTGACAAGGCAATGTGCTTCAATGACTACCACCCTGTGGCTCTGACATTTACCAGCATAAAGTGCTTCAAGAGGCTGGTCATGGTACAAATTAACTCCAGCCTCCCAGACAACTTCGACCCACTGCAATTAAGATCATAAGAAGAATTAGGCCATTTGGCCCATCAAGTCTGCTCTACTGTTTCATCATGGCTGATCCATTTCCCTCTCAGTCCCAATCTCCTGCCTTCTCCCTGTAACCCTGCCAACATATTCACCTGCCAACAAAACAGGTCTATGGAAAACTCCATCTCTGTAGTTCTACACTCTTTTTTCAGCATCTGCACAGTGAAGACATCTACATTACACTATTGATTATTGACTACAGTTCCGTCTTCAATACTATAATGCCAAGCAAACTCATCATTTTAACTCCGAAACTTGGGAGTGAACACCTCCCTCCACAACTAGATCCTTTACATCCTGACCAATCAGTAGGAATAGGCGGCAATCCCTCAGCCACAATTATCCGCAACGCTTGGACTTCACAAAGGTGCATCCTCAACCTTTACTCCACCCCTGTGAGCACAGCTTCAGATTCAGATTTATTTATCACATGATCCAATGGGACATTGCTTTGTGGATCCAGAACTGGTTTGCCCACAGAAGGCAAAGGGTGGTTGTAGACGGGTCATATTCTGCATGGAGGTCAGTGACCGGTGGTGTGACTCAGGGATCTGTTCTGGGACCCTTACTCTTTGTGATTTTTATAAATGACCTGGATGAGGAAGTGAAAGGATGGGTTAGCAAGTTTGCTGATGACACAAAGGTTGGAGGTGTTGTGGATAGTGTGGAGGGCTGTCAGAGGTTACAGCGGGACATTGATAGGATGCAAAACTGGGCTGAGAAGTGGCAGATGGAGTTCAACCCAGATAAGTGTGAAGTGGTTCATTTTGGTAGGTCAAATATGATGGCAGAATATAGTATTAATGGTAAGACTCCTGGCAGTGTGGAGGATCAGAGTAATCTTGGGGTCCGAGTCCATAGGACACTCAAAGCAGCTGCGCAGGTTGACTCTGTGGTTAAGAAACCATACAGTGTATTGGCCTTCATCAATTGTGGAATTGAATTTAGGAGCCAAGAGGTAATGTTGCAGCTATATAGGACCCTGGTCAGACCCCACTTAGAGTACTGTGCTCAGTTCTTGTCGCCTCACTACAGGAAGGATGTGGAAATTATAGAAAGGGTGCAGAGGAGATTTACAAGGATGTTGCCCGGATTGGGGAGCATGCCTTATGAAAACAGGTTGAGTGAACTTGGCCTTTTCTCCTTGGAGCGACGGAGGATGAGAGGTGACCTGACAGAGGTGTATAAGATAATGAGAGGCATTGATCATGTGGATAGTCAGAGGCTTTTTCCCAGGGCTGAAATGGCTGCCACAAGAGGGCACAGGTTTAGGGTGCTTGGAAGTAGGTCCAGAGGAGATATCAGGGGTAAGTTTTTTATGCAGGGAGTGGTGAGTGCATGGAATGGGCTTCCGGCAACGGTGGTGGAGGCGGATATGATATAGTCTTTTAATAGACTCCTGGATAGGTACATAGAGCTTAGAAAAATAGAAGGCTATGTGTAACCGTAGTAATTTCTAAGGTAAGGACATGTTCAGCACAACTTTGTGGGACGAAGGGCCTGTATTGTGCTGTAGGTTTTCTATGTTTACTGTGTATATCAAAGCTTCATTGCATAGGCAGATCCTGTTCCAATTCCATCTCCAAGTTTGCAGATGATACCTACCACACAGTGGGCTGTATCTCAAATAACGATGATTACAGCAATGAGATGGAGAACTTAGTAACTTGGTGTCATGTCAACCTTTCCCTCCACATCAGCAAAACAAAACAGCTGATCATTAAAGTGGGTAATGATCCTGTATACATCAACAGTGTGGAGGTTAAGAGGGTTGAGAGCTTTAAGTCCATAGCCTGCCCTGGTCCAACCATGTAGACACCACAACTAAGAAAACTCACCAATGCCTCTTCTTCCACTGGAAGCTGAAGAAAGTTGGCTTGTGTCCATCGAGTCTTACCAATTTTTATTGAGACACTATAGAAGATATTCTATTTGGATGCATCACATTTTGTACAGCAACTGGTCAGCTCACAGAAACCGGCTCCCCTCACTGGACTCTGTCTATACTTCTCGCTCCTTTGGTAAAGCAGCCAACATAATTAAAGTCCCCAACCATTCCAGACCTTCTCTTCTCCCGCCTCCCATCGGGCAGAAGATTCAAAAGCCTGAAAGCATGTACCACTAGGCTCAAGGATAGCTTGACCCTGCTGTTATGACTATTGAATGATTCCCTAGTGCTATACGATGGACTCCTGACCTCTCAATCTACTTGGTTATGATCTTGTATCTTTACTATCTACCTGCATTGCACTTTCTCTGTAGCTGTTACACTTTATTCTGCACCCTGTAATGGATCAATCTATGTCTGGGAGCGAAGTTTCAAAGGGGAAAGCTTTGTGGGAACTCGGCTATAACTGGTGCACCAATCGTCAGTTGAAGAGCAGGGAAGGTTCATGCATAAAAGGGGAGACACTGCCTAGCGGAGTGGTCCGAGTCACAGTGGTAGGGCTTTGGCTCAATCAGGCTTCAGCGAGTTAAGTGGACTTCCTTCTTTTTCCTTGCATTTTTTTTGGAGGAATAGAGAGCATGTCTGTATATCTGTAGGGTTAGTACTTTGCTCTGGGTGTCAGATGTGGGAATCTTGGGAATCCTCCCGTCACCCAGATGGCCACATCTGAGCCAGGTGCACCAAGAGACTGTGTTAGGGATCTGGAGCTGCAGCTTGATGACCGACAGCTTATTAGGGAATGGGAGCAGGAGATAGATCAGAGCTACAAGGAGTTAGTCACCCCAAGACTGCAGGAGTTAGATAAGTGGGTGACTGTCAGGGAAGGGATGGGAAGAGCTCAGATAGTAGAGAGCACCCCTGTGGTCATCCCCCTCAGTAATCGCTATCTCCGTTTGGATGCTATTGAGGGAGGTAACCTGACACAGAATGACCACAGCAACTGGGTCTCTGACACTGAGCCTGGTTCCATGGTGCAGAAGGGAGAGAAGAAGATGAGGAATGCAGTAGTCATAGGGATTCCATAGTGAGGGGAACAGACAGGAGGTTCTGTCAGCCTGATAGAGATAACCGCATGGTGTGTTGCCACCCAGGCGCCAGGGTACAGGATGTCTCGGATCGGGTGCAAAGTATTCCGAAGGGAGGGGGTGAAAAGCCAGAAGTCTTGGTACATGTTAATACCAATGACATAGGTAGAAAAAGGGAGGGAGTCCTGAAGAGAGAATTCAGGGAGTTGGGTAGGAAGCTGAAAAGCAGGACCTCCAGGGTAGTAATCTCAGGATTTCTGCCTGTGCCACCTGCTAATGAGCAAAAGAATAGCATGATCAGGCATATTAATGCGTGGCTGAGAGACTGGTGTAGGGGGCAAGGCTTCAGATTCCTGGATCATTGGAGCTTCTGGTGGAGGTGTGACCTGTACAAAAAGGACAGGTTACACCTGAACCCAAAGGGATCCAATATCATAGCAGGCAGGTTTAATAGAGCTGCTAGGAGGGGTTTAAACTAATTTGGCAGGGAGTGTGACCAGAGTGATAGGGCTAAGGAAGGGGAAAACAAAAATAAATCAAAAATAGCATGCAACAGAGATTATAGAAAGAACAGGCCGGAGATTAGGCATGATCACAGTCAGTGGGATGAGTTACAGGTGCAAGACAGATATATTCTAAATAAGAAGAAATTTTTGAATGGAAGAAGGACAGACTACCGTGGCTGACAAGTGAAGTCAGAGCCAAAGTAAAAGCAAAAGAGAGGACATACAAGGAAGCCAAAGCTAGTGGGAAGATAGAGGATTGGGAAGCTTTTAAAAACTTGCAGAAGGATAATAAGTAGGTCATTAGGAAGGAAAAGATGAACTATGAAAGGAAGCTGGTGACTAATATCAAAGAGGATGCTAAAAGGTTTTTAAGTAGAAAAAGGGTAAAAGAGAGTTGAGGGTAGATATAGGATGAATAGAAAATGACGCTGGAGATAGTGTAATGAGAGATGCAGAGATGGCAGAGGAACTGAATGCGTATTTTGCATCAGTCTTCACAGTGGAAGACATCTGCTGTATACCGGACATTCAAGAGTGTCAGGGAAGTGAAGTATGTGCAGTGAAAATTACAACTGAGAAGGTGCTCAGGAAACTTAATGGTCTGAGGGTGGATAAATCTCCTGGACCTGATGGAATGCACCCTCAGGTTCTGAAGGAAGTAGCTGGAGAGATTGCGGAGGCATTAATGATGATCTTTTAAGAATCAATAGAGGGTGGAAGGTCTCATGCTATCCATTCAAGGTAGGCTGCCGTGGGTTTATTGCCTTCACTCTCCAGAAGTGGCTACGTGACCTTGGCTTCACTAGAAGAGAGATCAAGTCAACCAGTAGGGCTGTAGCTGAGGCAGCAGAGAAAGGATCAGCATGGGTGTGGACCAAGTATGTCCAGAGGGGCAGATAGTCAGACAGTGTATACATCTTTTGCAAACCCTTCAGTAGTTGCATAGACACCTGCAGAGCAGACTATCTGTTGGATGAAAGTGACCAACAACTCTGATAGAGGCAGATGCCAAGTTTTTAAGCTCACCAGTGGGAGGTGGTGCTTTAACACAGCTGGCCCACCACCTCGAGGGAGTCTTGATCATAAGCGGGCCGAAACCCCTGAAGACAGGTGGCAGATCAACTGATGATCCCACTGGTGATAGCACAGGACAGTTAACATCTTAGTCCACGTGTATTTTGTAACTCAGTAAAAATTAGGACTGAGAAGGTGCTCAGGAAGCTTATTGGTCAGAGGATGGATAAGTCTCCTGAACCTGATGGAATGCACCCTCAAGTTCTGAAGGAAGTAGCTGGAGAGATTGCGGAGGCATTAACGATGATCTTTCAAGAATCGATAGATTCTGGCATTGTACCGGATGACTGGAAAATTGCAAATGTTACTACGCTATTTAAGAAGGGTGGGAGGCAGCAGAAAGAAAACTATAGACCTGTTAGCCTGACATCAGTGGTTGGGAAGTTGTTGGAATCGATTGCTAGGGATGAGATTAGGGAGTACCTGGAGGCACGTGATAAGATAGGCCAAAGCCAGCATGGTTTCCTGAAAGAAAAATCCTATCTGACTAACCTACTGCAATTTTTTGAGGAAATTACAAGCAGGTAGACAGAGGAGATGCAGTAGATGTGGTGTACTTGGATTTTCAGAAGGCCTTTGACAAGGTGCTGCACATGAGGCTGCTTAGCAAGATAAGAACCCATGGAATTACAGGGAAGTTACTAGTATCGGTGGAGCATTGGTTGATTGGCAGAAAACAGAGTGGGAATAGAGGGATCCTATTCTGGCTGGCTGCCGGTTACCAGTGGAGTTCCACAGGGGTCGGTATTCAGACCACTGCTTTTTACAATGTGTGTCAATGATTTGGACTATGGGATTAATGGATTTGGGATCTGAGAGCATACAGAGAGACTTAGATAGTTTAGGGGAATAGGCAAGTACTTGGCAAATGAAAGTGCAGAGATGCAAAGGGACTTGGGAGTCCTTTGCTGTTGTAAATCTAGTCAAGAAGAAAAGAGGAGCTTACAAAAGGTTCAAAAAGCTAGGTAATAATGGAGAGCTAGAAGATTGTAAGGCTAGCAGGAAGGAGCTCAAGAAAGAAATTAGGAGAGCAAGAAGAGGCCATGAGAAGACCTTGGCAGACAGGATGAAGGAAAACTCCAAGGCATTCCACAAGTATGTGAAGAACAAGAGGATAAGACGTGAGAGAATAGGACCAATCAAGTGTGACAGTGGAAAAGTGTGTATGGAACCAGAGGAGATAGATGACATACTTGATGAGTACTTTGCTTCAGTATTCACTACGGAAAAGGATATTGGTGATTGTAGGGATGACTTACAGCAGACTGAAAAGCTTGAGAATGTAGATATTAAGAAAGAGAGTGTGCAGGAGCTTTTGGAAAGCATCAAGTTGGATATGTCACCGGGACTGGACGAGACGTACCCCAAGCTACTGTGGGAGGTGAGGGAGGAGACTGCTGAGCCTCTGGTGATGATCTTTGCATCATCTATGGGTACGGAAGCGGTTCCAGAGGATTGGAGGGTTGCGAATGTTGTTCCATTTTTAAAGAAGGGGAGTAGAGATAGCCCAGAGGTAGACCAGTGAGTCTTACTTCAGTGGTTGGCAAGCTGAAGGAGAAGATCCTGAGAGGCAGGATTTATGAACATTTGGCGATGCATAATATGATTGGGAATAGTCAACATGGCTTTGTCAAAGGTAGGTCGTGCCTTACAAGCCTGATTGAATATTTTCAGGATGTGACTAAACACTTTGATGATGGTAGAGCAGTAGATGTAGTGTATATGGATTTCAGCATGGCATTTGACAAGGTACTCCATGCAAGGCTTATTGATAAAGTAAGGAGGCATGGGGTCCAAGGGGACATTGCTTTGTGGATCCAGAACTGGCTGGCCCACAGAAGGCAAAGATGGGTTGCAGACGGGTCATATTCTGCATGGTGGTCGGTCACCAGTGGTGTGCCTCAGCGATCTGTTCTGGGACCCCTACTCTTCATGCTTTTTATAAATGACCTGGATGAACAAGTGAAGGGATGGGTTAGTAAGTGGTTAGTGTGGAGGGCTGTCAGAGGTTATAGAGAGACATTGATAGGACGCAAAACTGGGCTGAGAAGTGGCAGATGGAGTTCAACCCAGATAAGTGTGAAGTGGTTCATTTTGGTAGGTCAAATATGATGATAGAATATAGTATTAATGGTAAGACTCTTGGCAGTGTGGAGGATCAGAGGGATCTTGGGGTCCAAGTCCATTGGATACTCAAGGCTGCTGCACATGTTGACTCTGTGGTTAAGAAAACATACAGTGCATTGGCCTTCATCAATTGTGGGATTGAATTTAGGAGCCGAGAGGTAATGTTGCAGCTAGATAGGACCTTCGTCAGACCCCACTTAGAGTACTGTGCTCAGTTCTGGTCGCCTCACTATAGGAAGTATGTGGAAACTAAAGAAAGGGTGCAGAGGAGATTTACAAGGATGTTGCCTGGATTGGGGAGCATGCCTTATGGGAATAGGTTGAGTGAACTCGGCCTTTTCTCCTTGGAGTGACGAAGGATGAGAGGTGACCCGACAGAAGTGTATAAAGTGATGAGAGGCTTTGATATTGTGGATAGTCGGAGGCTTTTTCCCAGGGCTGAAATGGCCAGCACGAGAGGGCACGAGAAGTAGGTACAGAAGAAATGTCAGGAGTAAGATTTTTACGCAGACAGTGGTGAGTGTGTAGAATGGGCTGCTGGCAACAGTGATGGAGGTGGATACGATAGGGGCTTTTAAGAGACTCCTGGATTGGTACATGGAGCTTAGAAAAATAGAGGGTTATGGGTAACCCGAGGTAATTTCTATGTAATGTTCTGGACAGCATTGTGGGCCAAAGGGCCTGTATTGTGCTGTAAGTTTTCTATGTTTTTACAAGTCAGGCAAAGGCATCTATAATCAACTGAGTCCCTTGAAGTGTATAAGGGATAAGAATATGCTTAAAAAGGAAGTTAGAAGAGCAAAAGAGGTCATGAAATATCACTAGCAGACATGATAAAGGTGAATCCTGAAAGACTCTGTAAATACATTAAGAGCAAAAGGGTTGGTAGAGAGATTAGGTCCCATTAAGGATCATTATGGTGATCTATGTGTGAAGCCACAGGAAATGGACAAAATCTAAGAATTAATCTCCTTTCTCTCTTCTCTGTTTTTCCATTCCCCATTCTGGCTACCCTCTCACCTCTTTTCTTCTCCTCACCAGCCCATCACCATCTTCTGGTGCCCCACTGCCTTCCCTTTCTTCCATGATCCACTCCTATTAGATTCCTTCTTCTTCAGCCCTTGACCTCTTCCACCTATCAACTCACAACTTCTTACTTTGTACCTCCCTCCCGACCACACCCACAATCCCCCTCGCCTGCTGTCTCCTCTCATCTGTCAGCTTGTACTCTTCTTTTACAAGCTTTGTTTGTTTTTTTTTCAGTCTTTGTTAATGTATAGTTTCGCATAAACTTGATTGTATTTATTTATTTTCCTGTAAATGCCTGCAAGAAAATGGATTTTAAGGTGACATTCACATTAATTTGATAATAAATTTACTTTGACTGACTTTTGACCTTGACTTGCTCTCCTCCCACCTTCTTATTCCAGCTTCTTCCCCCTTCCTTTCCAGACTTGATGAAGGGTCTCAGCCTGAAATGTTGACTATTTACTCACCTCCACAGATGCTGCCTGGCTTGCTGAGTTCCTCCGGCATTCTCTGTGTGTTGCTCAATATTTCCAGCATCTGCAGAATCTCTTGCGTTTCAATATTCGGAGGCTGTCCTGAGGGTGACTTCATTTGCATCTGTGCCAAGGAGACTTTTTCTAAAATTTCCACGTGGATCAGAATGATCTTTTCAATAACATTTTATTATTTCTCTGTTAGAGAAGAAATCAATTTTGGTAACCTTAAATTTAATTTCCGTTCAACTGTTGACTCTTTGGGGGGGCTTTTGCTACAGCTTGCACAGTGGGGAGATGGGGGTGTCAGTGCTTCTGCTGGGGGGAAGCATATGTGGGGGGGAGAGTTGGAGCTGCTGCTTGTGCGTGGGGGGGGCGGGGGCTTTGGAACTCCGATGTTTCTATCAGTCATTTCTTGGGGTTTCTTGTTTCATGGATGTCTGTGAAGAGTAAGAATTTCAGCTTGTATAATGTATACATTCTCTGATATTAAATTGGACCATTTGGGCCATTTGACCTGAAGTCAACAATAAGCTGTAGCTTTAAAGCAAAAACTGCAGGTATGCTGAAAATCTAAAATTGGAGCAGGAAGTACTGGAGCTGCTCAACAGTTCAAGCAGCATCTCTGGGGCTGGGTTGGGGGGCGGAGGTGGAGGAAAACAAAGTTTCAGGCCAATTTCCTTTCATCACAACTCAAATTGAATGGTCAAGCAAGATTACCAAGAGATCAACCTGAGATTTTAATTTAGTTCCTTTCTCCATGGATGCTGCCTAATTTGCTAACCGTCCCCAGCACTTTATATTGCTTCATTAAACTGTTGGCTCTGCATCAAGGATTAACTTCCAAGGGTCAGCTTTATATATACATATTAGGAATTTTCTGCGGTGTGCTGGTCAGGGTGCAAGGTGCAGCAAAGTAAGATAATATCCAACACTTGTAAAGAATAATATAAAAATAAAATTAGGTTGAAGTATGGATATGGAATAAAATGTCCATCAATACATAAATGTCAGCATGTATTTACAATGTAAGCAGCATATAAAAAAATTGTTTAAAGTGTTTACTGTACAGTGACATGTGGGTGCATGGCCAAGTGGTTAAGGCATTTGACTAGCGATCTGAAGGTCGTGAGTTCGAGCCCCAGCTGAGGCAGCGTGTTCTGTCCTTGAGCAAGGCACTTAATCACACATTGCTCTGCGACGACACTGGTGCCAAGCTGTATGGGTCCTAATGCCCTTCCCTTGAATAACATCGGTGTCGTGGAGAGAGGAGACTTGCAGCATGGGCAACTGCCAGTCTTCCATACAACCTTGCCCAGGCCTGCGCCCTGGAGAGTGAAGACTTGCCAGGCACAGATCCATGGTCTCAAGACTAACGGATGCCTTTATTATTTATTTATTTATTTGTGACAGAGGGGGCAGAGAGGCGAGCTAAAATGGTTGACCAAATTAACTGCCTGGCGGAAGAAAGTTTTAAGATAGTATGAAGTTTTTGTTTTAATATCCCTATAGCACTCAAACTCACCACAATGTTATCCTTATGCATGCAACACGAGCTTTGCTGGTGACATTTTTGACAAAGCAAGTGATGAATTTGCAGTCAATTAAGCAGCTTGTATAACCAGCTATGCAACTGATGCGATATAAGATGATAAGACCGTAAGACAGATAGTCTTTGGCACATGTTAATACTTAGGGTGCCTAAGACTTTTGCACAACACTGTTGTAATTTTATGTATTGCACCGTACTGCTGCCGAAAAAAAAACAAATTTCATGACATATGTGAGTGATGATGAAACTGATTCTGCTATGGGTCTCTATTGTGGACCGAGAATGGGAAAGGGGGCAGGGAGAGGGGAATCATGGTTGGGGAAAGAGGAAGGGAGAGTAGAGGGAGCAAGAAGCACAAGAGAGAGATTCTGTAATGATCAATAAACCAACTTTTTTGGAATCAAATGGCCCTGCCTGCTGTCTCAGGGTTGGGGGGGGAGCGGTGTCTGCACCCGCCCCTGACTCTCCTCCTCTGCTACTTCTCCCAAACCCCTCCCATAGTGCAAGTCTTAGACACCCTAACGATATATGCAGGATGTGCCTGAGACTGTACTGTAGGAGCACAATTAGACCATCTGGCCATCGAGTCTGCTTCACCATTCCACCATGGCTGATTTATTATCCCTCTCAACCCCTTTCTCCGGCCACGGTCCTCCCCATTACTTTGGATGCCCATTAAGGATCCATCATTAAGGATGCTCACCATCCAAGGCATGCCTTCTTCTCCGTGCCGAAGCCTGAAGACCCACGCTAGATATTTTGGGAACAGTTCTGCCCCTCAGCCATCAGATTTCTGAACGTTCCGTTAACCCAATGAACACTACATCATTATTCCTTTCTCGTACTTTTTGTACTGTAACTTATAGTAACTTGTTGTGCTTCCACAAAACAACAAATTTCATGATGAGCGTCAGTCATCATAGACCTGATACTGATTCATTCTCGGAAGCATTGCTGCCTTCATCGCTTGAAGATTTGTTCTAAATTTTCCTGCGATGTTAAGATCAACAGTGCCTAAGGACTGGATTTTATTATATTCAACTGCGCTGTGGCAAACCTCATCCAGTTTTGCTGTCTTATCCTATATCAATTTGGTCTGATCTCGCTGTGTTTGCCAAGCTCGGCAATTAGCTTGCAGACGTTTCATCACCAGTCAAGGTGGAATTCTCAGTGTGCAGTTGTTGGTGTTTCTTTCTGGGGTGCTCGCAATTATATAGAACCCCCCCCCCCATTCGCTTGCCTCAATCCTGATTGGCTGTCCCTTCAGTTGACCTTTGAATTCTTTTTGCTTGCATTTCTTTGTCTCTTGATGGCTCGTAGTTGGCGTCTATTTTGGTATGTTTGCTACCAGTATTCACCACCATCCTAAACAACATTTCAGTCTTTGGTCCAGACATAAATATCCTTAACATTGTCTGAATTCACAGTCAAAAGGACATGAAGAATGACAAAAAAAATCCAGCACATAGCTCTGGATAAAATTCAGCTTTTATCATTATATTTCAATCTGAACACTGTATACTCAAACTTATAACCACACTTACAGGTGCTCTGGCCTGCATGCAGAAAGCTTCAGAGTGGTTCCTCTTCCAAGACCCGATGTCAGGATTGGAAGCAAAATAATCTGGGAATATGTGGTTGGGAAATAAAGAGAACTTCAATGACGTGATCCTCCTAGTAAAATATATGGAGCACAGAATCAGAATCAGAATCCTTTATTATCGCCAAGTATGTGGACACATACAGGGAATTTGAACGCCTGCAGCGTTCACCAGCAACTTTGATGGGTGTTGCTTGAATTTCCAGCATCTGCAGAATTCCTGTTATCAGGGAAGTTGATGCCGGTTTCCCTGAGCTCTCGCTGTACAGAATCAAAAAGCAAACAAAACAATAGTGCAAATAATCGTGAACTATATACAATGAGGTATACCTGTGTATGTACAGGTGGACTTGGTTTACTAAAATTCAAGTGTTCATAAGACTGATGGCATACTGAAAGAAATGAGCTATGTGCCTTCTCAAACCAACCATACTCCAGACAGACAAATAAAATAATCCTAGCAAGAAACTGTGGCCAGGCACTGGCAACCTGTGGTGTTACATCACTGTTCAAATAAGGAAGTCCATATCACCCGTGCCATGGCAGTGACTTTTGGACTGACCGCCTTGCAATCTATAATGTTGTCTCCATCATCCTGCCTTCATAAACAAAAGGGGCAGCTGCAAAAAAATCAGTGTCAGAAGACTCAAACGTCCCGCAAAGGCATTGTTTCTCAGACAACCTGGTGAACCCCATAGCAACAGAGTCACAATGCCAGTACTGGATTGTGATGCTGAGGCTTTATGAGGCACTGGTGAGGCCTCACCTCGAGTACTGTGTACAGTTTTGGGCCCCTCATCTTAGAAGAGGTGCACTGACATCAGATAGGGTCCAGAGGAGGTTCACGTGGATGATTCCAGGAATGAAAGGGTTATCATACGAGGAACATTTGATGGCTCTAGGTTGTACTCGCTGGAATTCAGAAGGATGAGGGGGGATCTCATTGAAACTTTTCAAATGTTGAAAGGCCCAGAGTAGATGTGGAAAGGATGTTTCCCATAGTGGGAGAGTCTCGGACAAGAGGGCACAGCCTCAGGATATTGGGGCGCCCATTCAAAACAGAGATGTAGAGGAAAGCCAGAGGGTGGTGAATTTGTGGAATTTGGTGCTAAATGCAGTTGTGGAGGCCAGGTCGTTGGGTGTATTTAGGGCAGAGATTGATAGGTTCTTGATTGGACAGGGCATCAGAGGTTATGGGGAGAAGGCCAGGAAATGGGGTTGAGGAGGAGATAAAAAAAAAGCCATGATTGAATGGTGGAGCAGACTCGATGGGCCAAATGGCCTAATTCTGCTCCTATGCTCCTATGTCTTATGGTCTTATGGTTTTATGGCACCTTTCAAAGCCCCCAGGCTTCTCAGCTAAAAGTCATCAGGGCTGGTTCAATAGACAATAGGTGCAGGAGTAGGCCATTCGGCACTTCGAGCTAGCACCTTAGAATGATAAGGATATCTAAGGGTTAATTAACTCAAAAAGTGTTCTTGAATTCGTACTTCACTGCGCCCAACCGAAAAGAAACAACTCGATGGCTAAGGACCAATAAAAATCAATGTATTAAACAATGGATGCTGGTGGAAATGCTGCCAGGACTTTGGCAACTGTCCAAAACCAAGTGTAACTTCTTCAGTGCTGTCAAGTCCATTGATGGTTCAACAACTCGGGGTCCATGCCACTGGGAACAAAGAACTTATCAAGGACAGCAAGGCAGGTAGGGTGCCCTGAACGGATGATTGAAAGAACTCCGCAACTATGACTCTGCCTTTGACATTTGTGCTATTAGCTCAAATCCACAGTGTATAACCCATTCTTGCCCACGTTCCCCAATGAATGGGAAGTTAAAAAGGCAATATGCCAATGGTAATAAAACAGCAAGGCATTCTCCATGTCCACCTCCATTCACTGAGGCAGATACGAAAAGGGGTTTTATAATTAACAGTTGCTAAATATCTTCTACCAACCTGTTCACAGAAATAAGCATACACTCAGTGGACACTTTATTAGGTACACC
Organism: Mobula hypostoma; assembly: GCF_963921235.1. Classification (NCBI taxonomy): domain Eukaryota; kingdom Metazoa; phylum Chordata; class Chondrichthyes; order Myliobatiformes; family Myliobatidae; genus Mobula; species Mobula hypostoma. The sequence continues at coordinate 17,550,644 of NC_086098.1, forward strand.
TGTACACCTGCTTGTTAATGCAAATATCTAATCAGCCAATCGTGTTACAGCAACCCAATGCATTAAAGTATGCAGACATGGTCAAGAGGTTCAGTTGTTGTTCAGACCAAACATCGGAATGGGGGAGAAATGTGATCTAAGTGACTTTGACTGTTGATGGTTCTGGACAGTGTGGTTTGGGTATCTCAGAAACTGCTGATTTTCAAATACAACATTCTCTAGAATTTACAGAGAATGGTGCAAAAACATTAACCTTTGTCCATCCTGCTTGTCGTTTCTTCAGATAATTCCAACAGATTTGTCAGGCAAGAGTTTCCCTTGAGGAAACCATGCTGACTATGGCTTATTTTATCAGGTGCCTCCAAATACCTTGAGACCTCATCCTTAAAAATTGATTTCAATGTTTTCCCAACTACCGAAATCAGTCTAACTGGCCTACAGTTTCCTTTCTTCTGCCTCCCTTTTTGAAGAGAGAAGTGATATTTGCAATTTTCTAGTCTTCCAGAACCATTCTACAATCAAGTGTTTTTTGAAAGATCAGTACTAATGCCCCCACGATCGCTTCAGCCAACTCTTTCAGAACCCTGGGGGTGTAGACCATCTGGTCCAGGTGACTTATCTACCTTCCAGACCTTCCAGCTTCCATAAGAATCTTCTCCATAGTAATGTTAACTTCACACACTTCATGACCCCTGACACCTGGAACTTCCACTATACTGCTGGAGTATTCCACAGTGAGAATTGGCATGAAACACTTATTCAGTTCATCTGCCATTTTGTTGTCCTCCATTACGACCTCTCCAGCATCATTTTCTAGCTGTTTGATATCCATTCTTGCCTCTCTTTTACACCTTATGTGTTGGAAGAAATGTTTGGTACCCTCTTTAATATCATTGGGTAGCTTACTTTTGTATTGCATCTTTACCTTCCTAATGACTTTTTAGTTGCCTTCTGTTGGTTTTTATAAGCTTTCCAATCCTCTAACATACCACTATTTTTGTTCTATTATATGCCCTCTCTCTGGCTTTTATGTTGGCTTTGACTTTTCTTGTTAGCCATGGTTGTGTCATCTTTCCTTTAAAATAATTTTCCTCTTTGTGATGTATATATCCTGTGCCTTCCGAAATGCTTCCTGAAATTCCTGCCATTGGTTTCCTGTGGTCACCCCTGCCAGTGTTCTTTTCTAATCAATTCTGTCCAACTCCCCTCTTGTGCCTCTGTAATTCCCCTTACTCCACTGTAATACTGATCTACCTGACTTTAACCTCTCTATCTCATCTTTCAGGGTAAATCCGATCATTTTATTATCACTTGCTCCTTAGGGTTCTTTTACCTTAAGTTCTCTAATCAGTTCTGGTTCATTGCACAACCACAAATCTAGAATAGCTGATCCTCTCGTGGGCTCAACCGTAAACTGCTCTAAAAAGCCATCTTGTATGCACTCTAGAAATTCTGCCTGCTGGGATCCAGCACCAACCTAATTTTCACAATCTACCTGCATATTCAAGTCCCCCCCCCCCTGACTATTGTACCATTGCTTTTTGACATGCATTTTCTATCTCCCGTTGTAATTTGTAGGCTACAACCTTACTACTGTTTGAGGGTCTCCCATCAAGGTATTTTTACCCTCGCAGTTCCTTGGGCCTATTCACATTGATTCAACACCTTTTGACCCTATGTTACCTCTTTCTAATGATTTGATTTCCTTGGCAATGGAATGAGACCTCCAAAACTGTCCCCACAACTTCTTCCAAATTTACCTCCATGATAAATAAGCCTGTCCTTTCGCAGGGCAGAACTGCAACGTTGAAACCCTACTTTAACTCTGACAGGCAGGCTGTGTCATCGACCTCCCCTATCTAGACACCCAAAATGGGCATCTTTCCAAGCTCCATCACAAGAAGTGATAACCAGGTGAATAGGTGAAATGATACAAGGATGTGCCCAAAGCTTCTCTGAACATCTTCACCAACTCTTAAGAAACTAGTCGTCCAGGACAACTCAAGTATTTGAGAGAACATTTGGGCTGACACTGAAAACCTTGAGGCCAGTGTCAGGAGCATACGGAAGACTGGTGTAAATGCCCATGTAAAGGGAATGCACCATTCTGCCGTCTGCCAATTCCATCAAGCACCTTGAGGAAATCTGGACCACAAAGGCTACTTTGTCTTCTCTCTATCCCAGTTCGGAAGAACGGTCTCAGACCGCAAACCTTAACGTGGCTTCTCTTCTTTCACGTGCTGCCCGAACTGCTCAGTGTCTCCGGTATTCTTTGTGTTTCTCTTTTCCAGAATCCACGGGAATGTAGTAGAAAGATCTCACCTTCAAACCCAAGGAACTGACCAGGGAGGAGGTGAACTTGCACGTGGGAAAGCACTAATTGGGAGGCTTGACGTGGATAGATATTCATAATTGGATATTGCACGGTTAACCAAAGTTTCCCGTGAAATCTTGAATTTGACTGAAATACTCAAAAAAAAAGTTGACATAAACCCGCCTGTCATGAGTTCGTGGGGAATCCGATGTTCATAAAGACGGCGCTGCGAGGTCTACCGGAGACACACTTGGAGTTTGCTGGTTGTTCATATTTGCGCCCTTCATCGTCTCTTCGAGCCGGTTGGGGCGCTGGTAAATCGAGAGGGGCCGCGTTAGGGAGACGTTCACTGACGTCGCGCCGCACCGCGTCCCATTTAAATGTTTGGTGTTGCTTTTTGTACTTAGTCGGGTCGGAGAGGGTGGACGAGACAGAAGGGACTCGGGCGCTACGCGGCAGAATTTAGCTTTGCGTCCATGGCCGCGATGTTCGCGCACACCGGACACGATCGCCCATGAAGTATCGCCCGTAGTCTCCATCGTCTTATCCCTGGTGCGGACTCCGGCCTTCGCCATGAGCTGTCTGGATGTTATGTATCAAGTGTATGGTCCTCAACCTTATTTTGCAGCAGCGTACTCGCCTTACCATCATCAGGTATGCTTGGTTGTTCAATAATCTATTTTTCTGCATTGAAAGTTGGGGTTGTTCATTAAAAGTTCAATATAACTTCATTAAAAGTTGGGGGTAATCACTCGAAGTATACTATTAGGAGTTATAAATACTGTGTGGAACTGTCCTCCGGTACTACACGGTCCTAATATCCAACTCTCCGTGCGTTCCAGTTTGCAATCAAATAGCCATGACTTTTCGCCGCGGCGAAAGAGAATCTCCCACTTAACTTCCACCTCGGACAGCCAATGTCCATCTCATTGAACCACCTTATTCTGCGTTCAAAACAGCGGTGTCCCCCTGCGTGGCATAGAAACATGCAACTGCCCTGAAAGAGTGTGTGATTTGCAGATATTCAGTGCTCGATGAAGCCATCAAGAATAGCAGCGGACAGTCACATTTATTGTGCCTTGCGCTCTTGAATACGGTTCTATTATGCGTAGAATTGAAAGAAATCGCGTGACCCTAAGCAATCACAAGTCATTGAGGACCGTATAAGTTATTTATTTATAGGCTTCTGACTATAGGACCCTTACAGTCCCCTGGGCTCCCTTAGAGCTCGCTACAGATCCCGTTGAGCTGCAGAACGGTTGCTTCTCCTGGTGGTTGTGATTTCGACTTTCCGTCTTTTCCAGAAATTAGCCTTTTACTCGAAAATGCAGGAGGCGGCGGATAGTGCGAACATCAGCGGGACGTTTTCTGTGCACGGCTCTGCGATCAAGGAGGAAGACCCGGGCAGCGAGAAAGAGCGCCCACCTGAAGCGGAATACCTCAGCTCCCGCTGTGTGCTCTTCACCTACTTTCAGGGTGACATTAGCAGTGTTGTTGATGAACATTTCTCAAGGGCACTGAGCCAGCCCAGCAGTTACACCACGGCCAGCGCTGGCTCCAAATCTGCCAGGGGAGGTTCCAGTTCTTGGAGAGGTGGGTTCGGCGTTCACTTTAAGTTAGTTGCCAGTAAACCGATATTATAACAACCAGGCGTAGGTTTAATTGCGCGCGCCAATTACCCCGCTTCGTAAAATTATTGAAATCCTCGAAACTAGTGTGGTTCCTTTGCACGAAATCATGTCAATTTGGACATCTATGCTTAGAGTTATGCTCTTTAATATGAATACGAATCAAGTCGGGTGTAAGCTTAGTTTTATGTGTTAGCGGGAGCATCATCTGTTATATCCTTAAACTAATCGTGTATTAGACCTGATACCCTCACATCCCGGCGGTAGTGTTGTTATGGAACAGGTACAATGGTTGGCGGAACAGGTCCCATTTCTTGAGATGTCCGCAGTTCACCTTCGTTCAGGTGCATTCAAACAGTGACTGCGTTGTTTCCTTGTGCTTCAAGTAGTTAACTATTGCCTGAAATCCACCAATATCTACTTTCTCATTCACTTCTGCCATCCGATCTGTCTGGAAGTAGAAATCTGTTTTTTTTTTACCCCGCCCCTTAAATTACAGTTCAATAAATTCTTCAGAGATTTAGCGAAGTTTGCAGATTGCAATATACCCTCAATGCTAGTATAGATCTCAACGTTATAAAATGGTGTCATTATTGAATTCGGATAAATGATAACAGGGCCGCTCTATTCTTTCACGTTCTGAGATTCGCTCTCAAACTACATCGATATCAAAGTTCGCCGGCTAAATATGAGTTCATTGTAACAGTGGCCAGAAACTATTTGCCATTTCGATAACCATAAATAACATTAATATACCAATTCTGACACATAAAATATGCCGATCCGTCCTGTTCTGTACGCCTGTCCTTTCTCAAAGTTCCACTCTGAATGCTGTTCCTTCCAGTGCATTACAATGTTTTAAATGAATTCGGTCAAATTATTTGAAGCTTAAATGATATCTTGATATCACTGCAATTAGCAGTGGTAGCATATTCAATGTTGTTTAATGTCATTTCCAGGACACAAGGGTAAAGGAGAACGAGATAATTGTTACTCCGGATTCGGTGCAGCACAAAATAAGTATAATACGATAAAGAATACAGAAATAAAAACACAATAAATATAAATGCCTGATAGCTTATATACATAGATTGATTGTATGCTAGGCGGAGGACTGTCCGCACGTAAAGTGACTGCGATATATAACTGCGATTGATTCAAAACAATCGCAAAGTTCCTTTAGAAAGACTAAATTGTGTTTCAACTAAAATCATTTCAGTTGTTTGTCAATTGCCTTTACTTGAAAACTTTTAAAACAAAATGCGAACGAAGTTAAATATTACTTCTTGTTGGATGCTTAGAGAATGCAGCAAATATTCTCAGGTGCTGTTTAATTTGGGTCCTTCTATGGTATTTTGCTACAAACGCTCCCGTTTCCTCTGGTACCAATGTTGTAGTAACTTCTATTTCACTTAAATGCCTAAAATAGGAAATAAAAAGAATTCTGATGACTATGCATAAGAACTATTCTCACTGTGAGAAAAAGCTACTGTGTATTATAAAAATACCAAATTGAAAATAACAATTCCCATATCTGGGACATGGTGTCTCACTCTAATTCTTTTACAATGTAATTATTATTATTATATCATATTATTATTTTTAATTTATTTATTGAGATATAACATGAAATAGGCCCTTGTGGTCCTTCAAGCCACATCACCTAGCAACCCCCTGATTTAATCCAAGCCTAATCACAGGACAATTTACAATGCCTAATTAACCTACCTACCAGTAAGCCTTTGAACTGTGAGAGAAAATCCATACAGTCATGCAGAGTAGGTACAAACCCCTTGCACACAGCAGGAGGAATTGCTGGTACTGTAAAGCATTGTGCTATGCTACCATGCCGCACCCCCTCCCCCATTATAAATTTAATTTATACATTACTTGCAATATATTGTTAACAATTATATTATTTACAGTATATCATAAATAGTGCATGATATATAAAAAGGCATTAAAATTAAAGTACAAATAATATAATTCTTTACTTTTCATAATTGTTGAATGTTGCTGTTTTTGTAACATGAATAATACATGATATATTATCTGTACTTTAATTTTAACTCATTTTATATAATCCTTTACTTTTTATAACTGTTGAAAGTTGCTGTTTTTTGTAACATGTGTCCTGACTAATGCACCCCAGCAAAATTCCTAATACATACAGTATGAATGTATATAGCAAACAAAGTTGATCCTTCATATATAATTGTGTTTCTGATGAGAAATGCCTGATTTGTGTTTTTACAAATATTGATTGGAATCAGTGTTACTGAAAATTAACAGCAATTTCCTCGTGTTCTCTTGCTTTGCAGAGGGCGCCTTCCCAATGAACCAGAGAGGTTTTCCTCCTTCCTTCTGGAACAGCACTTACCAGCCCTCTATGTCTGCGAGCTTAAGTAGCAGTCTAGGTAATGCCCTCGCAGGAGCTCCCTCTGAGCTGCCTTTTGGAGCCGACCCGTACTCGAGTGCCTCTTTGCACACACATCTGCACCAAGGAGCCCCCGAGCCCTGGCACCACCACCACTACTCATTGGGATGCGCCGTCAGTACACAGAGTTCTGTCTACACACGGCCTAGCATGCATGACGTATATGGGGTCGGTGGCCCTTTTGACCCGCGCTACAGCTCACTATTAGTGCCTTCAGTGAGGCCGCACAGGCTTCCTGCTGTCCCTACACCCCAGTGTGACCTGGCAAAGAGTGACACGACCTCTGCATGGACCACAGGGGCCTTTACTGGTCCCTCCACTGACATGAGCCAAACCCTCAACATCAATGTGGATGCAGGTAAATACTTTGAGAGAAGCGAATGCAAAGGTCATAAACCAGAAAAGGGTCTGTCAGCTGAGAGTGATTGTTTTCTGTTGGGTATTGAAATAATCTATTAAAAGAGTGATGGGGAGGGGAGGGGGGGTTGATTCTTGGAAGTGTCATCTGTAACAGACAGAATCAGGTTGATCTTCTTTATATTTTTACCATGGGGCAGCTCAGTAGCATGGTGGTTAGTGCAATTACTTTTCAGCACTAGTGGTCACCGATTGCGGTTCTGTTCCCACCGCTGTCTGTATGGAGTTTGTACATTCTCCCAGCGACCGCCTGCATTTCCTCCTGGAGCTCCAGTTTTCTCCCACATTCCAAAAGACATTAAGTTAGTGTTAGTGAGTTTTGGACATGCTACATTGGCGGCTGAGGTGTGGCCCCAGCACAGTCCCTTGCACTGTGTTGGTTGTTGATGCAAAATGTTGTATTTCACTGTATAGGGGTAGTGGGGGTATTATAGGGATAGTGGAGGTATAATTTGTCCATCTGTGCTGATTGCCCCGTCCTTGACTAAGCTGTTCCACCATGAACACGATCTGTTATGAGTCAACATGATGCTTTCAGATCAGGTCATGCACAGCACATACCTCCACCACACCGCTCAGGTGTGTTTCTGAGGTACAGGGGCTAGCGACCCTTGTGCCCGTTCTCTGAGCAGCAGTGAACCATCTGATTGGCCTGTCAGAGTTCTCTTTGGGAACTAGTTGACTTGATCAGCATTTCTGATGTGGCTACTGTTCACAATTGCACTTAATATAAAATTTAACAAAATAAAAATATGTTTCAAGGTACATTTGACCAATAAATCTAATCTTTATAAAGCTAATCTTTATCTTTAAAGTTGATAAAACATAGAGAAATTAATAGCAATTGGAAACATCCTGAATTGTTCTGTTTGTAGTCATTTCAGATTTGAACTATACAAGCCGAAAGGGTTCTCGATAGAATTGCAAACAAAATAAATGCCTCCGTGCTGAAGAGATAGGAGTGTGAGGACTGCCTTCAGTGCCCCAGTGTGGGAACCTGCAAAGAGGCCCTTTCTGGAAATCAGATGGTGAGGTGGAGGTAGAAATAGTCCCAGATGTTAAGTTTATCACCATAAAACAGCACATTTTCGCACATTGTAATTCATGCAGCAAGATCTCAGAAACCTGCAGGTGAAAAAGAGCCTAGTAAACCCTCGGCGTTAAACTCCTGGGGACTACTATTAACTAGAATGATCACTGAATCTATTTCATAAATAATATGCATACAGAGACCAAGTATTCTATGGGGAGTTTAAAAAAAAACAGGCAGCAAATATGGAAATGAAAAAATAGTTGACATTTCAGGCCAAGACTGGAAGGGCAGGGGGAAGATGCCAGAATAAAAAGGTTGGGTGAGGTGGAGGGAGGATAGCTAGAAGGTGATAGGTGAAGCCAGGTGGGTAGGAAAGGTAAAGGGCTAGAGAGGAAGGAATCTGATAGGAGAGGAGAGTGAACCAGAGGAGAAAATGAAGGAGGAGGGGACCCAGGGGGAATAAATGATAGGCAGATGAGAAGAGGTATAAGAGGCCAGAGTGAGGCCAATGCAAGAAGAGGGAAGAAGGAGGGAATTATTTTTTAACTGGAAGGAGAAATTGATATTCAAGCCATCAGGTTGGAGACTACTCATACGGAATATAAAGTGTTACTCCTCCACCCTGAGGGTGGCCTCTTCATGGCACAAGAGACCAACATGTTGGAACAGCATTGGGAATCAGAATTAAAATGTTTGGCCGCTGGGAAGTTCCCCTTTTGGTAGGGGCAGTGGAGGTGCTATACTATGCAATCCCCCAACATGATGGGTCTTCCCAACGTGGAGGAGTTCCCATCAGGAACACCCGACATAATAGATTCGCAGATGAAGCATTGCCCCACCTGGAAGGACTGTTTGGGGCCCTGAATGGAGGTAAGGTAGGAGGTGAATGGGCAGGTGTAGCACTTTGGTTACTTGAAGAGATAAGTGCCAGGAGGTCCTATTCTCACATTGCATTTCCACATGGTCAGGAGTGTGGTGGAGTACAAAGATAACAAGCATTTGGGAATCCCACCATCTGCAAGTTCACTTCCAATTCATACACGATCTGTCTTGAAATTGTATCTACATTCCTTTGACATTGCTGGATTAAAATCTGGCAACCCTGAGCTAAAGCCACATATTAGCTAACGGGCTGGATTTCCCTGGACTTGGCCCGCACTTCAAATTTATCATGGGACCACATACCTTGGCAGACTCACAGCTCCTAATGTCCTCCAGGTATCATTGACACAACTCCACAGAATAGCAGAGCAGCCTCCTATGTGTCTCCCAAACTGTCAATGACCATCTTTTTGACCTCCTGACACATCATGCTGTCAAAGATCTTTACTGTTTCTAAAGATTGTTGGTGATTAGGAACACATAATTATTAAAAATTACAAAGTAAAGGTTATAATATCTTAAATGCATGTAAAGTATATAAATTAATTAAAGGACTTGTGTTAATTAATGTTTCAGAATACTTTCAGCTACTTTTTCAGAGGAAGTCAGAGCATTCATAGTGTATGCAGCCACCCAGCTCTGAAAGTCATGGACACTCCTGGGTCAACTTTGAGTGCAGGGGTGAGAGGTTAGATGCAATAGCAGTCAGTGGGTCTTGAAAGGGTGGAACCGACCGAATGTTGAAAGGCCTGGATAGAGTGAAGGTGGAGAGAATGTTTCCTGTAATGGGAGAGTCTAGGACCAGCAGGTACAGCTTCAGAATAAAAGGGCATGCCTTTAGAACACAAATAAAGAAGGATTTCTTTGACCAGATGGTGGCAAATCTGTGGAACTCATTGCCACCCACAACTGTGGAGTCCAAACCACTAGGTATATTTAAGTCAAAGATTGATAGTGAGGGTGTCCCTGGGAAAAGATGGGAGACTGGGGTTGAGAGGGAATAATAAATTGTCAATTCAAGACAATTTTATTGTCATACATAAATACCGCCAAATGAGACAATGTTTCTCCAGACCAGGGTGTAAAGCACAGTAGTATACATAACACATACATAACACACAATAACTTAGGAAAGTAAGGATAAAATCTACAAATGAATTACACATTAGATAAACAATGTGCAGTGCATAAATTAAATATTGCAAAGTACAGTACAAAATTGTAGTGTACTGTACAATCAACCAAAATTGAATAGCAGAGCAGACTTGAGACGTTGAATGGCCTAATTTTGCTCTTTTGTCTTACAATCTTACAGTCTGAACTCCAGTGTATTCAACATTTTGACACTGAAGAAATCCTGAAAGCATTGGTATGCGCATTGGTTAGCCATCAGCGTGGTCTGGCTCAATGTTATCAGTTTGAAGCTATAGCATTTGAATGCATACTAAGTTTACGAAGTAAACTACTGTGAACACATTACAGTATATTCTGAATCTGTGATGCAAACAAAACTGTTCATATTCAGTAGATTCTACGAAGATTTCATCTTATTATGGTCTCATATTAACAAGTGTTGATTGACATAACCTGAAAAAATCTGTAATTTTAAAAGTAGAGAAATATTCTACCCAATGTAAATATGAAAAAAAAGCAACAGAATAAATAGACCTACCAGGAGCTGAAGCAAAAATATATAAAGAAATATTGCTTGAGTAACAGGACATTAAAATTAATGTTGCTTAGTAATCTTAGAGTATGGTTTTCAATGAGTCTGTGGAGAAAAAAAAATTGTAGTCCATTTAGCATTTCAAACGATTGTGGACATCCAAAAAAAAGTTTCAATAAAGTCATGCTGGGTAGATCCATGGAATTAATTATCAATTATTGAAAAATCATGATACTAAAAATGCCGTTTAGATTTCAGCCAAATTAATCAGAGATTGCACTATAAGTCTTCAGGGAATTAATTATAGCAAAGCATTGCAAAGTATTTATACTACAGGAGAGATGCAGGAAAATATTATGAAATTTTCATATTTCCCTTTTGATATTTTAATTGTAGATCAGCATGGACAACATACAAGTCATGTTATTGTATATTAAATCATGGTTTCTACTGTACCTCCCCTTTTTAAAGAACAGCACATGGCATCATAATAAAACGTGCTAAGTTTTATAATGCTGGTATTAGTTAACAAGAGAAAAAAACACTACAATATGGAAATCCTGCTAATGAAAGTGTTGATTTACAGTAGAATGCCTATGAGTGAAGGATAATATGATTTATCCTTGAGAGCTAATGTGTCCAGATTTCAAATCTTGGTTGATTAGTATCATATTGTTCAGAAAAAAAATAGGTACAGTGAATCATAAACAAGGGGTAATTATCCAATTGTGAGTTTAATTCTAATCATCAATTAATCAAACTAATCACAAATGATTCGGCTAATCAAAAGGATGTGATTTCACTGACTTCGTATAACCATTTGATTATCTCAGCCAAAGACTTCATAATTTCTTGCATAACATGTTATAACTGAAATGTATTGCATTGGACTAATTGTAATCTTGTAGAAAAGAAATATTTTGTAATATTGCCAAATATTTGGGAGCTCTGTGTATTTTATTGTCCTCTTGTTCTGAGGCTGCATTGGCACCCAGCGTTAACACTAAATCTAGCTTCAGCCTTGTGTGTTGCAAGTATATACCAGGAATTTTGGCTCTGATTCAAACTTCTTATCTGCAGTTCCAGCAAAGAATACACAGCACAGAGAGCACAAAAGATGAACCCATATCCTATAAGATAGGAATAGGAATCAACTCTCTTGCACAAATCCCATTGCTGGATGCAAGGCCTTAATGTGAAAAATGTGTTGCAATGTATTTGCATCTAACACTATACTTCATTAAACTTCTGTTACACCACAACAGAAGGCTTATACGTCTCCCAATTGACAGAGTTCTGTGCATGTGGGGTGGAATCATATCAGGATTTTTGCTCAGCTTGAGGTAATTCTTAAATTTTTGGGAAGAATAACAGCGATATTCATCTTATAAAAACATTAAAAAGTATTAGTTTATAAAGGTGTTTTTGATTCACACCAGGTCAGAATCTTGTTCAACTATACTAAAGATGGTCTCACTTTTATAACTTTGATATATATACATACCTTCAAGATGGCATCTGCTAGTTTCATTATGATGCACACATCTTCACATCTGGGCTGAGTCAATACATTGCTGCTAAGACAATATTAAAACATACCCTTGCCTTTGAAGATATATATCACCTGGTCATGTTTCACTGTTAAATGTAGGCCTAAACTTCATGGGCACACTATTGTTTTGAAATGGGTTTATTTGATAGTGATTTTCAGCTTTGTTAAAAATACCTTCTGTCTGTGAGCGATGTTGCTGATAGGAGTCATACTCGGTTTTAAGCACTCCCGAATTAGCTGAAGGCGAGGTTAGACGTCCCACTTTCTCAGTGTTTCCTGATGACACATTCATAAGAGTGTCTTTGGCTGCCCCCCTGGCCTCTGCGTGTGATTTTGTGCCACATTATGAACAGCTGTGTGCCATTGAGCTGTGTGGGGATTGTGGTATGAGCTCTTATTAGAGTTATTTCATGTAGGACTTTACAGTTGACATAGCAAGGAGATTTTTATCCTATTGGTTTGGACAGGATTCAAATAAACAATATATCAACTCTCTGCACTAATTGGTTTCGAAAGTTATGTAGGGCTGTGTTACAAATATATTTTCATATGTCCCGCTGCTTTCCTTCGTTAACGCCTCTCGGCATTTTCGGTACTTAGAGTGGGAAAACGATTATCCTGAAGCTTTAGACTTATTTCGTCATAAAAATGTGAAGCACAATAGAGTTACAAGTGGAGTGCAATAAATAAGGTCTTTTATACATCAAGTATTTATACATAATATGCAATTTTCTGAGTGAACTATCTAGATATAACTAGCTATTGTCTCGTAATGAATGTTTCTAATAGAATTATGTGTAAAGCAAGGTGGAAATATTCCATTAATATTAGTCGGTGCTGCTGAAATTATCCTACTTATTACTGACATCGATTCGTTTAAGAGACAAAGATTTATTTATAAAACCAGAATATATAGGGGTGAGTATACTTCATTTGCGGCGAAACACAGTTAAAAGTTCGGGGTACGTAGTTATTGGTAGCAACGGAGAAATCGGTCATTTATTGTAACCTGCTAAATAATTCTAAATTTGCGAAAGATTTTATTTGGTGGCGTGAATCGTGGAATCCCTTTAATAATACGTAGTCGTCGTGACAATATCAGTAATCAGTAAATGAGTTTTATCTCAGACAGATCAAATCCACAAACACCAGGTCCAAATGCTGAACAAAATGTTTCAGTTCACGGCATTGAAGGAATGTAGCGATTTAATGAGAACTCAGTTGCAGTAAATGACTGTATTTGCTTCCTTCGTCTCTTAAATGTATCGACGTTAGTAATAAGTAGGATCATTTCAGCAGCGCCGATTTATATTAATCAGAATATTTTCACCTTTTCACACATAACTTATTGAAGAACATTTATTGCCGAGCGGTCACTAAGCACAGCTGAACCAACTATACGTTATGCTTTTCATTCATATATTAAGAAAAATTATTCAGTAAGTGTCGGTTATCTGTCGAATGTAGTCGCGTTAAGATTTTTAAGCGAGGTTTACAACAAGAAATATATAAAAAGAGTGCATTGTCTGAAAAAAAGTTGAATGAAATGCCCAGACATAATTGTTTAGACATTGTTCGTATTGTGTGTTACATTAATATGAACAGTAGGAATGAGTTTGGCAATATTGGAATTTATATCTGCTCTTTACTTCAGAACTATTTTAATGTGATTGGTTTTTATATAACATTTAAATTTGAAAAGATTTGGATAAATCGGTAACGTTTAACAGTGAACGGCAGCAGATAAATTTGGAGCTAATTTTCAGCTTTTCTGGTATATTCCGGTATATATAATTTAACGGCTAAAATATAAGTGAAACAGTGGTTGTAGAAAACGAAAACAGGGGCTGGGCACGGGGATAAGGCAATTGGACGAAAGGAAATCATAAGCTAAACACAGGGAAATCTGTTCAAATTAAAAACTGTAGCTACAGACAGGAAGACTGTGAATGGACAAAGTAAATACAGGACACACAAGACAGAGCATACAAGTATAATCAAAGGTATGATTAGTAAGGGTGTGAAAGGTTATTCTTGTTTATTTCGAGCAGGGGCTCATAACCTAGGGTTAACCTCGGTTAACGGTGGGGGTCCGTGGCATTCAAAGGTTGGGAACTCCCGATTTAAAGGTTCAGCTCAGGCCCAACGAGCCGCACCGCCCAGCAACTCCTAGCCTAATCGCAGGACAATTCACAATGACCAGTTACTAATCGGTAGGTCAGGACTGTGGGAGGAAACCGGAGCACCCGCGGGAAACCCACGCGGCTCGCGGGGAAAACGTACAAACTCCTTACAGGCGGCGCCGGAATTGAACTCCGAACTGCAGAACGCCTCCGAGCTGTAATAGATTCGTGCTAACCGCTACGCTACCGTTGGTTATGAAGAGAAGGTAGGGTTGAGAGAGAAAGTAGAGGAGTGGACTCGATGGGCTGAATAGCCTAACTTTCCTCCTCTGTCTTGGGGTCTATATTTTTTGAAGTACCAAAGGAATGTTAGTACAAGAGACAGCGCTGAGGTGAATGATCCTCATGGTCTGCGACCCAGTGTTGCTGTTTTTCTCGATCATTTGTGAACTGGCCTGATTTTCCTATATTTCTCTGTGCTTTTAACTGGATCTTCTATCACCTTATCTGTCTTGACTTTCGGAGCGTGCCTCTGGGTCTGCTTTCTATCCCTGTTCTGCTTACATGTCTTCTCTTCTCTTTTTTTTTGCCTTTTTTTTTACTTTCTCAGGTCTGCCGCACCAGGAAAAAAGCAAGGATCTTTACTGGTTTTAGAGCACTCGTCAGCTACCTCGTTTGGCTGCCCTGTAATTTCTACCTGAAACATTTCTCTTCCTCTGTGTACAGTGTGTAACAGATTTTGATCTCGGTTTCAGCTCGCCGCTACTCCCTTTGTGGTGGATCCCTGTTAAACTGAGTGTTTATTACACAACAAAACGCTTCAATCAAACGTAACACAAAAACTGTTTTTTGGAAAAATAAAGTAATGTTTCAAACTCCACAGCTGAACAGCCGGCCCATAGAAGCTAAAAATGTGACTGTATCCTTTGCTAGATTGCACGCTCCTCTGCGGGAGGACTTTACGAGAGGAAGTTGGTTTGAAATGTCTTGGATTTTAACACATTTTCGGAAATGTGCTCATTCTTTTAAAGGAACACCGAGGTATCTGAATCAAATTCTACTCGAATCCAGGGTGTGTTGAATGGGCCGATTGGGATTTCAAAGAATCCGCAGTTGGGCATTTCATAACAGATTGCTTCGAATAGACTCAACAAGCTCGTGTTTTTTTGTTAAACAACGAGCTAAGATGGTAACAGGACCACAAAAGGAAAACGAATCATTACATGGGGGAAAAAAAACAGAATGCGGATAGTCCTGATAAACAATTGTTTCTCTCGTGAATCTGCTTGACGATTAAAACTCCACAAAACTGGAGAGTCATAATGAGGTCGAATGTAGCGTGGCCTTTCCCGCAGCCACCAGATCTACCGAGGCTACAGTGCAGCAGCTGTTGGGACAACTGTGAAAACTATCGGCTCTCGGAGAGGACGCCGTGCTGGGCGGCGTTTCAGCGCCTGGGAACTGACAAGTGGGAGCTTCTGAAGACCCGATCTACGAGGCTGAATGAAGCGATGGAAAAGGATGGACTCCACATCACGCGGCGAAAAGTGAGAGGGAATGGGGGAGCAATTTTCAGGTTACGCACGCATGAACGTCCGACCGATGAAGTCCGGTTAATTGAAACGTTTTAATTCTATGAGTCGGTAAAGGTCTTTTTTTTTCTTTGTTATCGTTGCCATTTTAACCATTTCCGAGATTGATTTGTAACTATGACAGTGAGTGAATATGTCTAGTCATTCGCGAAATAAAGTAGTTTAAAAAAAAATTCTGTAAAAATAGATTGTATAAAATTTTACTATTTTGGCAAGGCAACGCGAGTTAATAAGTGTGAATATTTGTTAACTTTATTTCCGTTTATTCATCCATTAAACTTGTGAAGGTGAAGTTGAAAGCTGGAGTGTCCACCTAAATTCAAATTGATAGTGTTTGGCATCCAGTACTGTGTACTGTATAATGTATGTTTTGCCTGTTACACAGCTGGCAACTCCTGTATTGTGGATGTTTCCTCTTAACCGCAATAACTGTTTGCTTGGGAGACACAAAAAAAATTAAAATGAGTGTAGAATTTTTATACAAAACATTGTCTGAAGGGGGTGGGACACTCGATGGTGATAACTTAACTCGATCACTTCCCAACCTCGCTCCTCCCGGAACCACGATTAGATTTGGAATGGCTTTCCTTCGCCGCTCTAGGTTCGGCACGAGTTTCTACAATATCGAGAGCGGCCTGGTATCCAAATCCCTCCCCTCACCCCGAAACGCCAACAGAACTAACATCTTTTGCACCTATTTTCATAGTTATTAACACAGAAGATGCAGTCAATATAACAGGTGAGATCTTATGCAAATGCTTTTCCCACCTCACGGATTAATGTCTACATCCCAGCAACTAATACTTTCCGATATGGTGTGCAACGCAAGGGGAAGGGGAAGACAAGAACCTGAAAGACAAGGCTAGGTCTGAAAATGCTGACACTCGACAGTAAGAGGCGTAGGGTGAAATGTGGTGTTTCCTATTTGCAGCTGCCTGCGATTTTCCGCTGATTTCATGTCCGGAAAGTCACGAACCACAGAAAACAGTCAAAATATATCGCTTCCCCACTACTTGCTTAAGGGTTTTATCATGTTTCCTCGTCCCAAGTATCTGGCAAATTAAAAAAAATCTTACTGGGACAGTAGAATAAATAGCAATCTCCTCAACAGTTATTTTCCACATTTAGCTTTAAATTTCGTGTCGTGTAAATCCAACAACTTGGAACTCAACAGTGACAACACTGGCCACATTAATCCAGTCGCATTTTCAAACTAATAAGCTAATGACTTCCTGAGAGAACGCATCATCTTGAGAGCGCAAAGATGGAATGAAAGGTATGTTGTGTTAATAGCTCACTTGACAATAATAGCGGCCGCTGGACTAGTTAATTGTGCAAATAGTAAATCAACGTTGGGGGGGGGGAACAACATGCCGACGAAACAGTGTAAATGCAGCATTTTCTGAATTTAGTTGAATCCGATCTGACTGTTGAGATAACATAGCCTTTCTCAGGGTTGACGTACAGCCTGTCAAACGAATCGGTTCCAAGGTGTCTGATATTCGAGAGGGAACGCTCCCAAGCTTATGTTTCCATGGTTGGAATATTTGTAAAGTTAACGCATAATCTGAAAGTAGAAGCCAATAAATGATTGGGTGCTAATTGGGGCTTGAGTGTGACCGTCACTCGGAGTCAATTCCACCACACAACCCTCATAACCAAAAAAGGAAAGAGCTTGGGACCGAAACAGCATAGTTACCTCAAGAAATGACCTCTTGTAAAGCCACGGGGCCCTGAGATCCCGCTTTCAACGGCATGTGATCATTTCAAACAGTGCAGGCAATCTCGTCCGAATAGATCGCATCGCATGATGAGCTCTCGCGAAGTCTAAAAAAAAATTGAGGTCCCGATTATAGCAGTGGCTTACGTGATTCGTAGACAACGGGACCCAGGGTGTAGTTTCCAGTTAAAATAGAACCGATCAGTAAAGTTGGTTTCGGCTGGGAAGTTTTGAGACAGATTCCTCGTTAACTGTTGTGGTTTCATATGTCTCCAACCCTGAAGATACTCAGTTATTTTCATAGTAGAGAACTGCTCGCGTAGGAATACTGCACATTCATCGGGTCAGCTGAAGACTCCGGCACTGGTGAAACACGGGGATACAAAACAGATTCAGAATCAGTTTAATTATCGTTGTGAAATCTATCGTTTTATGCATAAAATATACTATAAATTACAATATAATAGATATATACAAGTAGTCCAAAATGAGAGCAAAAACAGTGAGTAAGTGTTCATGGGGTCATGCAGCGTTCAGAAACCCGATGGCAGAGGGGAAGAAACTCTTCCTAAAACGGTGAGTCTCTTCAAACACCCACTGTAACTCTTCCCTCTTGGTAGTGAGAAGAGGGCATATCCTGGTGGTTGGGGGCTCCTTACTGATGGATGCTGCCTTTTTGGAGCGTCACTTTTTGAAGATGTCCTCGATGCCGGGGAGGCCCCTGAGGAAAGCCTCCAGCAGCTTCTCCGATCCTGTACACCGGCTCTTCCGTGCGAGATGGTGCCGCAACCCGTCAGCGTGCTCTCCGCGGTACCTCTGCAGAAAGCTCCGAATTACTATGCAACAAGTTATAATCAAGTAATCATTTTGAAATTCTAAATAAGATAGATTCTAACGCATGTTTCCACTGCTCATTAACTCGCTCAATTTTCCACCTGTACGTTTGAGGAGCTATTTTTCTTCAGTCGCCAGTGTAGATGTTTTCGTATATTCGCCGAAGAGGTGCTGTGAATCAAGGAAATCATTGCTCATTAGTCACCTGCTGAACGTTCATACAAGTGTGGGTTAGTGACAAGGAGCATTCAGATAATACAAGAGTTATTGCTAGCTCTGGGTCACATCACTTACTGCACTCCAATCAGTCCGGTGAATTACTTCTTATCACGTGGATTAAAAATCATTTCAATATTCAAAGTTCTAAGTAAATTTATTATCAAAGAACTTGTATATCACCAAATATTACCATTTCGTTTTCTTGCGGGCATTCACTGGGAAAAAAGTACAGTAAATAAATGAAAAAATACACCCAAAAACTGACAAACTGTACAAGTACAAAAATAAACGAATAATAAATAATATAATAAGTAAGTAAATGCATAATACTGAGAACATGAGTGGTAGCATTCTTGAAAGTGCGTCCATAGGTTATGGAACCAGTTCAGTGTTGAGGTGAGTGAAGTTATCCACACTGGTTCAGGAGCCTGATGGTTGAAGGACGATAACTGTTCCTAATCCTGGTGGTGTGCGACCTCCTGTACCTCTTTTCCAATGGCAGCAACAAGAAGCCGGCACGGGTTAAATAAATGCAGACTCGCAGTCTAGACTTTCGCAGTCTAATTCAGTCGAGCACATTGTCACCAGCATTAGGCAACAACCAAAAAGTAGAATGAAGTCAATTCAATGTATAGTCACATCCTGACAATTTTATTATGTTTCCCATCTTTGGACTGAATCTCTATCCAATTCAATAGGTTGTTCCACCTTCAATATTCGTTAATGTGTTTTCCTTATTGGCTGGAAGACTGACTTTTTATTTCAACGCTCAAATTTCAGGAAAAAGAGAGCAGGTCGTTGACTTCAGGACGGGGGATGATGTTCATGATTCCACTGACATCAATGGTACTGAGGTTAAGAGACTAGGGAGTTTCAGGTTTTCAGGGGTGAACATCACAATAGCCTGTTGTGGCCAACCACAATGATGTCTCGATCCTCACCAAGCTTTATCAATGTACCATAGATAACATCCAGTCCATATGTATCTTGACTTGGTATGGCCTGTGATCACTAATACCTGCAGAGAGCTGGGGACACAGCTCAGCACATCATGGAAAGTGGCCTCCACCCCATGAACTCCCATAAATAGGCAGCGTAATTAAAGTCCCCACCCACGCTGGACATTCGTTCTGCTCCCTCTCCCATCCAGCAGAAGATGCAAATATCTGAAAGTACGTACCAGCAGGCTCAAGGGCAGGTCTTCTCTGCTGTTGCAAGACTATTGGTTCCCTAGTATGAAAAGGAGAACTCTCGACCTCACAATCTACCATCTTGTGACCTTGCACCCTACTGCAATGCACTTTCTCTGTACTGTACCATGTTATTTGCACCCTGCTATTGCTCTATCTTCTACTGCCTCAAGGCACTGTTTAATCAATTGATCTTATTGGCCAGGATGCAAATGTTTTTCACTGTACCTCAGTACATGTGACAATAATAAACCAATTTATACATATTCATGTACCCCTTTCACTTATACTGTTGGCTTTGCAATTGCAAGACACGGTTTGGCCCAATGCCCCTTGGATCTCTTGGGAAGTAGATGGGTGGGAAGTTTGATCAGCCTTGCAGCTTCCACTTTCACCACACTATTTCACACATCTTCTAGATGAAGATCCTTCCTCTCCCAGGAATGAGGCCTTTAGAGCTTCCACTGGTATTTCTGTAGCTCTGGGTTTTTATGGGTTGGGTTTGCTGGCCCCACGTCCAACCATTCTCCTTTCGCAGCCAGGCTTGGGACCGTCCATGGTGGAGTTCATTATATGTAACAAGTATATTTTATTCTAAACTGACCTCCTATTGGAATGATTATATGATCTAAAGTACAAAGAGGTACTTTGAGGTGACAATAACCAATAGCTGTCAGCAACCAGGTTTGCAAAGTAAAAGTTCACGTCACAAAGTTTGTTAGATATTTATGGTCAGCTTTTTCCCAAAGTCAGTGGTAAACCCTACTATACTGCCACTGATTGTAGAATTGGAGCCAATGGTCAGTAAGATATAAAATAACCCCAACCAACTAAGGGTATATTTTCAAGTGTATATTTCCTGTTCCTTTCCTCCTTGAAAGTTCACAATGTTATAACATAATAACATCACTTCACAAAATCAGAATCAGAATCAGGTTTAATATTATCAGCATATGTCATGAAATTTGTTGTCTTTGTGACAGCAGTACATTGCAATACATAATAATAGAGAAAAAACTAAATTACAGGAAATATATATATATATTAGTTAAATTAAGTAAGTAGTGCAAAAATAAAATTAACCAAAAGTAGTGAGGTAGTGTTCATGGGTTCAATGTCCATTCAGAAATTGGATGGCTGAGGCTAATAAGCTGTTCCAGAATTGTTGATTGTTGAATGTGTGCCTTCAGACTCCTGTACCACCTTCCTGATTGTAGCAATGAGAACAAAGCATGTCGTGGGTGATTGGGATGCTGACTTTTTGAGACATCGCTCCTTGAAGATGTCATGGATGTACAGAGACTACTGCTCATGATAGAGCTGACTAACTGTATAAGTCTCTGCAGCTTATTTCGATCCTGTGCAGTAGACCCCCAACCCCATACTGGATGGTGATGCAGCCAGTTAGAATGCTGTCCACAGTACATCTGTAGAAACTTGCGAGTGTCTTGGTGACATACCAAATCTCTTCAAACTCCTAATGAGATATAACCGCTGCCGTGCCTTCTTTGTAGAGTCATTGATGTGTTGGGCCCAGGATAGATTGACAGAGATATTTACACCCAGGAATTTGAAATTGCTCACTTTTTCCACTTCTGATCCCTCTATTACCCCTCACCTTACCGTTTCTGAAGTCCACAATTGGTTCCTGGGTCTGACTGACATTGAGTAAAAGGTTTTTGTTGTGACACCACTCAACTAGCTGATACACTGTATCTCACTCCGAATGCCCTCTTGTCACCATCTGAAATGGTGGAGAGCAGTGGGCTAAGCACACATCCCTGAGGTGTGTCTGTGTTGATTTTCAACAAGGTGGAGATGTTGTTTCCAATCTGCACAGATTGTGATCTTTCAGTTAGGAAGTCAAGGATCCAGTTGCAGTGGGATGTACAGAGACCCAGGTTTTGGAGCTTTTCAATCAGAAATGTTACAATATGAGATAAATTTGAAGGGTGATGAGTATGAGGCAGAATATTGCCAAGGCCAAAGAGAGTAGGAGAGAAGTTGAGATGGCTAATTGAAGAGCTAGCACACAAAGAAAAACAAGAAGAGTATGTTCTATGTATTAAATGCAAAATAATAAGGGGGGGCCTTAAGATGGTTATGATGAGGATAAGGCAATCATGCTCTTTATGGATCATGTGTTTGCACAAAGGTCTGGAAGAGGATAAAAGGGTCTCTTGTCAAGTTCAGCCCAAGTAGCTGCATTATAGAGGACTCCCTGGTCTATAGGTTACTCCCAGGGATGGATACTGAGACAGATACCTGTGGTTGCTGGAAAACCATCTACTCCATAAAAGAGGCACTTTGGTCTAGAGCATAAAACAGTAAAACACAGGAACAGGGCCTTCAGCCCAAGCTGTCTGTGCCAATCATGATAACAAATTACACCGGACCTATCTGTGTGCATGTGATCCCCATCCCTCCATTCCATATGCCTGTCGAAGTGCCTCTCAATATGGTATCCACATCCACCACCACAACCCTGGTAGCATGTTTCCAGCATCAATCACGCTCTGTGTTAAAAAAAACTTACCCCATACATCTTTAAACATCCTCCGCTCAACCTAAAGCCATACCCTCTAATATTTGACATTCCTACACTGGGAAAAAAACTCTGACCATCTAACCTATCTACTCCTCTCAGAATTTTACAAACTTCTCGGAAACATTGTGGTCTTCCAGTACAACAGACTTCCTGTAACTGACTGTGAACAACTAGAGAATTCTAGGTGGCAGGATACATGCTGAAGTGATCATAAGGCCTTGAGGAGAAGGACAGTGATGTAAGGTTATGCCGTGACTTGGCACCGAGGGGCTGAGTTCAGTGTAAATAGAGGGTGTGTCACTTTAAAGGCACTGGTGTTGCATACATTGAATGCGTTAACTTAATGATGCTATGAATTTTTCGACTGGATAACACCAGCAATATTTAAAAGCATTGACATAAAGACCATGCAGATTTTTGTTATATATTTGATTAGATTAGATTAGATTAGATATTTTTATGAAGTTTGTTTTATAGTTTAAAAAGCTAAAAAAAAAATAAATGGTGGATTTGCTCAGAATTGAGATTAGGACTAGAGGAAATACTATCTTCAATCTTTTCCCTGACCGTTTGACCCTCATCATCATCATTATGTGCTGTGTCATATGGCATGGGCGATCACCATCTCATGACCATGAGTGCTCTTGACAATTTTTTCTACAGAACTGGTTTGCCATTGCCTTCTTCCGGGCAGTGCCTTTACAAGACAAGTGACCCCAGTCATTATCCAGACTCTTCGGAGGTTGCCTGCCTGATGTCAATGATTGCATAACCAGGGCTTGTGATGTGCACTAGCTGCTCATACGACCATCCACCACCTGCTCCCATGGCTTCACATGACCCTGATCAGAAGGGCTAAGCAGGAGCTACACCTCGCCCAAGGGTGACCTGCAGACTGGAGGAGGAAAGGAGAACCTTACACCTCATTTTGTAGAAACGTATCTCCACCCCGCCTTCCACTCGGCCCTAATCGCACTAAAATGGTGACCACCTAACTTGCCGTCATGGTTTACAAGCTGGTATTATCAGTTCTCTCTTTCTCAGGTACAAATCTAACAGCAGGAGAATTGGATTGAGAGGGATAGTAAATCAGCCACGGTGGAATGATGGAACAGATTCAATGGGCCGCATGGCCTAATGTCTTTTGGTCTTATGATTGTCTGTCCTTTTTTTGTATAATTGAACTATATGGGGTTTTTTTGAGTGAAAATGCTTCCTTGCTCACTATTTTGATTATGTTACTCACTATTTTTTGAAGGTTTGCTTGCTATTTTGAATGTTTTGCATCATGGCCCCAGAGGAATGGTGTCTCATTCAGCTGTATCTATGTATGGTTTGAATGATGATTAAACTTGATTTGATTGAAGAATGTCCCATATTTTGTTCATATTTTCCTTGTTTATTTCACATTTGCTGCAACCTGCTGTTTCCTTTACTGCTGTGTACATGGAGCAATCACTTGTGCTTTTGTGCTTTCACCTATCATATCTTATTATCGAGTCACACAGAATCCATTCAGCACTAAGCACCCAGTACCAAATTCCACACCGTTGGGGATGCAGTCTCTCATCTTTCAACTTCTCTCTTTTTTAAGCACCTCACCTCGCTTCATCTTAGAAATCTCTGTTCAACAGTATACAATCACAGACTAACCTGCCTTTCCAAACCAAGCTAAAGAATTCCTTTGGAATTATTCATGTAAATTATTCAAATGACAGCATGTTTGCTCAAGTGCAGTGATATGAATTGAAAATAGAACTCTAATGTTATGAAGGTTTATCATAATTTAACCCCTTAGCTTTTACACACAACTTGTAAAACAGGTTGAAAAATAAAGTACCATGTCAAAGTACAAAGTAAATTTAAAGTACATCTATGTCACCATATACAACCCTGACACAAGGAATTCTGCAGATGCTGGAAATTCAAGCAACACACATCAAAGATGCTGGTGAAAGCAGCAGGCCAGGCAGCATCTCTAGGAACAGGTACACTTGACGGTTCGGGCCGAGACCCTTCGTCAGGACTAACCGAAGGAAGAGCTAGTAAGAGATTTGAAAGTGGAAGTGGGAGGGGGAGATCGAAATGATAGAAGAAGACAGGAGGGGGAGGGATGGAGCCAAGAGCTGGACAGTTGATTGGCAAAAGGGATATGAGAGGATCATGGGACAGGAGGTCCGGGGAGAAGGAAAAGGGGTGGGGGGGAACCCAGAGGAAGGGCAAGGGGTATCATCAGAGGGACAGAGGGAGAAAAAGGAGAGAGAGAGAAAGAATGTGTGTATATAAATAAATAACGGATGGGGTACGAGGGGGAGGTGGGGCATTAGTGGAAGTTTGAGAAGTCAATGTTCATGCCATCAGGTTGGAGGCTACCCAGACGGAATATTTGACCTGAGATTTATTTTCCTGTGGGCATACTCAACAAGCCCATGAAATAGTAACTATAACAGAATCAATGGCCACAAACTAGGGCTTTCAACCAGAGTGCAGAAGACAACAAACTGTGCAAATGCAAACAAGCAGAAACAATAATCAATAAATATTAAGAACATGAGATAAAGAGATGAAGAGTTAATCAATTAACAATAGTTAAAATAATCACACCTTACTGCAGAACCATTGTTAATATTTTGAAGAAACTGTTTTCATTTAAGTACTTGTAAATCAATTAACACACCTCCTCCTTCTCCCACTCTATTCTACAATTGATGTTTTTTTTGGGTTTCCTCTCCCTTTCTGAAATCTTCTCTCTTTGTTTTTAGCTTTTCTGCAATGTCTACTTTTCTTTCATCCTGTCCCTGAAAAGTGATATAGTTGTGAGTGATTAGGTAATCTCAGTACTAATGCTGAAGATTTGGCCAATAAACCTGTGAGATTAGGCTCAAATCCTACCATGACACTTAAGAGCTTGTTGAATTCATTCTTAAAAGTCTATGGATAAACATAAAGGCTTGCACCTGTAAAAAGTAATTACAAAGATATAAGCTTCCCAGTTAAATCCAGCAGTTTCATTCATCTCTTTTAGGGCAGCTAACCTGCTTATGATGCCCTGTACTAATGTGATTCATTCATAAGCACCTTTGCAAATAGCTTAACAACAGACTCAGTTGTATTGTTACCATTCCAAATCCGCAATGGTTGAGCAATGAATTCTTCTAGCTAGTAAAGCTCAGATCCTATAAGTATCACAATTTCCCTTCAAAAGCATTGATCGACCTGCACCTTCAGCTTCTGCTTCAGATGACCAGCACTTGCAGGAATTCTCCTCATAGTGTTTGCATTTCACCTGTTTCATATCATTTTAATAACAATTGATTTTTACAGAGACTTGTCACTATTTAATTTCCCTCTACAAGTTAATTGGCATAATGGTAGTATCAGGTGCTCCTTTTAAAAAGAAAAATAATTAAATATAGCTAAGACCATAAGATGTAGGAGCAGAATTAGTCCATTTGGTCCATCAAGTCTGTCCCATGGCTGATCCATTTCCCTCTCAGTCCCAATCTCCTGTCTTCTCCCTGTATTTCTTCATGCCCTGACTACTCAAGAATCTACCGACCTTTGCCTTAAGTAAACCCAGTAACCTGTGGCAACAAATTCCACAGATTCACCTCTCTGATGGTAAAGAAATTCCTCCTCATCTCTGCTCTAAATTAACGTCCCTCTATTCTGAGGCTGTGTCCTCTGGTCTTGGACTCCCCTACCATCATCATCGTCATGGCTATCCCTCGAGGTCGAGGATGATGGTCTTCATTCTGAAGAAGTGGCCCACAGAGCGAAGACGTCTGTGTGTGTATTTGTTTAGCGTGTATTTGATGTTGTGCTCCAAGAAGCACACAATACTTCACAAATCAACCAACTGATTCCAATGGCATGGAAACCATGACGATTGGAGCTGATGGATTTGTTGCAGCCTTCATCCGCCTTCACAGCCGTTGAGTTCGAAGTAACTTCGTCCGCCTGTTCCACCGTTGAGGTCTTGGTTGGATTGTTCTTTGTCAGGGTCCTCACCCTCGACCTTACCACCATGGGTGACCCTACCAGGAGCATAGCTCCAGACGGCATTGCTCTCGGGATCTCAGGACCACACAAGCTTCTCCACCACGACAAGGTGACAATCCACGGAGAAGCCCTTACCATAGGAAACATCTAACCTACATCTGCTGTATTGAGGCCTTTTAATATTCAATCTGTTTCAATGAGATCTCCCTTCATTTTTCTGAATTCCAGTGAATACAGACCCAGAGCCATGAAGCGCTCCTCATATGATAAACCATTCTTTCAATCCTGGAATCATTTTCCTGAACCACCTTTGAACCTTCTCCAATGTCAGCACGTCCTTTCTTAGATAATGGGCCCAAAACTGCTCAGGACTCACCAGTGCCTTATAAAGCCTCAGATTGTTAAATATACAGTACCATAAGCAAGTAAAGGAAATGCTATATATGTTTTTAAACAGTATAGATCTGCTTATTTAGTGTGCAGTCAGCAGCCCCCTTAAGCAGCCATGTTGTCTGCTCCCTCCTTAGTATCAATGGGACCCGAGAGCAAACAGTTCAGATCCCATGTATGCTGAACATCACAGCTGAATTTGTGATCTTGATCGTGCCCCATAGATTCTATAATAAGCACTGATTATAACAAATATCAGTAGTAAAAATTGAAGAATCATACTTACTTATCACATCGAAACATACTGTGCAATGAACTGCATCACTTGTGTTAATAGCCATCACACACGAGGGTGTGCTGGTGGCAGCCTGCAAGTGTTGCCACACATTCCAGTGACAATATAGCACGCCCATGATGCTCATCAGAACAACACAGAACACAATGAAAAAACAAAACAGCAACAGCAAAACAAGCCCTGCTCCTCCGACCTCAGGGAAGGCCATCTTCTTCGGCCTCCAGAGACCATTGGACTCTGGTTCAGATTTGGGCACACCAACGCTGGGCTTTGACTCCCCCAGCGGATTTGAAGAAATCTGCAGACTTGGGGCTCCGGTCAAAGGGCCTCGACTTTCAGATTCAACCATCATCGGTTGTGGGAACATCTCAATAGGTGAGTATATTTATCCCATTTTGCTCGAGAGCCTGATGGTTGAGGGGTAGTAACTGTTCATGGACTTGATGGTGTGAGTCCTGAGGTGCTTGTACCTTCTATCTGTTGGCAGCAGGTATAACTCACCTTCAACTTACCAGTTTCTCATAAGCTTTGTCTTCAGATTTGTAATGCAAATCTCCCACTCTGAGGGCTCCAATCTATAAGGTATCCTTTGTCTAAATGAAATAATCTGCCAAATTTAATTGGGTATTTTCCTTTGAGGGCAGCCACTGAAATCACATAAGTTTACCACACATCAAGTACCTCTTGGGCCATCTTCCCTTCTGCCCTCTGAAAACATCTTCAGTTCAAGGAATTATTGTTCAGCTAAATTTAGCATTGGACTTAGTGCAACATATTACAGTGCTAGCAATCACTGATTAGATTAGATTATGAGAACACTCAGTCCTCTTTTATTGTCATTCAGAAATGCATACATGCATTAAATGATACAATGTTTCTCCAGAGTGGTAAACAGAAAACAGGACAAACCAAAGACTAACACTGACAGAACCATATAGTTATAACATATAGTTACAGAAGTGCAAAGCAATATCATAATTTGATGGGCACAGTAAAAAAAAGTCTCAAAGTCCCCGAGTCTCCGATAGCAGGCGGCAAAAGGGAGAAACTCCCTGCCATAAACTTCCAGGCACCGACAACTTGCCGATGGCTTGGAAGCAGCCGACCACAGCCAACACTGAGTCCGTCCACCCGAAAACTTCGAGCCTCCGACCAGCCCCTCCGATACAGCCTCCCGAACGCCATCCTCTGCCGAGCGCCTTCAACCTCGCCCCGGCCGCTGAAACACGCAAAGCCGAGGATTTTGGGGCCTTCTGCTCCGGAGATTCCAGTTACCACACGGTAGCAGCGGCAGCGAAGTGAGCATTTCAGAAGTTTTCCAGATGTTCCTCCGTACTCTCACGTCCGTCTCCATCAAATCAGAATTTTGCACGGTCCCCTGCTTGACAGATTACAGATATCATTCACCGGAGAGGCCACGCACGATTCCCATCACTGTCAATAAAGGATTTGTACTTTCCCCCCCCCCGTGACCACGTGGGTTGCCTCCCAGGTGTTTGGGTTTCTCCCACAGTCCAAAGGTATACGGTGAGCGTCAGGTTATTAAGTCGTGGCACCAAAAATATGGTGACACTTGTGGGCTGCCCCCAGCACAATCCTCAAACTGTGTTAGTCGTTAGTGCAAACAATGCATTTCCCTGGATGTTTTGATGTTCAGCTATTCAGAGTTTAAGGTACATTTTTAATCAAATTATGTATACTGTGTACAACCCTGAAATTTGTCTTCCTCACAGACAGTCATGAAACAAAGAAGAACCCTGGAACCAACCCATTCAAAGAGAAACATCAAACATCAAACACCCCCCCACACACACACCCAACATGCAAAAAAAATCACTCCAATGGCAACGAAAAAAAAATCCAAAACACAGAATAAAAAAACACAAAAGGCAAATTTCAGTATAGTTTCACAAGAATCTTAACCTTGGCAATGCAATAATTGGGTAATGCAAACTCATTTTGTTATTGTAGGTATAATGGGTCATAGGCCTTGACTGAAATGAAAATACAAACACAGCACCCTCTACTGGTGTCCAAGGCATAATAAAGGCTTGTGGAGAACATGATCACAGTCACGATGCTGTTCTGCACAATATGTTCCCTTTGGCCAAATTAAATGTCTCTAGAAAGCAGACTATCAATCTAAACTAAATATTGCATTCTCCCTTGACTTTATCTGGTGCATTACATTCTAATACAGGGAATCCCAACCTTTTTCATTCCATGGACCAAAGCCATTAAGCAAGGGGTCTGGGGACCTCAGATTGAGAGTCCCTATTTTAATGTGTTTTCTGGTTTAAAAAAATATCATCACCAAATGTTGTAAAGAACCACTGTCAGGATTTACTGCCCGATATCAATTTTATTTTGGTCAAAGTAATGTACGTTTACAGAAGGCCTCAATGGAGTGGCGATGGAGAGGATGTTTCCATTGGTGGGAGAGTCTAACACTGGAGAACACAGCCTCAAAATAGAGGGACGTCCTTTAAGAACTGAGATGAGGAGGAATTTCTTTAGCCAGAGAGTGATCAACCTGTGGAATTCATTGCCATAGGTGGCTGTGGAGGAGAAGTCATTCAGTAATATTTAAGGTAGAGATTGATAGATTCTTTATTAGTCAGGGCATGAAGGGATGCAGGGAGAAGGCAGGAGATTTGGGCTAAGTGGAAAAATGAATCATGATGAAATGGTGGAGCAGTCTCGATGGGCCAAATGGCCTAATTCCTGTATCTTATGGTCTTGTAGTCTGTGGGTGAGCGGCTCTTTCTTTGAACAGTTGTTGACTCTAAGATTGTGACGACTGGACTGGTCTCGGATTGACTGCCTGGTAAGACGAGTCCAACAGATAGGATCCCCCTTTCACCTGTTGGGTGTGACGTGACGTTCTGTCTGTCAACTCTAGTGCTATTGATGGGGAGGCTCGAGCTGTATCGTAATCAATTCATCCTTCATATTGCAGCAACGAGAGTATAGAATGTAATACTGAGAACAAA
This sequence comes from Mobula hypostoma, assembly GCF_963921235.1. Taxonomy (NCBI): domain Eukaryota; kingdom Metazoa; phylum Chordata; class Chondrichthyes; order Myliobatiformes; family Myliobatidae; genus Mobula; species Mobula hypostoma. The sequence goes on from NC_086098.1 coordinate 17,580,479, forward strand.
CTTTTGTGCAATTAATCCTCATTTATAACCTTAAATTCAGATATATGGGTTCATGGTTTTATAATCAATCAATTCTGCTTTTCTTCCCCCTTCCTTTCCTGTCTTGATAAAGGGTCTTGGCCCAAAACATCGACTTTTTATTAATTTCCATTAATGCTACCTGACTTGTTGAGTTCCTCCAGCATTTGCCTTTGTTGCTTCATAATGTCCTAAAAATATAAATCCCCAGAGGAGGAGATGTAGAACACGGTTGAGGTAGACAATGTGCTATGCAAGGTTTATAGATATATAAACTGTAAATCATTTAATCGTATCTGGTGTATTGTCTGTTATTTGGGTGGGGTGGGGTACCTCACACAGCACCCACACAAACTAATTACCCAGTTTGGCAGGGCCGAGGGCTGTTTCCCTAGACGATAGCGAGCCGAGCAACCCTGAGGCTGGCCGGGGGGGCTACATTGATATTTCTCCTCAATAGAAGAATAGGCCACTGCCAGTGAGTTGCAACTTTAAAGTTCGTCAATTTTTCAAATCTTTAAGGCAGCCACACAGAGTTATGCAGCACATTCCGGCCCTCCTACAGATTGACAAGGGAATGGCCATGTACTCAATCCTCTATGCAAATGACACTGACCTTGGGATTGGACAAGCAAAGTAGCAGATGAAGGTGTCTGACCAGAAGAACTTAGAGCCTATACTGCTTTACAAATGGAAAAATTTAAAAACTTACAGTCTTAGGCACATATATATATAGCTAGGGTGCCTAAGACTTTTGCACAGTTCTGTAGTAATTTTAGGTATTGCACTGTACTGCTGCCACAAAAAAACTTCTCACCCTACCTCCTGTAAAAATGCAATTCCCTTTACTCAGCTTCTTTGCCTGCATCGATCTGTCCTCAGGACACCCCTTTCCTTTCCAGGAACAAGGTTTCCCTCCTTCCACCACTGCTGCTGCTCTCACCCGCATCTCCTCCATTTCCCGTACATTCGTGCTCACCCCATCTTCACCTGCCCTTACACCTCCTCCCTCTCCTCCATTCAGGGCCCCAGACAGTCCTTCCAGATGAGGCAACGCTTCACCTGCGAAACTGCTGGGGTGGTCTATTGTGCCCAGTGCTCCTGATGCGGCCTTCCCTACACTGGCGAGACCCTTCGTAAATTAGGGGACTGCTTCGTCGAGCACCTCCGCACCATTCGGCTCAAGCAGGACTTTCCAGTGGCCAGACATTTTAATTCCGATTCCCACTCCTCTTTTGATGTATTTATCCCTGGCTTCCTCTTGAGCCAAGAAGAGGCCACCCTCGGGGTGGAGGAGCAACACCGTCTGGGTAACCTCCAACCTGATGATATGAGTATCATGTTCTCCTTCAGATGAATAATATTTCCTCCTCCCCTTCCTCCATTCCCCACTCTGACCTTTTACTTCTCACCTGCCTAATGCTTCCCCCTGGGTCCCCTCCTCCTTCCCTTTCTCCTATTTTCCATTCTCCTCTCCTATCAGATCCTTTCTCTCCAGTCCTTGACCTTTCCCACCACCTGGCTTCACCTATCCCCTTCCAGTTAGAGCTAGCCGCTTTCCCCTCTCTCCCCCAACTCCATTTAATTCAGGACGCTCTCAGTATTGAAGAAGGGTCTCAACTCAAAATGTCAACTGTTTACTTTTTTCCAAGATCTGCCTGACCGGCTGAGTTCCTCCAACATTTCGTGTGCGTTGCATCATCTGCTGATATTCTTGTGTATGTAAAAAAAAAACAAGTTTCATGACACATGTGAGTGATGATAAACCTGATTCTGATATGGGTCTCTATTGTGGACTGAGAGTGGGAAGGGGACAGGGAGGGGAACCATGGCTGGGAAAAGGGGAAGGGAGAGAGGAGGGAGCAGGAAGTGCCAGAGAGATATTCTGTAATGATCGATAAACCGATTGTTTGGAATCAGATTACCTTTGCCTGGTGTCTCAGGGCTGGGTGCTTCTGCACCAACACCATCCCCTCCCCTCCCCTGCACTCTTTGCCACCTGTCCCACACCTCTCATGCAGTGTTCCACCCTCGCCATTCCCAACATCATTTACTCCCGCCAGATTCGCGAACTCACTCTCCGCTCCATGTTGTCAAATACAGCACTGTGCAAAAGTCTTAGGCATCCCAGCTACATACACTTCCCTAAGACTTTTGCACAGTACTGTATGATGTTACTGCCTTTGTATTTGACTGACATGACACCAGGACTTGGTTAACGTGAGCCATTTAAACTACATATTATCTGACTTGTAGGTATTGTGCCTAAGGCAGTCAAAGATATCACAGTAACACAGCTGCTTGTTGAGAATTCTTTTACTCAACCTTTATGAAGTTCACTATTCAACTCATGACAATAAATCTTCCTCCTGTCCAAAAGGGAAACCGGAGAAATGAATTTAAACATCACAGCTGGGTGCAGTAACTGTGTACCACACCGTAAACTGACCTTGCTAATTACGTGGTGCTACTCAGGAAATCAATTCTGACGCTGCCTGGATCATTTGGCAAAATAAGGGGAGGTTGTCTAGAACTTCACATGTGAATCCTTTAAATATGATAAGTGATGTATCAAAACTGCTTCCAAGAAAATCAATTTATTTTTGAGAGAATTATAGTGAACTAACTGTTTATTACATTGTGATGAAAGGAAGGGTAATCCAAGTGTATAAGATCCGTGAATCCCTAACAAGCTCCCTGACATTATTTGTTAATAGCTCAATTGGGTGTCATCGTAGTGCCGCAGTTCACGTGATGCCGTTGCAGCTCGGGGCATTCCAGTGTTTCGAGTTCGATTCCAGCGCCGTGTGTAAGGGGTTTGTACGTTCTCCCCGTGACCATGTGGGTTTCCTCCCGGGGTTCCGTTTCATTCCCACAGTCAAAAGTTGTAAGGGTTAGTAGGTTAATTGGTCATTGTAAATTGTCCTGTGATTAGGCCGGTGTTGCAGGGCGGTGTGACTCGTTGGGGCTGAAGGGCCTGTTCTGTGCTGTATCTCTAAATAAATAAATAAATAGATAGATAGATAAATAAAACTAATTATAAAAAATTTATTTTGGTTTTTTGAATGCTATAACACCAATACTCATAAGCATCTGTACACCAGTATCCAGGACCATATGACAAGTTATGTTGAATTTAACCATCTAATCAGCAACATAAATAATAAAGATTCTGTCGTAGAGATTTAACATAAGCATCTAAGAGTCGAATATGCATCATAGTCTGGGATCCGCTCCCAGTTATAAATTTGATTTGAAAAGTCATGAGATACACACCTCTAATATCACTGAGCTCTGAACCAATCACCTGTCTCCATAAGACCGTAAGATATAGGAGCAGAAGTAGGCCATTTGGCCTATGGATTCTGCTCCGCCGTTCAATCATGGGCTGATCCAATTCTTCAGTCATCCCCACTCCCCTGCTTTCTCCCCATACCCTTTGATGCCCTGGCTAATCAAGAACCTATCTATCTCTGCCTTAAATGCACCCAATGACTTGACCTCCACAGCCACTCGTGGCAACAAGTTCGACAGATTTACCACCCTCTGACTAAAGTAATTTCTCCACATCTCTGTTCTAAATGGACGTCCTTCAATCCTGAATTTGTGCCCTCTTGTCCTAGACTCCCCTATCATGGGAAATAACTTTGCCATATCTAATCTGTTTAGGCCTTTTAACATTCAAAATGTTTCTATGAGATCCCCTCTCATTCTCCTGAACTCCAGGGAGTACAGCCCAAGAGCTGCCAGATGTTCCTCATATGGTAACCCTTTCATTCCTGGGATCATTCTTGTGAATCTTCTCTGAACCCTCTCCAATGTCAGTATACCCTTTCTAAAGTAAGAAGCCCAAAACTGCACACAATACTCCAAGTTTTGCATCCCCTTCCTGCGAATGTGGCTACATTCTCGATCTCTGAATTCTATCTCCCTCGGACACCCTATTGTTTTCACTTTAACATTTCTTTTACATTACTTCAGTCTGTACTACTTTCTTTGCACCATCCTGTTGTACTTTGTACCATTGTATTCTAGTTTACACTCATTACTGTGTTTATCGTTGTATTTAATATAACCAGATGTTTGGTTTACTCGAGCAAACAATTACATTGCACCCTGGTGCCTAACCTAATCTGTGGCCTACACTGTGCTTCATATCTGTGGACTCACTTTTGTTCTGAGTGCTATTTGCTTATTTTTATTGTTTGCATGATCTGTTTTTTTCTCTCTGCGCATTGGGTGTTTAATGGGTTCTTTTAGGTTTCTTTGTTTTGTGGCTGTTTGTAAGGAGACAAATCTCAAGGTTGTGTAATTTATACATACTTTGATAATAAATTTATTTTGAACTTTAATCTGAATGTGAATGTGAATCTGAAATTGAATGAAAAGCGTTAAGTTTTTTTCTTGCCTAAGTTTTACTGTGTAGTTTAACATACCTGTTTGGAAAATGAATAGTATAAAACATAGAAGATGAATTAGGCCATTCGGCCCATTGAGTTTGATCTGCAATTCCATCATAGCTGATTTATTATTTCTCTCAACACTATTCTCCTGCCTTTTCCCTGTAACCTTTTACGTCCTTACTCAAGAACCCTTCTTTAAGGGGTAAACTGCTGGAACTGCAAGTGAATAGTGGTGGGATCAGACCAACAGCTGATCTCAAACAATGAAATTCATGAATTGGTAAAATTATGTAGTAATAACAAAGAAAAGGGGTAGAATAGAAACATACTATACTGTATGTGTTGAAAATAAAGAGGGAGGAATGATTAGATTAAAAGAGAGAAAGGCTCTCTAAATAAATGCCCTCAAGAAGCTGGTGAGGACCACTTCTTTCCATATGTCCTATAGCCATTCGTTTTCCAGTGGGGCTCTCTGAGGAGACAGTGTTGGAGTACAACATTGCATCCATCTCCACTTGACAGGGCACAGCTCAAAGCACATTTCAACATGGAATTCCATCACAGTTCAGGGAATATGATGGAATGTAATATGTCTAGAAATTTCAAATTGTGTTAAAAATATTGGTATTGAGAATGTACTGGACATGAAGGAAGAAGGGATCAGATTCTCCTCAAGCTAAATTTAGCACCATCCCTTTTCAGTTTTTTTTGTCTTTTTCCTCATTTATTCCATACTTCTTTCATTCTGTTACTTCCAGTAATACTTCGACACAAAATCATAATATCAGATCATTCCTTTTGCCTGGTGTCTTTCTGAGGCTGAAGCAGATTGTTTGCAACCTTGTTATGCTCCCAGACTCAAATCCAAAATGACAATCAGCTTCCCCCTCTATAAGCTGTGACATCAGACACCGGACTTCAAGGCGAGTGGTGCTGGGTTTGAATCCAGCCAGCACCTTGCACGCTTTCCATCTGTGCTGGGTTGAGCGCCAAGCTAGCAATTCGGTCTCATGAAAAACAGACTAAATACCAGGGAAGCAGCTAGTTTGCCGCTCAATGTGCCACAAGTTGCGGAGAGGAATAACATTCCACCACTGTAACTCTGACTGGTTCTTTTAGTGCCACTTAGGATATCTCCACCTGAGGCTGCAGTACCACTTCCAACACTTGTTGTCCAACCATTTCCAATGCTAATCACCCAACTCGCAACCAAATTCATCCCGTCACCAGCTGCCTCTCATCTAACTTGCACCTAGTCCTGTTCTTGTATCATTACTTGGCGTATTATTCCATTGTTTCAAAGTTCATGGTTCAGTAAGGTTGTCGCAGCTGGGGGAAGATAGTGGTGTTATGAGGAAGCAGCTTCACAGATTTAGTGAGTGAGAGAGGAGACGCTGATTATGAATAAGCACATTCATCATTTATTTACAGACAAGCAGTAAAATATTTGACCGAACCTCTAAGCCACCCAAAGTTCCACAACATTCAACAAACAGAAATTTACCTAAGTGTGCATGTGGGCCCTCTTACATTTGCAGCATACTTTCCCAATGGTTCTTCAGCACTTGTGGCAACCTCAGTGTGAAGATAAGTGCCCAGAGACAAAGGAAGGTCCCCTGAGGTGCCAGAGACTGGACACCAGTGCCATGGCACACAAGGCAACCAATGGGAAAAATGCTGCATTCTTCAAACGGGCCAGTCGAAGACCTGCACAGTCGAAGTGCCTTTCAACCAACAACTAAACTAACCCTTCACATTACAAGTGGGGATACGCTCCCACTACCTACTAAGACTTCCTAATGGTGTGCATCTCAAATAGCGTCTGATAACCTAGTCGAGCCCCTGACCTTTTATGAGGCTTAGCTACTACACCCAGTGGAACCTTTTCTACTGACCAAAGAAGGGGCAAAGGAGAGTTACTGGCACCTTAAAACCAGTCACTTTGGTGAGATTGTGGCTTGTCAGTCTTGGTTGGCAGCTCATCTAGGAAAAGGAAAACGCTGATCTCTAACCTCTGCTGCCTTGCAGATAGACCCTGAGGAATAATCTGGAGCTGGTGTCCCGAAGGTAGTCCTACACTGAGTTCAGTGCTGACTGGCAACTCCTTCCCTGTCACTGGTGCCAAACTACATCGGTCTCTGCAGTTCCTTTGGATTCATCGGCTGCATGGAAGCTTGCTACATGGGGAACAGCTTGCTCTCCATGATGTACTGCCTTGGCTTGAGTGTCATGTAGACAGCTGGGATGCAACATCTACAGCTGACCCCAACCAATGGAGAGCCTCAAGATATGTTTATTCTTTCTCAACTACACCCCCACCCCCACTATGACCTTCAAGCAGCCAACCTTGCTTCCATTCCTCTGGGAAAACATCTGGAAAGAGCAATAGGAAATGCTTGAAATAATATACTGTACATTAAATTCCATATACAACAGCTCTACTAATGAAATGCGTGTTAATACATTTGAGAAAGTTGTACTGAAATCCCCCTGGAGAAAACCGATGAAAACGATCAATACCCCTGAATTCCCACCAGGATTTAAACGCAAACAACAGGAATTCTGCAGATGCTGGAAATTCAAGCAACATACATCAAAGTTGCTGGTGAACGCAGCAGGCCAAGCAGCATCTGTAGGAAGAAACGTCGACTGCGCCTCTTCCTACAGATGCTGCTTGGCCTGCTGCGTTCACCAGCAACTTTGATGTATGTTCCCACCAGGATTGTTCTGATTTCTTGACCTGGATTTCTGAGTGATAAAGATATTTTATGTCCAAAACAGTTAATTACAATGGCGCAGTAGAGAGAACCTGATAAAGTAATGAGCGTCTAAGATAACTGAGATCTGACAGAGAACAAATGTTAATATAGTGGCTTTGCCCATGGAAACAGGAAAGACTAAACAAGAAGGCAGCTCAGCTACATAAAGAAATGTTTGTCCATGAGAGCCTTGTGGACTGAAAAGGTAGTAAAACCAGGCCTATTCTCCATATCATTCTATCACCCAATGAAGGATCTCAGACCTCAAAGTCAACTGTTTATTCCTCTTCATAGATGGTTTTTGAGTTCCTCCAGCATTTTGTGTGTGTTGTTCTGGATTTCCAGTACCTGCAGAATATCTTGTATATACCTTCTCCTTTTCTGCAGTTTGCTTGCTTTGATCAGCTAAACTCCTATACCTAATAAAGTGGCCACTGAGTATATGTTTGAGGTGGTCTGCTGTTGTAGCCCATCCACTTCTAGATTCAATGTGTTGTGCATTCACAGATGCTCATCTGCACCTCACTGTTATAACACGTGGTTATTTAAGTTACTGTCACCTTGAACCAGTCTGGCCATTCTCCCCTGACCTCCCTCATTAACAAGGCATTTTCACCCACAGAACTGCCACTTGCGGATTGTTTTGTCTTTGTTTATTGCAATATTTTCTGTAAAACTCTGGAGACTGCCGTATGTGAAACCCCTGGGAGATCAGCAGTTTCTGAGATACTCAAACCACCCCATCTGGCACCAACAAACATTCCAATGTCAAAGTCACTTAGATCACATTTCTTTCCCATTCTGATGTTTGCACTGAACATCAGCTGAACCTTTTGATCATGTCTGCATGCTTTTATGTATTGAGCTGCTGCCACATGACTGACTGATTAGATATTTGCATCAACAAGCACGTGCTCAGATGCACCTAATAAAGTGGCCATTGAGTGTATATAGCCTGTGCATGAAGTCTCTGGCCCTGGCACTGAAGGTATGTCCATGCCTGGGAACAAACACAAAGAAATATCACACCCAAGCATTTTAATATGCCTTTATACCCATCAAGATGCAAGATTGTTTAATGCCATTTCCAGTACACAATGTGTAAAGCAGAAAAAATTTTTTTTTTTCCAGATCTGATGCCACAGAAAAAAAGCAAAATATGAAGAACGCAATGATTAAAAAGCACAATAAATATAATACATAAGATAGCTTATATCCATAAATTGACTGTATGTCTATAAAGTGACGCTGTGCACACGAGTATCTGGTGACACTGGCAGGAAATGAGAGAGGAGTGATGGTGGAGGGGTCTGAAGGGGTGGGTCAGTGGCTGGAGGTGTTGATCAGCCATACTGATTGGGGAAAGTAATTGTTTTTGAGTTTGGTGATCCTGGCCTGGATGCTACGTAGGCCCCTACCTGATGGGAGTGGGACAAACAGTCCTTGCTGTATACACACTGGGTCCCTGATGGCGGTGTAAATTCTCCCATGATTAGGCTCGGATCAAACCAGGTAATTGCTGGGAAGTGCAGCTCAAAGGGCAGCAAGGACCTGTTCTGCCCCGCATCGCAATAAATAAAAAAAGCTAAGTATACACACATTTTTTTTTCAAATGAACGTCCTTATAATAGAACTGTGAAAAATGTGGTAATTTCATCAAGGTACATTTTCACATCAGTAAAGCAATCTTCCAAAGAGTCTACCTGGACTTAATTTTCAAAACCAAGTTTAAAGATTTCTTCTCTTCTGTATCTATCTCATTTATCATTGAAAGCATGACCATGGATCAAAGAAGATTTGTTCAGCTGCTGAGATCAGCTCAGAACATAAACAGAGTTATCTCTTTTGTTTGGCTATTAGTCGTTGGCATTTTAGTAATGGCATATCTATAACATTAAAAACTGGTGCCAATGTAAAGCATCTTAAACATTATAATAGATAGATTACATTGCTAACTAGCAATAATGGTCTGCTGTGAATATATAAAAATAAACATGTTTAGGAAAGGAATGAATGGTTGTCATTTTAGGTCTATCTTATAGAGAGGGTACTTTTTTAACACCTGAAGTGTAGGATCAGCAGTAAAACTAGTAAACAAACAATTTCTTGCTTGACCAGTAAACTGATCTCTGCTTTACTTCCTGCTCCTAGAATACCTAAGCACTGAATGTCACCCACCCCTTCCATTAAGAGCTAGCCGCGGGCTTATGTGTGCAAATCTGTATAGAGGATGCTCACAGTGTGCCTAATGATGCAGAACGACACTAACGTCTGAAAAAGCACATTCAGCAAAGAGAGGAAACACTCATGTAAAAGAAGACAGTGAAGAGATGATGGGTTGCTGATTTGTGAGGTGTGAGGTTAAGGTGTGCTGAGAGCAATTGTCAGGACTCTCCATTTTCATGTCAGTAAAGAGCCTGGATTGACAGATGTGAATTCAATAGTGAAGTGATTGATATAGCGTGGATTCCTGTGGTCAGCTTACAACACTTTGTGTGTCAAAATCATGTGTGAATGTGGCCAGATATAGTGCATGTACTGAAATATGGCAAAACTAAGGTGCATTCCAATTACATTAAAATATTTGTGTGTGTGTGTGTGTGTTTGTGACTGTGTATGCGTGAATGCCTGTGGGTGTATGAGTGAAAGTGTGTGTGTTTGTGTGAATGCGTGCGTGTGTGTGTGTGTGCATGTGTGTGTGTTAATGTGTGCATTTATGTGATTGTGTGTGTGTGAATGTGTGTGTGTGTTAATGTGTGCATTTATGTGATTGTGTGTGTGTGTGTGTGTGTGTGTGTGTGTGTGTGAGAATGTGTATGGGTGTGTGCGTGTGAATGTGTATGTTTATGTGATTGTGTGTGTGTGAATGTGTGTGGGTGTGTGTGCGTGTGAATGTGTGTGGGTGGGTGTGCATGTGAATGTGTGTGTTTATGTGACTGTGTGTGCGTGTGAATGGGTGTGTTTATGTGATTGTGTGTGTGTGAATGTGTGTGTTTATATGATTGTGTGTGTGTGTGCGTGTTAATGTGTGCAATTATGTGATTGTGTGTGTGTGTGAATGGGTGTGTTTATGTGATTGTGTGTGTGTATGAATGTATGTGTGTGGGTGTGTGTGTGTGCATGTGACTGTGTGTGCGTGTGAATGGGTGTGTTTATGTGATTGTGTGTGTGTGCGAATGTGTGTGTTTATATGATTGTGTGTGTGTGTGTGTGTGCGCGTGTTAATGTGTGCATTTATGTGATTGTGTGGGTGTGTGCATGTGAATATATGTGTTTATGTGACTGTGTGTGTGAATGTGTGTGGGTGTGTGTGCGTGTGAATGTGTGTGTTTATGTGATTGTGTGTGTGTGTGAATGTATGTGTGTGTGTGTGTGTGTGTGTGTGTTTATGTGATTGATTGTGTGTGTGTGTGTGTGTGTTTGGGTGTGTGTGTGTGAATGTGTGTTTATGTGATTGTGTGTGTATGAATGTAAGTGTGTGTGTGTGGGTGTGTGTGAGTGTGCATGTGAATGTGTGTGTTTATGTGATTGTGTGTGTGTGAATGTGTGTGTGTGCATGTGAATGTGTGTGTTTATGTGATTGATTGTGTGTGTGTGTGTGTGTGTGGGTGTGTGTGTGTGTGAATGTGTGTTTATGTGATTGTGTGTGTGTGAATGTGTGTGGGTGTGTGTGCATGTGAATGTGTGTGTTTATGTGATTGTGTGTGTGTGAATGGGTGTGTTTATGTGATTGTGTGTGTGTATGAATGTAAGTGTGTGTGTGTGGGTGTGTGTGTGTGTGTGTGAATGTGTGTGTTTATGTGATTGTGTGTGTGTGAATGTGTGTGGGTGTGTGTGCGTGTGAATGTGTGTGTTTATGTGATTGTGTATGCGTGTGTGAATGTGTGTGCTTTGTGCATGTGTGTGTGCGTGTGTGTGTTCTATTCATGAATGAACATGTAGGAGACACTGTGCATGACAGTCTCCCCTCAGTGACTAGTGTCTCAAACGGCCCCACATCACAGCAGAGTCTGAGATACAAAAAGGGCATCTTCATTGGGAACATCAGCACCACGTACCCTGGTCTTGACAGTGTAATACAGAGAGCCCTGACGAGTTCACACTTCCATTAAAGTAGCAAAGGGTGAAAAGAATTTCAAACGCCTGTGTTAAGCATTCAAACAATGAGGTTACTTGGAGTAATTTCCAAACTATAATCCCCAGAAATTCAACATGTTCTCCAGTCAATTTACGTCCACTCACGAGGAAATCCAACCCTGATCATTGTGAATTTACTAAATATGTAACAATACAATTTATAGTAAACATATCATGAATTAAATTACTGATTTGTCATTCCCGTTTCCAGTCACAGATCAATATAATATTGAGAGCATTAATTGGTCCATAATCACGTGTCGTTTGTATTCTGAAATTAGCTTAATTTTCAAACTGAAATTTTAATTTCATGATATAAGTTACATTGTGAAAAAGTCTGACAGCTTCATTTTACATGTTTATTTGGAAGTTGTTACTTTAAATTTGTTTTATTATCCAGTACCAGACAAAAATACAATCTACTGGAGGAAGTCGGCTTGGCAGGTCGAACAGCATCTGGATTGAATTGACTTTATTTCTTACATCCATCACATACATGAGGAATAAAAATCTTTACATTACGCCTCTGCCTAAATGTGGGGCATAGGAATTGTCATGACATGAACCTGAGTACAGAGGGACGTCCATTTAGAATAGAGATGAGGAGGGATTTCTTTAGCCAGAGAGTGGTGAGTCTATGGAATTCCTAGCCACGGGCAGCTGTGCAGGTTAAGTCATTGGGTATATTTAAGGCAGAGATTCTTGGTTCTTGATTAGTCAGGGTGTGAAGAGATATGGGGAGAAGGCAGGAGATTGGGGATGAGAGGGAAATGGATCAGCCATGATGAAATGGCAAAGCAGACTCGATGGGCCAAATGGCCATATTCTGCTCCTATGTCTTACGGTCTTACGGATCTTGTGGACCCAGAATATCAACTGACCATTTCCTTGCACTCAATCTGCTAAATTCTTCCAGCAGATTTTTTTTTCCCTCTTTGATCAAGATTCCTGCATCATCTGCCCCTTGTGTCTCTGGAAAGGATCTAATCCTGCAGATTCCGTTGCCATGGTACTGAAATAGAATTGCAACTTGTCCAAGCATTCCATTCCTTTCCAATGGATTCCCATTCCCCATCATCAGTGTTGGAGCCCTCTGAAAAATATGTATCAGCAGACATAATCAGCATGCATTGTGTCATCATTCAACCTTTCTTTTAACAAGCAGACTCTTGGAGTCACTTCAAAAACAGCAGAATCAAATGCCCCATATTAGTATCTCTCTTTTAGAAAAGAAGGAAAGAAAGGTGATAACATTTCAAAAAAGGCAGGAGAAAATGGTCACGTATTTCAGACGTAGTACAATAAGAAACTAGTTAAGCAAATCTAGCATTTCATTTTTGATTGACATGTCAAGTGCAAATACTGAACGTAGTTTCATGAAGGTTGAAGTAGCATGACACTTGTTTGTCATCCTAAACAACCAAAAGGGACAGGAGCTTTAGAACAGAGAGGAGGAGGAATTCCATTAGCCAGAGAGTGATGAATCTGTGAAATTTGTTGTCATGGACAGCTGTGGAAGCCAAGTCATTGAGTGTATTTAAGGCAGAGGTTGATAGATTCTTGTTAAGTCAGGTTATGGGGAGAAGGCAGAAGAATGGGGTTCAGAGGGAAAATGGATCAGCCATGATCAAATGACAGAGAAGACTCAATGGGCTGAATGGCCTAATTCTGTTCCTATATCTTATGGTTTTATAGAGATAAAGGTCTGTAACAATTTATTCTCCCATCACGCAACCTCTACACTGCATCTCATTCTCCTATAGTTCTTTCTTTCCAGTTTGATTGTATTACAGTTCACTTTCTTTCAACGACTTAAGCAACATTTTAATTTGATTGGTATTATAAAGGTATTATACATAGTACCCTCCAAGAGGACCACATCCTGGTCATGGGGTTTGGACGCTTGTGTGCCTCAATGAGCTATGTTGACTGGAGTTGGCTTTGTGCTTTGGCTCCTGGTAAGGTCACCCATGCCAAATAGTTCAAAGGGTAAAGGCCAGACTAAGAGTGGTCCACCAGTCCTCCAGGTTCGGGGGTTCAGCTCAGGGCTAACAACCCTGACTGGTAAAACAGAACTGTTACAGAAATAGCAATGAAGAATCCTTCTACATCTGAGTGTGACGATATTCCAGAGTCTCCAGCTGGGACTTGCATGACTGACAGTAGTGAAAACTGAGAGGAAGCTACTGGCATAATGAAGGAAGACATGAACACCACCAGGGATGAAGGACTTTCATTGCTGCCCCAAACGCCAGGAGCATAATAGGCAGTAAGTAGCATATAAACATAGTATATCAAGTTAAATATTAGGAAACAGTGTTTTGTACATTGGTTAATCAATTGGAGTGGAATATTATGCTACGTATTTCCAGTAGCACAATTATTTATAAAGCTAAATTTCCCACATAGCACATACAAAATGCTGGAGGAACTCAGCAGGTCAGGCAGCATCTATGGAGTGGAAAAAACAATTAACGTTTCAAACTGAGGTGCTGCCTGACCTGCTGAGTTCCTCCAGCTTTTTGTGTGCATTGCTCTGGATTTCCAGCATCTGCAGAATCTCTTGCGTTTCCCAGACAGCAGAAGTTTTACATTAATAAAACTGGACTCAATTAAGACAGTAAGAACCCATAGATAAGGAAGGCCTGGGGCAACACACACGAAATGCTGGAGGAAATCAATACTGCTTTCATCCTATTTCCTTTCCAGTCCTGATGAAGGGTCTTGGCCTGAAGTGTCAACCGTTTATTCCTCTCCATAGGTTTTGCCTTGCCTGCTGAGTTCCTCCAGCATTTTTTATGTGTTGCTCTGGATTTCCAGCGTCTGTAGTATTTAGGAATGATCTGGGGATTAATCCACTGTAGGTAATGAGTTGCTTAACATAAGCAAAGGAGAATCTCTCAGTGCTTCCATTTGCCTTGGTCCACTTGGGTATGGTGGGCAGAGTTTGACAAAGTTTCGTACTGCTGACCACTATTCATTGATCCCACAGCAGAACTGTGAATGATAGAATGGCAGGTGAAGACAGCATTAGACACACAGCTGTAAGGATGCTGTGGTCAAATTATCTTCATCGTTTATCTTCAAGGCTGAAGGTGAAGAATAATTACCTGAATGTGTACCGTACCTAGAACACCTAGCTCCCCCAGAGAGAGACAGTGCTTTCAAGAACACTTCCATTCCTTCATTCATAAATGTATAAAACAAAATCCCAAAACTTTGGAATTATATAACAGGCTCCAATGCATTTGGAGTCGCAATAGATTATATTTCTGAATCCAAACTGGAAAATAAACAAAAAGATCTTTTCAAAATTAACCACATAGAAAAGGATAAAGAAGTCATCAAGAATACAATAGGGTCTTTTAAGAGACTCCTGGAAAGGTACATGGAGCTTAGGAAAATAGAGGGCTATGGGTAACCCTAGGTAATTTCTAAAGTAATTGCATGTTTGGCACAGCATTGTGGGTGAAGGGCCTGTATTGTGCTGTAGGTTTTCTATGTTTCTAAGAAGAGACTCTGCTGATTATTATCATAGTACAGCAGTTATTGACTCAAAAACAAGAAGGTGAATGCATCACAGAGTTGTCATGGAGATCTCATCATAGACATAACAAACATAATCTGGTAAGCTAATATGTGCTCTCTTCCAGTGCAAGTTAGCATAACATTCAATATCTCTGAGGACCTAACCTGGACCCAACATATCAATGAAGCCATAAAGAAGGCTAGATTTCATTTGGAGCTAGAGGAGATGTCACCAAAAACACGTGCAAATTTCTACAGATGTACCATGGAGAGCATTCTAACTGGCTGCATCACCATCTGGTATGGGGTGCGGGCTACTGCAAAGGATCCAATTAAGCTACAGAGAGTGGTAAAATTAGTCAGCTCCATCATGGGCACTAGCCTCTGTAGTATCCAGGACATCTTCAAGGAGCGATGCCTCAGAGAGGTGGCACCCATCATTAAGGGTTCCCACCACCCCGGACATGCCCTCTTCTCATTGCTACCATCAGCGAGGAGGTACAGAAGCCTGAAGACACACACTCAATGATTCAGGAACAATTTCTTTGCCTCTGCAATCCAATTTCTGAGTGGACATTGAAACCATGAACACTACCTCACTACCTTGACCACCTATCTGAGCAAGTCAACCAAAAGAAACCAGAATGAAGCTAAATATTAAGATTAAACTCCTAGGAAGAGGTTAAAAGCTTGCACCTCCAATCCTACAACTCTATTGTAAATATATTGCCTTCCAATGAAATGGTGATTTAGGGTTCAGCATCTAATACAACCTTGAGTGCATTCCCATCAACTCATTGTGTACCTGCGTTACCAAAGTACCTCATTCATTCCTCCCACAACAATGGAAAATTCATTCTTGGCTAGGGGTAATTCTCGCTTCATTTCAGTTGTAGGGTAATAACTGTTCCTGAACCTGGTGGTGTGGGAGCTAAGGCTCCTGCACCTTTTTCCCAATGGCAGCAGCGAGAAAAGAGCATGGCTTGGATGTTGAGAAAAAAGAATATATTCCAAACAAAAATTAATAACAAATCCACGAACAGAAACAGAAATGATTCCCCTTTCTCTGAGAAATACTTGAAAAGCCCTGGGGATTAATTTATCAGCGTACTGAGTAACCGTGTTCATGTTGAATGACAGAGATAGTTTAGGACTGGGGATATTTTAAGCAAGTAGCCAATTAAATGACTCATGTCTTCTCTGGTAATGACAGCTGAATTAAGATCTTAAAGTGTACCAGCAGGAAGAGAAAAGGTAAATCTCTCTCCACAGCTGAGTGACTTCAGGTGTTAGAGGAGCTGAAACTGATACCATGCTGAAACAAACAGAAAAGCTGGTCTGCAGAAACAAGTCCAATGAAGGATTAACTTTATATTCTGCAGCTGGGAAACCCTTGACAGCCAGGAATCCCATCCTAACTATTAGAATGCTTCACTTAAACCAGGGATACCTGCTAAAATATTCTCACCATAACACAGCACAGTGTCAGTTTTAATCAATTAACAAGCACTTTACCATAAATCAACGTGATGAAAAGCCAATATTTGCTTGGCACGTTGCCACAGTCTTGCTCTGCAGATAACATCAAGTTCATAGCAGATATAATATGCAATGTTATTCTCAAATGTTATAAGCAACTTTCAACTAAATATGCTTCATTGTACCATTCAGAAATATGGGTCGATGGGTCGATGGGACTGGGCTGTTTAAATGGTTCAGAATGGACTAGATGGGCCGAAGTGCCTGTTTCTGTGCCATGGTTTTCTATGACTACATGTAGATCCGCACTTTCACATTCATTTCAAGAGGACTAGAATATAAAAGCAAGGATGAAATACTGAGGCTGTGGTCAGAACACACTTGGAGATTTGTGGACAGTTTTGGGGCCCATATCTAAGAGAGGATGTGCTGACATTGGAGCGGGTCCAGATGAGATTCACGAGAACTATCCTGGGAATTAAAGAGTTAATGTATGAGGAGTGTTTGATGGCTCTGGGCCTGTACTAGCTGGAGTTTTAAAGAATGCAGTGGCGGGGGGGGGGGGGGTTGCATCTCATTGATTCCTATCGAATATTGAAAAGCCCAGAGTGGACATGGAGAGGATATTTCCTATAGTGGGGGAATCTCGGACCAGAATAGAAGGACATCCCTTTGGAACAGATATGAGGAGGAATTTCTTTAGCCAGAAGATGATGAATCTGTGGAATTCATTGTCACGGACAGTAATATTAAAGTGGAAACAAACAAGAGAAAAGCTGCAGCTGCTAGAAATGAAAGTAATACACACAAAATGCTGGAGGAATTCAGGAGGTCAGGCAGCAGCTAAGGAAAAGAGTAAACAATTGACATTTCAGGCCGAGACCCTTTATCCCTGTTATGTCGACTGTTTGCCCTTTTCCATAGATGCTGCCTGGCCTGCTGAGTTCCCCCGGCATTTTGTGTGCATTAATCATATTTAACGCGGAGGTTGGTAAGTTCTTGATTAGTCCGGCTGTCAAAGGGTACGAGGATACAGCAGGAAGATAGTGTTGAGAGGGATGATAAGTCGGCCCTGATGGAATGGTGGAGAAGACTTGATGGGTCAAATGGCTTAATTTTGCTCCAGTGATGTGCTATGCAGTCTGCTAGTTCCTCACTTTTAATAGAACATAGAACATAGAATAGTACAGCACAGTACAGGCCCTTCGGCCCACAATGTTGTGCTGACCCTCAAACCTTGCCTCCCATATAAGCCCCCACCTTAAATTCCTCCATGTACCATTTCCTAGAATAAGACACAGCTTTGGCTGTCCCCAACTAACTTCATTGCTAACAGTGGTGGTCTTCAACAGGGGGCAACTTATCTCTACAGAAAGGCCAGGAAAATGTAGGCAAAGGAAACTACTGACATTTGTTCTTTCCTTTGTTTGGTGGAAAGAATGTAAATCCTTTGGATCCAATGGGCCAAGGCAGAGTGTTTAAAATCAGAATCAAAGTCAAGATCTTTGAGGAAATAAGTCTCTGAGGACCCAACCTGGACCCAATGCAGTGATAAAGAAGTCTAGATTTCATTGGAGTTTGAGGAGACTAGGCATGTCAGCAAGAACACTTGCACATTTCTACAGATGTACGGTGGAGAGCATTCTAACAGGCTTCCTCACCGTCTGCAATGCGGTGGAGGGGCTACAGCACAGAATTGGAGTAAGATGCAGAGTGTTATAAAATTAGTCAGCTCCATCACGGGCACTAGCCTCCGTAGTATCCAGGACAGCATCGAAGAGCACTGTCTCAGAAAAAGGGCTTCCATCAATAAGTGCCCCCATCACGCAGGACATGGCCTCTTCTCATCAGGAAGGAAGTACAGAAGCCTGAAGGCACACACTCAACGATTCAGGAATAGCTTCTTCCCCTTTGTTATCCGATTTCTGAGTGGACATTGAACCCATGAACACTACCTCACTACTTTATTAATTCAGATTTTTTGCACGACTTACTTTAAATTAACTATTGAAGGTGCCTCAGCTGTGTTCTCTATATTTATTTATTTATCATGTGTTTCATTGTACTGCTGCCATAAAGTTAACAAATTTCACAACATATGCCGATGATATTAAATCTGATTCTGATTCTTGTTGGTGTATAATGGCCATGAAAATGCTGCCGGCACAATGTTTTACACCAATAACAAATTTGCAGCCAAGAGCATTAATCTGACAAATTACTGCAGCTGTGGACCTCCTACCAACCGACAGCAAAGCTGAAAATTACTGCAGGGCTTTGCAGCAGGTAATCTCACCCAGATGGAGTTCTCTGAAAACTTGCTTTGTAGACTTCCATAGCGATGCTGCTTAAAGAGTAGCCAACAGTAATACCATAATACACCATAAGCACATGTAACATTCACCGATTTCAAGCAGGTGGTAAAAGCCAGACAACGTCTCACATGATAAGACAAGTCCAACATTAAAAATAAACAACCTGACAAGTTGGGGCTTTGGAGATTGGTTTCAGTGCGCCTGATCATTTGATTTACTGAAGAATGACAAGTTCAAGGAAGGATTACAAGCGGTTCAGATTCAGAATCAGGTTTAATATCACTGGCATATGTTGTGAAATTTGTTGTTATGAGGCAGCAGTATATTGCAGTACATAATAATAAAAAGTGTGAATTAAGTAAAATTAAACAAATAATGCAAAAAATCTCCATTGAAGTTCTCAACTCATGTTCCTTGCACATAGCCTGACAAGCACTAGATATAAGACCATAAAATATAGGAGCAGATGGCAGGCAGCATTAACAGGTAAATGCAGTATTTACCATTGTGCAAATGGGGCAGTGAGTGTCACAAACTGGGGAAGCTGTGTCATTATAGCCACCAGAAAGGATGAAGCAATTACAGCAACACATGATACTAGACTCCAGCAAAGATCCACTTTCTTTAAACAGCAAGGACGCCAATCGACAAAATGAGATTGATGGAAAAGGACAAATACAGGAAAATCTGCAGGTGATGGAAATCTGGAGCAACATCAGGTGTGGGGCTCTCCAGGTGGGATACCAAGAGTTGCTCCTCCTCCCTGAGGGTGGCTGGCCTCATCTTAGCACAAGAGGAGGCCATGGATCGACCCGTCAGGAACGGAACGGGGATCGGAATTAAAATGCTTGGCTGCCAGGAAGTCCGGCTTGTGGTGGATAAGGCCACTGTCAGGGAGGAGGGCAACATCTGGGTACCCACCCACCTAATGGCATGAAAATTGATTTCTCTTTCCGGGGAACCATATTTCCCCCCTTCCTCTACTACCCGCGCTGACTCTTTACTTTCTCTCACCTGTCTGTTACTACCCCCTGGGTCCCCTCTTTCTTCCCTTTCTCCTATTGGCCACTCACCTCTTCTATCAGATTCTATATTTCTCCAGACCTTGACCTTTCCCACCCACCTGGCTTCACCTATCAGCTTCCAGCCGGCCTCCTTCCCCTCCCCCCATCTTGTAATTCCGGCATCTCACCTCTTCACTCTCAGTCCTGAAGAAGGGTCTCGGCCCAAAATGTCAACTGTTTATGCTCTTCCATTGATGCGGAGTTCCTCCAGCAATTTGTGCGTATTGATGAAAAAGGAAATGTTTTTAATGGATATGGAAAAATGGACAGTGAAATCAATAGAATGTTTTCATCAAGTAAACAAGAGAGCTGTTTCATTTGTCAATTGTAAGAGGGAGTATTGTAAAAGTGTAAAAGTGAAGCACAATAAGTTATTTGAAATATTACAGAAAACTCTAGATCTAGATTCAAAAGACCTCCGCCTAATCAGAAATCTGTACTGGGAACAAACTGCCGCTGTAAGACTAGATGGAGAAGTGAGTCAGTTTATGAAAATCAAGGGAGGCATTAGACAAGGGCGTGTTTTCTCCCCTGATTTGCTTAATGTGCACAGTGAAACTATATTAAAAAAAAAGAGACATCTTGGGAATCAAAGTTGGCGGTGAAAACATCAATAATTTCAGATATGCAGATAACACTGTGTTAATTGAAAGTACGGGTGAAGAATTACAAAACTTAATTGATATAATTGTTGAAGAAAGTGTAAAAATGAGTCTATCTATCAATTGCAAGAAGACAGAATGTATGGTGATATCCAAAAAGAAGGAGAATCCTATCTGCAGGCTGAGAATAAATGGGGAAGACATAAAACAAGTACAGAATTTTTGGTACTTAGGAAGCTGGGTGACATCAGATGGCAGGTGCGACATAGTTCGAAAGAAGAATAGGGATGGCAAAAGACACCTTTACAAGAATGAAGAGTATGCTGACCAATACTAAACTAGGCATGACAACCCGCCTCAGAGTACTGAAATGTTACGTTTATCCAGTTATGTTATATGGCTCAGAATGTTGGACGATATCTAGTAACATGAGGAAACGAATTGAAGCAGCAGAGATGTGGTTTTTGAGGAGGATGCAAAGAATATCATGGATGAAACGAATATCTAACGAGGATGTCATGAACAGAACAAACACAAAAAGAGAAATAATGTATGAGATCATGAAAAGGTAACGTAACTTCATTGGACATGTGATTAGGAAAGAGGAGTTAGAATGCACTGTAATTATGGGAAAGATTGAAGGGAAGAAAGCAAGAGGAAGACAAAGACAAATGATGATGGAGACAGCAGCAAGAGAACTGGAAATGAATACCAATGAATTGATCCACTTGACCTGAAACAGGAGTGTGTGGGCCATGGCAGTCAAAGCTCAAACTGGGCACGACACCTGATGATGATGATGAAAAGGGAGTATTAAGAACATAACCTATTGCAAAAACAATAACACACAAAAAATGCTGGAGGGCTCCGTCTTTGAATTGTGGGAAGGTACCGGAGCACCCAGGGAAAGCCCACATAATTCACCAAAAAAATGTACAATCACCATACAGACGCTGTTGGTATTAAACTCTGAACTCCGATGTCCCAAGCTGTAATATACGGGGGAAGGGGGTGATTGATAAGTTTGTGGCCTAAGGTAGAAGGAGTCAATTTTAGAAAATCTAGCACATTTATTTTTCCTACATTTACACACTTAGTCCAGCGGTTGTGGAGCATAATGGAGCATATGGATCCCTTCTTTGTAGAAATCAGGGTCTTGGGCCTCCAGAAAGTGGTCCACAGCAGGGGTGATTGATAAGTTTGTGGCCTAAGGTAGAAGGAGGTGAGTTATTAACTTCAAACTTTCTGCATAATCACTCAAAGTTGCATGTGCATGTTACGAGAGCTGTATAACTCATCTCCTTCTACCTTAGGCCATGAACTTATCAATCACCCCTCACTCATGTGTGTGTGTATATATATATATATATTGGCGAGGTGGAGATACCAAAGGAGGTATAAGGTGCTCCTTCCCACCGCCAGCCTGCAGGTCACCCTTGGGCAAGGTTCCTGCTTAGCCCCTCCTCCCACATCAGGGTCACGTGAAGCCATGGGAACAGGTGGTGGACGGTCGTATGAGCAGCTGGTGCATGTCATAAGCCCTGGTTGTGCGACCACTGACACCAGGCAGACGATCACTGAAGGGTATTGATAATGGCTGGGGTCACCCATCTAGTAAAGACTCTACCCAGAAGAAGGCAATGGCAAACCACTTCCGGAGAAAAATTTGCCAGGAACAATCATGGTCATTAGAACATGATCATCTATGTCATACAACACGGCACATAAGGATGATGATATATCACGAGCACGTCATGAAATTTATTGTTTTATGGCTGCAGTACAATGCAATACACAAAAGAATTATAAATTACAATAAGATATATAAGAAAAATTAAATTAGTGCAAAGAGTGAGCAAAAATAGTGAGGTAGTGTCCATGGCTTGATTCATTGTCCAAGTAGAAATCCATTTTGTTCACTGTGTCTTCAGTATACAAATGGGGATATTTGTGTAAAATTGCAAGAATCTCCGTGTTATTCAAACAACCAGAACACAACGGTAGTCAACGGCACATTGTGGCAAACACTGGAGATATTTGGAAAGAGAGAAATAAAAGAAATGTCAAAATAAATGGAAAATGTTTAATCATTCTTTCATTATTGTTTTCTACGTTTGGTTAAGTGGCATAAACATCACAGAACTACCTCCCTTTGCAGTGAAGATCACTTGAGCGAGTAATGCAAATATTTTTCCTTTATTAGTAATGAAACTCATCAGTGAAGATTTTTGTAAAACATACACAAGTGGCAGTTCCTATGATTTCTGGTTGATTTGATCTTTGAACAATCATTTTAAGTTTCCAGAAGAAAGATATTTTCCATCAGCAGCAAAAACATTTGTTTTAAGGCATCACACGCACAAAATGCTGGAGGAACTCAACAGGTCAGACAGCATCTATGGAAGTGAAGAAACAGTCGATACTTCAAATTTCTGCAGGACTGGTGAAGGGTTTCGGCCTGAAACGTCATCTGTTCATTCATTTATGTGAATGCTGCCTGACCTGCTAAGTTCCCCGGGCATTTTGTATGTGTTGTTTTGGATTTCCGGCAGAATCATTTGTGTATATGGTTTGTCTTAAGGTGCAGGTTTGATCAAAAATACATAACGCTATGGCTCCATGAAGAATGCTCTGACCACCCCAGAAAAAAGCTCCCTCCCCTCCATCAATAACTCCTGTTGGACAAGAGGTGCAGGTAAGGGAAGAGAAATTCCCAACCACTCAAGGCCTGATGGGTGCCCGTGGACTGCAAGTCTACTGGAGAAGTCAGAGGCCTGACGTCTGCCTACTGGAGGCAGTAGGCCTGGAGAGGGCCTATCCTGGGGCTGAAGGATGTCTATGGGTGTGATTGGGAGGGACTTGTTTTGCTGTTGTTGTTTTGTTGCTGTTGTTCTGCTGAACATTGTGAGTATGCTAAGTTGGAATCAGAATGTGTGGTGACACTTGCAGGCTGCCCCCAGCACATCCTTAGGTTGTGTTGGTTGTTAGTGCAAACAACGCATTTCACTGAATGTTTCGATGCGCGTGTGATAAATAACTTAATCTGAATCTGAATCTCTACTGTCTGTGCCTCACTGGTAAATTGTGGGGAGCTGATCACAAGGCATTGAGCAGGATAAAGAACATTGTCTTTCTGGATGCTAAGTGAGAGTTTCAGGCCCGCATTAGCTTCCGTGATAAGATGTGGCACAAACCTATGGCCATCTCTTGGTGTTGTGCAAGAATGAAGCAAATCCCCGCATGATGGAGGTCAACTTTAGAGTTTGAACAGAGACACTCCTCACCTACCAAACGATGTTTCTGAACTGAAACCATCGGATAGGGCATGGTTCAATTAGTAACCTTCTCATCTCAATTTCTGAAAGCACAAGGGAGAACTAAAATTAAATCTAAATCTAAATCTAAAGGCGTGACATCTAATACTTTGACAAACTTCTATAGATGTGTGGTAGAGAGTATATTGGCTGGATGCATCATCGCCTGGTATGGAAACACCAATGCTTTTGAATGGAAATTCCTACAAAAAGTAGCGGATACGGTCTAGTCCATCATAGCTAAAGCCCTCCCCACCACTGAGTATATCTACACAAAGTTTTGTCGCAGGAAAGGAACATCCATCATCAGAGACCCCACCACCCACGTCCTGCTCCCTTCTCACTACATGCTATCAGGAAGAAAGTGCAGAAGCCTTAGGACTCACACCACCAGGTTCAGGAACAGTTATTACACCTCAACCATCAGGCTCCTGAACTTAAGGTGATAAATTCACCCAACTTCACTTGTACTATCACTAAAATGATCCCGCAACCTATGGACTCTCTATCTCATGTTCTTGATATTTTTTGTTTATATATTTATTTATTTATTTATTATTATTATTAGTATTATTATTATTATTATTATCTCTTTCCTTTTGTATTTGCACAGTTTATTTTCTTTTACACACAAGTTGTACACCCAGCTGGGTGTGGTCTTCCATTAATTCTGTTATGGTTATTAGATTTAGTCTTCTCCGTGGATTGTCACCTTGTCGCAGTGGAGAAGTTTGTGTGGTCCTGTGATCCCGAGAGCGATGCCGTCTGGAGCTATGCTCCTGGTAGGGTCACCCATGGTGGTAAGGTCAAGGGTGAGGTACTTGACAAAGAACAATCTAACCAAGACCTCAATGGTGGAACAGGCGGACGAAGTTACTTCAAACTTAACGGCTGTGAAGGCGGATGAAGGCTGCAACAAATCCATCAGCTCCAATCATCGTGGTTTCCATGCCATTGGAATCAGTGGGTTGATTTGTGAAGTATCGTGTGCTTCTTGGAGTGCAACATCAAGTACACGTTAAACAAATACACGCACAGGCGTCTTCACTCTGTGGGCCACTTCCCTCAGAACGAAGACCATCATCCTTGACCTCGAGGGATAGCCACGACGATTAGATTTAGTGAATGTGCCCACAAAAAAAAGGAATCTCAGGTTTGTATATGGTGAAATATATGTACTTTGGTAATAAATTTACTTTGAACTTTGAATTTTTGAACTTTAAAATCTCCCCATAATTAAATTCTGGGTGAGAATGATTGCACCATCTGACAATGTTCTATCATTGCACTGTTTGACAATATCCAGATTAAGCATCTTAAACTGATTCTTAAAATGCTTAACTACCTAATATTCCGCTTGGGTCATCTCAGGTACATTTATTCAACCAATGTCAGGTAACCAAACTTATTATGCTAATGATGCATCATTTAACTAATTCTTCTGCCTGCACATGGTCAAGATCCCTCTATTCTTTAAATATTCATGTGTCTATCTAAGAGCTTCTTAAATGCCTCTATCATATGTCTCCACCAACACCTTGGCACTCACCATGCACTGTGTGAAAAAAACCTACCCTGCGCATCTCCTGTGATCTTACTCCCTCTCTCCTGAAATGCGTGTTCTCACGTATTTTGACCTTGGGGAAAAGATATCAGCTCTCTGCACTATCTCTGCCTCTCATAATGGTATAAACATTATCATGTCTCTCCTCAGCCTCCACCAGTCCAGCAAAAAACAACCCTAGTAGGTCCAATCTCTCCTTATTACACATCCCCTTTACTGCAGACAGCATCCCAGTAAACCTCATCTGCACCCGCTCCAAAGGCTCCCATAATGGGGTGACCAGAACTGAACGCAATACTCCAGACTCAGCCTCACCAGAGTCTGAAAAAAACTGCAACGTAACTTCCTGATTCTTGAACTCAGTGCCTCAACTAATAAAGGGCACCATTTCATATGCCTTTTCCAATACCCTGTCAACTTGTGCATCCATTTTCGGGGAGCTATGGCCGGATCCCAAAATTCCTCTATACGTCAACACAGTCCGGCCGTACATAACAGATACCTGTGGGAGTATTTTGGGATAAGCTTTCATACTTTTCTTGACCAGTGATGAAAAGTTAGCTACTGCTTGTTATGCCACTAGCATTTAGGGCAGCGATCAATGACTAGCAGAGAAATAAACCAGGTTACTTGTCTTCGGTTTTCAGATTCAGATTTACTTATCACGTGTCTGAAACCTCTGTTAGTCAGGGTCGATCATGGATGTTGCATCCCAGCTGTCTAGATACACAGGCCAGGGCAGTACGACATAGAGAGCAAGCTGTTGCCCATGTAGCAGGCTCCCCTCCCCATGCATCTGATGAAGCCAAAGGAACGGCAGAAATATATACAGTTTGGCACCACCAGTGTCGCAGGAGTTGCCACTCAACATTGAACTCAACCTAGGACTGCTCAAGTGGCTCCAGCTCCAAATTTTTTCCTTGGGGTTTACTCCTGAAGTCTTCCCTATAAGTGGGTATAGCCATAAAGCGATAGAGGTTTGAGATCAGGGATCTCCTTCTCCTAGACGAGCTGCCAACCACGGGTGATGAGCTCCATCTGCTCAAAGTGGTTTTAAGGCACCAGTAACCCTCCTTTGCCTGTTCTCCTGTCAGTAGAAATGGGTTTAGTAGCTAAGCCGCACATGAAGGCCAGGAGCCAAACTTGGTTGTCAGAAGCTAATTGAGGCACACGCCATTGGGAGCATTTACTAGGTAGTGGGAGCTTATCCCCATTACCACCACCGGCTGTAACAACCTTAGGGGACCCTAAGGTTCCTTATCACATGTACCTGGAAACCTGGCAGCCCATAAGTGTCAGCACACATTCCAGTGCCAACGTAACATACTCACCATGCTTGACAGAACAGCACAGAAAACAACAACAGCAAAACAAGCCCCTTTCCTCCCACCCACACACACGGACCGTCTCCCAACTCCAGGACGGGCCTAAGTTGTGGGGAACTAGACTTTGTGAAACATACAACAGTACAGCACAGTAACAGGCCTTTTGGCCCACAATGATATGCCAAACCAATTAAATTAGTAATCAAATGGCCAACTAAACCAATCCCTCCTACCTTTATAATGTCCATATCCAAAAATGCCTTTTTGGTTTGGCCACAGGAGTGCATTTTGGAAATCTAGATACAAGCTACTTCGTTGCGTTTCCTGCTTCCACGTCTCAAACTTCCCAGTTCCCATTTCAGCCAAGCCCTCCAGGAGTATAAACTTGCCAAAGGACTGACTGAACTGGATGCCTCCAGTGTGGGAAAAAAAAATCAAAAAAAAATACTGCAGGTGCTGGAAATCTGAAATAAAAATCTTCATGACCTGAAATAACTGCTTCTCCTTCCACAGGTACTGCCTGCCCTGCTGAGGATTTTCTGTTTCTATGCCTTCAGTATTTATTTAGCGATGTAGCGTGGAATAGGCGCCCCAGCAACCCCACCACCGTGATTTAACCCAAACCTAATCGGGGACAATATACAATAACCAACTAGCCTTCCCGGTACATCTTTGGACAGTGGGAGGAAATCAGAGCACTTGGAGAAAACCTACCCATTCCACAGGGAGAATGTACAGAGCCTCTGTATAGAATGGCGCCAGAATTGAACTCCGAACTCTGGAATGCCACAAGCTGTAATAGAGTCGCACTAACCTAAGCTGTGGAACTGATTTCTCTGAATCTCAGATCTGTCTCCTAAGGAGAGGGAAGGTAGAGATTTGATCATAGACGTTTTGACCACTGCGTCACTAATGGCCTTCTGTGCGAACGTTTATGTCATACACAAACATGGGTGTCACGGTAACGTAGCGGTTAGCACAATGCTATGACAGCTCAGGACATCAGAGTTCAGAGGTCAATCCCAGCATCCTCTGTATGTAGTCTCTGTGGAGCCCGTGGGTTACCCCTGGGTCCACAGTCGAAAGATGTACCGGGTAGGTAATTAATCATTGCAGGTTGTCTTGTGATTAGGTTAGGATTAAATTGGGCTGCCGGGGGGGGGGGGGGGGCAGCACGGCTCAGTGGGCCAGAAAGGCCTGCTCTGCACTGTATCTCTAAATTAAATAAAATAAAGTAAACAACACAGGCGTCCTTAATGAAGGAGAACTGAGAAGGGGGGAATACGTAAAACTGAGACAACTTTTTATAAAATATCCTGTCATTTCTATTGCCACTCTAAATGTGTGAATATGAATTGGGAATTAGGCAGAAGCAATACTTCTTCTGTCTTCATCTTTCCTTTCAGCGAGCATAAAAGTCCAGGAACAAGGTAAGAATGCTCAGATGAAAGACATTCCCTCACAAGGCCGCAGCCCTCATTCATGTGTCAGAAAGAGAGGCATGCTGGTAATGGAGACACTTTTGCCTCATCAAGTGTGCTTCCTTCAGGAATTCAGACTTTTCATGCTCCGTGGCACTTTTCTTCAGGGTCTACTCAAAACAAAGACAAAACAACCATTTAGTACCGCTTTATCACTGTCAAATCCCGGCCCTGGAGAAATAATACGGGTGCAACATCTTCCCGGGCCCGCTACCCACCCGTGGACACCTTCAATAAGAGGTACTTGGTTCAATGCATAAGAGGCTGCCCTGTTTTTTTTTCATCAACAGGGCTGTTAGGCACAAGCGTGCAAGCCATCTTTGTAAGCTGGTTGTTTTGACAAGAGTTCCATTGTTTGTTGTCAGCTGCTCTATCTGTATCAGTAAATGGGAACAATGTTTCAGTGTGGTGTTACACTTGTGTCTGAAAAGCCTGAAGTTCAAATATTTGCATCTTCTGTTAGCAACACCACTTACTATAAAAGAAATGAGAAATAAAATAAGCCAGACACATCGCTATAATCCCGTACCTCTACACCAGCTTGTCAACTTTGCTGTTGAATCTTTCAAGAGCAGTGCATGGAGGCCCTAGTGGCAAAGTCAAGGGGAGAGATAATAGCCCACTCAAGCAAATCTCACTGAAAGCCAAGTTGCTTGAAAAGCACAGTCAAAAAGTTAAATCCTTTTCTGTGCAGAAGCTAGCATCATTTTATAGAGGAGAAAAGATGTCTATAGCTCTTTTATACTCTGTCTCCATTTGAGTTAATTCATTCCTCTAGCAAGTATTATATTGGGTGCGAAAGTGCTCTAATTTCCACTGGAGATACTCAAACCCAGCTAAGAGCAATGCATTGGAATAGTTTCAGCAAGGCGCCTGCGAGAGAAAGGGAATATGAGCTGTAACAGAATAGCAAAGTAGTTAGAAAAATACAACCATCCATATTTTCAGTACTTCCCTCAACACTATCATCTCCTTCTGCGCTTTGCTCAAAGGTTTCAAGTAAAAATGATTTCGTACTGCAGTTAAAAAGAATTGTCATGTTAGAAAGAAAACCAAATCAAGTCAAAGTAGATTTATTATCAAAGTACATATATGTCCCCAGAAACAACCCTGAGGTTCATTCTTTTGCAGGCATTCACAGGAAAATAAAGAAATAAAATAGGATTTATGAAAACTAGACATAAACAAAGACTGACAAATAACCAATGAGCGAAAGAGGACAAATCACGCAAGTAATAATAATAATAATAATAGTTAAGCTAAAGCAATTAATTCAAACAGTAGAAATATTTTTGAAAGATATAAACCTGAACTTTGGACTAGATAAATGCAGAACAGTTAGCATAAAGAAAGGTGCAACAGAGCTAATAGAATATGAAACAGAACAGCAGGGTACAATACAACCGATCGATAAATATGAAACATAGAGGTATCTGGGATATCAACAAGCAAAGAAAATAGATCACAGTGCAATAAAGAAAAAACTTCTGACAGATTTTACTTCAAGGCTTAAGAAAATCTGCCAAACAGAGCTCAGCAGTAAAACTATAACAAAGGTAATAAGCACTTTCTCTATACCTATAGTAACATACACTTTTGGCATAATATCTTGGTCCAAGACCAATCTAGTAAATTTACGAAGAAAAATAAGAAGTGAAATGATAAATTTCAGAAAACATTATGTACCCTCAAATGTGATTAGATTAAGACAGAAGGGGAAGAGAAATAGCAGACATTAGATAGATAGATAGATAGATAGATAGATATACTTCATTAATCCCGAGGGAAATTTGGTTTTGTTACAGCCGCACCAACCAAGAATAGAGCGTAAATATAGCAATACAAAAAACCCCAACAATCAAACAACAAAATGCAAACTATGTCAGATGGAAAATAAGTCCAGGACCAGTCTATTTGGCTCAGGGTGTCTGACCCTCCACGGGAGGAGCTGCACGTTCGGTGGCCACAGGCAGGAACGACCTCCCGTGCTGCCAAGTGTTGTATCACAGTGGAATGTGGCCGAAGTCCAACAGTAAAAAGTTCAATATCCAGTTCAAGATAAAAATCTACACAACGGTCAGATAAAGCTTCTGAGGATATATTTTCTTCAACAAAAACAGGATTCAACACCTCATGTGAGCATATGCAATTCTGATTTTAAAAAATATATGCCACCAAACTTACATGAAAGTACAACCCAGAAAAATGAAGCCATTATCACTATAGAAAAAAAAGTTAACCAATGAAAGAGCATTGCTCTCGATGGAAGACATCCCCTCCATCTGAGCAGACCAGATGTTGACATAGAAGCGTCAAACCCCTGGCTCAGAGTTGGAGACTTCTTCCCAGAAACAGAGGGGTTCCTTGTGGTAAAACAGGACCATGTGGCTTACACAAAAAAAACCCAAAAAATACATAATAAAAGACAACAAATTCAAGATGATAAATGCAGAAAATGTCAAGAGAAATCAGAAACAATCCAACAAATGACAGGGTCCTGGAGTAGTTTAACGCAATATGATTTCTTATATAGGCACAATCAAGTGGTAAACATCACTCATCAAAATTTGTTTTAAAATCGAAACTCAAAAATAAATCATACCTTGCTATAAGTACAAGCCTGATCCAATTGTAGTCAGAGTTCTGCAAACAATTTTACAGCCAATCCATTATTACAAATAGGGCAATCCATAATAACCTTCCAGATATAAGGTAACATTACAGGATAAACAAGCAAGAACAACTTACCTAATAGAGACAGCCATTCCAAACACACATAACTTACAGAAATCAATGTGAAAAACAACAGAAATATGTTGAATTAAAACAGGAAATTGAAATGATACATGAACAGGGTATTGTCCCAGTATTAATATCTACAACTGGTATCATCCCAAAGTCACTCCACCATAGCATTAAATAATTAGGGCTACACCATAATATCCATGTAAATCTTCAGAAAGCGTCAATACTAAACACCACTAGAATAGTCTGAAAGTTTCTAGCAATTGAGAAATAAGCATGCTTGGCTATGCCCGCACCTCAGGTTTTACCAGCGTGAGCTGAGAAAATTAATCTTTAAAAAGAAATAATAATAATAGAATTTATTATTTGAAATTTGAAGTTATAGGTTCCTTTTTCAGTAAAGCTGAAGTAATTAATTCAAATAGTAGAACTATTTTCGAAAGATATAAACATGAACTTTGGACTGGATAAATGCAGAGCATTAAATATAAAGAAAGGTGCAATGGTGCTAATAGAATATAAAACAAAGCAGCAGGATATAATAAAACCAATGAATAAGTATGAATGAATGAATTATAATTCATTCATTCATACTTATATTCATTCATTGGTGAATGAATAATCAATGAACTTATAATCAATGAATGAATTATAAATATCTAGGATATCAACAAGCAAAGAAATAGATCATAGTATGATAAAGGAAAAACTTTTGACAGAATTTACTTCAAGGCTTAATAAAATTTGCCAGACCGAGCTGAATTGTAAAAGTATAACAAGGGCAATAAACACTTTTGCTATACCTATACTAACACATCCTTTTGACATTGTATCTTGTTCCAAAACAATCTGGAAAATTTACAGAAGAAAATGAAAAAAATGAAGTGACAAATTTTAGAAAACACTATGTACACTCGAATGCACTTAGACTAACACTACCCAAAGACAGAAAGAGAAAGAGGAATAACCGACATAAAAAAATTTACTTAACAGTCAGATAAAACTTCAAAGGATATATTTTCATCAATGAAAACAGGATTCAGAACTCCATGTGAGCATATGCAATTCTGATAAGAAGTACACACCACTAAACCTAAATGAGGGCACGACCCAGAAAAATGAAGAAGTTATCACTACAGAAGAAAAGATCAACCAATGAAAGAGCATGACCCTCTATGGAAGACATCCCCATGATCTGAGCAGACTAGATGTCG
Organism: Mobula hypostoma; assembly: GCF_963921235.1. NCBI lineage: Eukaryota > Metazoa > Chordata > Chondrichthyes > Myliobatiformes > Myliobatidae > Mobula > Mobula hypostoma. The sequence goes on from NC_086098.1 coordinate 17,612,427, forward strand.
ACATCTAGCATCGAACTCCTGGCTCAGAGTTGGAGACCTCTTCCCAGAAACAGAGGGGTTCCTTGTGGCAATACAGGACCAGAGGGTTAACACAAAAAAAAATCAAAAATACATCATAAAAGACCAACAAATTCAATACAATAAATGCAGAAGATGCCGAGAGAAATCAGAAATAATCCAACACATTACAGGATCCTGGAGCAGTTTAACTTAATCTGATTTAAATCAGGCTTTTATTTAAATTCCAGATTTTAGTTAACTACTTTTTTACTCAGATTCCCTGGTGCTCAGGTTGGGATTTGAACTTGTAACTCTGGAGCAGTGATCAAGACCAGTAAGTAACCACCTCCCTCTCTCTCTCCCCTTAATGCAGTGGTATAGTTGTTAGGTTATTGGTCTGTCCATGGGGCCACCTGGTGGTGGATTATTCAGAATCAAGAATGAAGTTTACTATCATGGACATGTGTTGTGAAATTTGTTGTTTTGCAGCGTAGTAGAGTGCAATATGTACATTCTGTGAAATTATATTAGTAATACTGTGTACGTGTGTGTGTGTGTGTGTGTGTGTGTGTGTGTGTGTGTGTGTGTGTGTGTGTGTGTGTGTATACAGAACTTTGCAAAAGTTTTTGGCACATATATATAGCTAGAACACCTGAGACTTTTGAAGAGTACTGTTTAACCTTAATTCCCTGATGGTCTTTCACTAGAGCAGGGGTTCCCAACCTTTTTTTATGCCATGGACCTCTACCATTAACTGAGAGGTCCACAGACCCCAGGTTGGGAATAAGTGAATCTTAATTAAACTACTGGACAATTTGAATTTTAATACAATGTAATATGAATGAACACAGGAAATCCTGTGTCCTGGACCTCTACCATTAACTGAGAGGTCCACAGACCCCAGGTTGGGAATAAGTGAATCTTAATTAAACTACTGGACAATTTGAATTTTAATACAATGTAATATGAATGAACACAGGAAATCCTGTGTCCTGATGGGAGGGCTGGACGTGGAATGTCAACGTACACCTTTTCTCTCCACGGATGCTGTCTGACCCGCTGAGTTCTTCCAGTGTTCTGTTATTCCATCAATTCTATTCCTTACTGCAGCTCCTTACTTCCCACATTTTAACTCACACTAATCAGTCTTAAGCACATATGTAGAAACGGAGTTCAAAAGTCCAAAGTTCAAAGTAAATTTACTATCAAAGTTTTAGGCGTAATGCCGAATATGCGCAAACTCCAAAGGAAGTAGAGGCACTGCCTTTGCCACGCTCTCTTTGTAATTGCACTTACGTGCTGGGCCCAGTTTCCATCATTTGCTCTGGTTTCCTGCCTCATGTCAAAGATGTTCCACTAAACTAAATGGTTAGTGTGAACTAACAAAGCAACTAAGTAGTAAAAGAATTGATGGAGCGTTGATAAGAAAGAATAAACACCAGGGTAATGGAATATAAGGAGCTGGAATAAGGAATAGAATTGATGTGAATATTCTCTTCGGAGTTGACATGGACAAAATGGGCAAATGGACTCCTTCTTATAATTAAAACCTCCAAGAGGACCACAACCTTGTCATAGGATTTGGAGGCCTGAATGCCTCAGTGACCCAGAGAGCTATGTTGGCTGGAGTCAGGGCTTTGTGCTTTGGCTCTTGGTAGGGTCACTCATGCCAAACAGGTCAAAGGGTAGAGGACAGATTAAAAGTGGTCCACTGATCCTCCAGGTTCAGGGGTTCAGCTCAGGGCTAACAACCCTGACTGGTCAAACAAAACTGTTGCAGAAACCGCATTGAAGAATCCTTCTATATCTCTGTGCGATTGTGTGAACAGACAGAGCTGGACAATCTCCATTGCAGCCCAAAATGCCAGTGACATAAAGGGCAGTAAGTTATAACAATAAGATATTTGAAAGATTACAAAATAATAGAACATTGGAAGAACTCAGCAGGTCAGACAGCATCCGTTGAGGGAAAAGGTGTACACTGACATTCCACGTCAACATCCCATATCAGGACACAGGATTTCCTGTGTCCATTCATATTACATGGTATTAAAATACAAATTATCCATTAATTCACTTAAGCAATTTAACTAATCACATTTATCTCTGATGGCAAACTGAAAAAATATAAGATTTAATTAACAATTACGTGATCAAACTGACATATAAAAAAGTCATTTATGGAACCTCTGCAGTGGATACTACTGATTCAGTTACTCTAGTCTAAGATCATCAGGAAAACAAGGTTAAACAGTACTTCACATTCAGCATGGCATCTAAAACTTTGATGAATATCATGAATATTCTCTTCGGAGTTGACATGGACAAAATGGGCAAATGGACTCCTTCTTATAATTAAAACCTCCAAGAGGACCACAACCTTGTCATAGGATTTGGAGGCCTGAATGCCTCAGTGACCCAGAGAGCTATGTTGGCTGGAGTCAGGGCTTTGTGCTTTGGCTCTTGGTAGGGTCACTCATGCCAAACAGGTCAAAGGGTAGAGGACAGATTAAAAGTGGTCCACTGATCCTCCAGGTTCAGGGGTTCAGCTCAGGGCTAACAACCCTGACTGGTCAAACAAAACTGTTGCAGAAACCGCATTGAAGAATCCTTCTATATCTCTGTGCGATTGTGTGAACAGACAGAGCTGGACAATCTCCATTGCAGCCCAAAATGCCAGTGACATAAAGGGCAGTAAGTTATAACAATAAGATATTTGAAAGATTACAAAATAATAGAACATTGGAAGAACTCAGCAGGTCAGACAGCATCCGTTGAGGGAAAAGGTGTACACTGACATTCCACGTCAACATCCCATATCAGGACACAGGATTTCCTGTGTCCATTCATATTACATGGTATTAAAATACAAATTATCCATTAATTCACTTAAGCAATTTAACTAATCACATTTATCTCTGATGGCAAACTGAAAAAATATAAGATTTAATTAACAATTACGTGATCAAACTGACATATAAAAAAGTCATTTATGGAACCTCTGCAGTGGATACTACTGATTCAGTTACTCTAGTCTAAGATCATCAGGAAAACAAGGTTAAACAGTACTTCACATTCAGCATGGCATCTAAAACTTTGACAAACTTCTATAGATGTGTGGTGGAGAGTATATTAAATGGCTGCATCACAGCCAAGTATGTAAACACCAATGCCCTTGAACTGAAATTCCTACAAAAAGTAGTGGATACGGCCCAGTCAATCACCAGTAAAACCCTCCCCACCAGTGAGCACATCTACATGGAGTGTTGTTGCAGGAAAGCAGCATCCACCATCAAGGATCCCCACCACTCATGTCATGCTCTCTTCTTGCCGCTGCCATCAGGAAGAAGGTACAGGAGCCTCAGGACTCACACCACCAGGTTCAAGAACAGTTATTACCCCTCAACCACCAGGCTCTTGAACTAGAACCTCACTTGCCCCATCACTGAAATGTTCCCTCAGACTCTGGACTCAGTT